>NW_027530000.1:82040-108487 GCF_008692635.1 Crocuta crocuta
CCCCCCCCCCCCCCCCACCACCTCGCTTCGGCCTGGTGGTTCCACTGTGGAAGGGCCTGGAGGCCCTGCACCTGTGATGCAGGGGAGCGAAGGCAAAGAAGGCGCGTTGACGAGTCCGGAGACAGGTGGAGTGGCCGCCCTGCAGGCGCTCAGCCGCCTCCAGGTGACTCTTGGCTGGCGGCCATCTTGGCCCGGCCCCCCAGCATCCTGTAAAGGCTCCGTTAACATATAACAATTCCTTTGGCACCTCTTTATCCCCACCCCCCAAGACACATGTCGGCCATCATCCTCCAAGCACATGGCCCCCGCTGTACATCGCAAGGTTTTACCAGACGGTAGGTAATACATGAGCTTTCCTGACGGCAGCGAGCCCCGCAGGATCCTGGAAACCCCGCTTCCAAACACCAGGGGCGCCTGGGGGGCTCAGTCAGTTAGGCATCTGGCTTTGGCTCAGGTCACCAACTCACGGTTCATGGGCTCAAGCCCTGTGTCGGGTTCTGTGCCGACAGCGTGGAGCCTGCTTCAGATTCTCCCTCTCTCTTCGCCCCTCCCCCACTTGCGTTTGCGTGTGCCCTCTCTCTCTCTCAAAAGTAAATAAGCGATAAATTTTTTCAAGTTCCTTAGAGATTTATAGCATCCCTAACCGTCCCAGCCTGAAGGTATATGATCAGTCATTCATCACACTCCAGTGCCACTCTTCCTTCCCCAGGGGTCCTGTCCCCATACTTTAATGAAAACCAAAGACGTCTCAGGAATTCCTTCTTGGCCATCAGCACCCCCACCACTCCAAAACCCCATCACCTGGCCTCTCCTAAGCCCCCACGGGCCCCTCAGGACCAATGTAAGCAGTAAGGCCTGTCAATGCTGAGTGGGGGGTGGGCGAGGGGCAGAACTGCTCTGTGCTTCTTTTTTAAAAATGTTTAATTTATTTTTGAGAGATAAAGAGATCACGAGTGGGAGAAGGCCAGAGAGAGAGAGAGAGAGAGAGAGAGTCAGAATCCAAAACAGGCTCCAGGCTCTGAGCTGTCAGCACAGAGCCCGACATGGGGCTCGAATACGCGAGCTGTGAAATAATAATCTGAGCCAAAGTCGGACGCTTAACTGACTGAGCCACCCAGGCGCCCCTGCTCTGTGCTTCTCGGCATAATGGCAACTCCGCGCCAGACCATGGCCCCAAAGTCCAGGCAGTCCTATTCTTCAAGAGAAGTTTCCAAATATTTAAACAGATTAAAACCAAAAACCAAAAAAACCCTCTATGGACTTTGACCCATCCCAGAGTAAATACAAAATTCAGGGAGAGAATGTATTGGTAGACATCTCTACTCCAAAATCCACTTACGTCCACACCAACAAAATTCTGCAAACCTACCTCAAAGGTTTCTCAGGACCCCGAATCCACTAAAGGTCACTTAATTTACACGTGGGGTCCCTGGGTGTTCTGGGCGGGCTGCATGGGGCCCGGACACCCAGAGACTGTGGCCAGGGAGTGCTCCGGTGGGTTTTGACCCAGTTATACCCCACTGGCTAGGACGACCCTAACGCAGGGCTCGCAAAGAGGAGGGCAGAGCCATGCCAGCCCAGGAGACAGGGTTTACTGAGCACATAGAGAAAACCATCCAGGTGAGGCTTAACTCCGCGTGAACAAAACGTTTCCCTGGGCACAGGAGCCACCACCCACCAGCCATCATTTATATGCTAATCAGCCTCTCGCAGCCGAGAGTCTCAGCCTCGCCAGGATCCCCTCCCTCCGCCCTTCTGCCTCTGGTTGCTGTTCTTGAACCTGCAAGCCCAGGCAGTCAGATTCTCCTGATTCAGCCCACTCCCCACCGCCTCTGCGAGGCCAGCCTGGCTGGGTGCCGCCGTCACACACCTGCCTCTCCATCCCAGAGGCGGGAGGACAGTGGTCCCCAGAAACCTCAGCCCACGGTGGGGGGTGGGGTTCTCCTCTTCCCCTTCTCAGGGGACAGTGTCCAGGGACAGGGAGAAGGGCCGGGGCTCGGGCCTCCCCTGGGTTCTGAGAAGCGGGAGCGGCGCCCCGGGGTCTCTCTGCTGGAGCTCCCACTTTGAAACGTGTTCAAAAACCCCACTGAAAAGCTTTCAGAACCGAGGCTGCAGAGTGCTGGCCTGAGGGAAAGCTGCTTTATTTGGCCTGCTTTTTCGAACTTACAAAAAGGTGGGGGAGGGGGGCGATCACATAGAAACCAGACTTTCAGCTCCCCCTTCCCAAGCCCTGGGGGGGCCTGCAGGGCCTGGGAAGGTCCTCTTCCAGAAGAAGGCGCCCTCCAGCCCCAATGCCTCCCCTTCCAGCACCCAGGGGACCTCGTGTGCATCACAGGCCTGGCCCCTGTAGGCACCTGAGTTTAATGCTCCTGATTTAGAGGAAAAGACAATGTGGGGGACTCAAACCAATCAGGCGGTTTCGGGAAGATGTAAGGACAGGGAGCCAGTCCACAAAGCGCTATCCTTGTGGAAAGAAATCACTCAGGCCGATGATTGGGCTCGGCCAAGAAAGCGTGTGACTGCTTTATTTCTGTCCCTGATTTGGAGAAGAGTTTTGGGTGTAGTGCAGGCTCGTTTGAGGACACCCTTGGACAAGGGCAGTTTGCAGCCGCCATTTGGACTTGGTCCTTTTCAAGCTCATTTGAGAGGAAAGGCTGTAACTTGGCAACGGAAGGAGCCGCTCAAAGCTCTCACACCTGTTTCACAAATCGCCAGTGAGTCCCCACACACCGAAGTGGTCACATGTGCCCCGAAATCAAATTCCCCAGCAGCAGTTGAGGCCAGACGCTTTGTGCGGGGGCGTTGCCCACAGAGCAGGCCCTGAACACGGGCTCGCCGGCTCAGCCCCGCACCCACCCTGGTCCCGGTTTACAACCTCGACACCCAGCTGGGCTTCCGCAGCTCAAAGATGACAGTGTCGGCTGCCCTGATCAACAATGGGGTCCCCTGAGTATGGGTCCTGCTCATCACTGGGAAATGCCTGATGAGAAAGCGGCCCAGTGCAGACTGGCATATCCTGAGGGAAAGCCCGGCGGTATCTACTCCAGCTGGATGCCCTGTAACCCGTCAACTCCACCCCTGGGTAAATACCAGCGTCGATATGGGCCCCAAAAGGCACGCGTGAGCTCGGTCACAGCCCCACTCTCTGCAGTAGTCCCGAAAGGAAACTGCTCGGGAGCCCACAGTAGAGCCGATAAATACATGCTGGTGGTATTACCACAACCAGATATGATTCAGCAACAGGGACAAGCGAACGGGGAAAGAACACACCACATTATGGACGACGTGCAAACACGATGGCAAATGGCACACCAGGCCCAGAAGAGCACAAGCCAGCCAATTCCACTCCCCTAAAGTAGAAAGGCAGGTGAAATGCACCTATCGTGACAAATTCAGGGCAATCGTCAGCGTTAAGAAAACAAATCAGTATATCATGATATATGAAAAGTATCATAAATTTTTAATGTTTTTATTTACTTAGTGTTTTTTTTTTGTTTTTTTTTTTAAATGTTTATTTATTTCTAGGAGACAGAGAGAGAGACAGCGTGAGCAGGGGAGGGTCAGAGAGAGAGGGAGTCACAGACTGAAACAGGCTCCAGGCTCTGAGCTGGCAGTCAGCACAGAGCCCGACGCAGGGCTCAAACCCATGAACCGCGAGATCATGACCGAAGCGAAAGTCGGACGCTTAACCAACTAAGCCACCCAGGCACCCCTACTTAGTGTTTATTTTTGAGAGAGACAGAGAGAGCGTAAGCAGGGGAAGGGCAGAGAAAGAGAGAGAGAGAGAGAGAGAGAGAATTTCGCAAGCTCCACACCAACAGCAGCAGGCCTGACTTGGAGGCTTGAACTCACAAACCGTGAGACCATCACCTGGGCCAAAATCAAGACTCGGATGCCCAACCAACTGAGCCACCCAGACACTCCGAAAATATCATAATTTTTAAATGGACAAAAGATTCTAACAGACACTTTACCCAAGAATGTACCTGAATGGCCAATACGCACATGAAAAGATGCGCAGCTTAGGCATCAGGGAAATGCAAATCAGAACCAGAGTGAGGGGCACACCTACAAAAATGACAAAACCCAGAAGGACTGACCACACCGTGTGCTGTGGGGTGTGAACTGGTACGGCCATTTGGAAAGCAGTTTGGCAGTTCCTCAAAAAGTTAAATACAGTCACCAGACACATGAGCTTCCTAGGGCTGCTGGTAAATGACCACCGACTCAGTAGCTTAACGCAACACGGGTTTATTTCCTTGTAGCTCTGGGGACCAGAAGTCCAAAAGGGCTGACAGCCAGGTGTGGGCGGGGCTCGTTCCATCAGAACCTCAGGAGGACAATCCTTTCCTGCCTCTCACTTTCTAGAGGTCACCACATCACCCCCATCTGCTTCCGTGTTCCCGTGGTCTTCTCCCCTGACTTGGCCACTCCCAGCCCCCTCTCATAAGGACGCTGAGCCCACCCGGATAATCTAGGGTAACCTCCCCATCTCTAGACCTATAATTGTAATCACACCTGCGAAGTCCCTTTGGCCAGGGGAGGCCATGCTCACAGTGTGTGTGTGCCGACATGCTGGCGTGTGCAACGGGGAAGATGCAGTGGGCGTTCAAGGCCGCGGAAGGTACGGGGCAGCTGTGACCAGGCATGGACGGGACCGTACAAACGTAACCGCCCTGCTCCCAGAGCCCACAGCGCGCCTCAGGCCCAGGTAAGGTCTGAGCCCAAATGCATTTTGATGGCTCAGCAGAGATGATAGTTCATGAATCATCCTCAAGTTCACCCGAATATAACACCAAGCGGTGACTGAAATGATGTCGGGGAACAATTTGGCAAGGAGTAAAATACAGTCTCATATTTTAATTTTTTTTTAAATGTATTTATTTTGAGAGTGAGGTGAGGGGAGCAGAGAGAAAATCCCAGGCAGGTTCTGCAATGTCAGCACAGAGCCTGATGCAGGGCTTGACTGAACTCATCAACTGGGAGATCATGTCCTGAGCTGAAATCCAGTTGGACATTTAATTGGCCAAGCCACCCAGGCGCCCCCAGAGTCTATTTTTGAACAGTGAATCTGCGCAGTTGGTAAGTGAAGGTGACCAAAGCCTCAGGCAGAACACGGCTGAGCCGCACCAGACCCACGCGCCCCCTCCCCGTGCAGCAACCGGCTCAGAAAGGCCCGTTTCACACTTGCACTGGCCAGTGGGAAAAAATACGCTTCCCCACAACGGTTTGGAGCCTCTTGCTCAGAAAACTACGTTCAAAGAAAGGTGAGAGCCTAGGCGAAGGGATGTATCACATCTGAAGCCGGCCGGGAAGGGGGCACACAGGAGACTGTGCCACTTACTTTGCGGTTTTATCCTTGTGGTCGTTTCTGGATCCAGCAAACAGTACTGGTGGAGAGAAAGGAAAACTAAGAGCTGTCTGTTTGGTGTTCGGGGTGTTGTTATTATTCGTGTGTTGAAAGAGTGCTTTTTCTTCCTGGGCTTTCAAAGCTTCTGGAAATAACACAACGGGAGAAGCCTGGGGAGGAAGACGAGGAACCCATTATTAAGGGCTAAGCGCCTGAAAGGTCTTTTGTCTTTACAACAGAACACTACCAGCCGATGCACACGCTAGTGTATTTGGCACAATCCCATTTCATCTTCAAACCAGGCAGTTACAATACCAGCTTGAAGCCAGCCAGCCTGGGTCACACTGCGACCAAGTCGCTCTGTGTCACGGACGTAACTGCAGAGGCAGGTGGCCGACCGGTGTCCACGGCTACAGTTTGAGGAAACGTCCTCCTGAGGAACCCCTCCCTGGGCAACATCCCAACTGAACAGGCTTTTTATTTTTTTAATGTTTATTTTTGAGAGAGAGTGAGAGTGAGTGAGAGAGAGAGAGAGAGAGGGAGAGAAAGTGCAAGCAGGGGAGGGGCAGAGGGAGACACGGAATCTGAAGCAGCTCCAGGCTCTGAGCTGTCAGCACAGAGCCCGACACGGGGCTCGAACCCACGAACGGTGAGATAATGACCTGAGCCGAAGTCAGAGGAGTCAGACTGAGTCGCCCAGGCGCCCCCTGAACAGGCTTTTTAGATGTCTGTCTCCCAGTTCTGAGCCTCTCAGAGGCAGAGGGGCACAGAGGCCATGGGCAGGACAGCTGCTGGGCAGGGAGGGGCGCAGGCGTCCGGGGCAGCCCCCCAGCGGTGCACAGGCCAGGCCAGCACAGATCTCTGAGATTCAGTTCAAGCAGCATCTTCTTCAGGAAGGGGCCGTTAAGAAACAAAATTCAACCAACCAAATTTTAAAGATCCTTCTGCCACGGGGCACCTGGGTGGCTCAGTCAGGGGGTGGCTGACTTCAGCTCAGGTCCTGATCTCACAGCTGTGGGTTCGAGCCCCACGTCGGGTTCTTTACTGACAACTTGCAGCTTGGAGCCTGCTTTAGATTCTGTGCCTCCCTCTTTCTCTGTACCTCCCCCATTCACATTCTCTCTCTCTCTCTCAAAAAAGAAACGCTAAAAAAAATATTAAAAAAAAAAAAAGATCCTTCTGCCTTCATTCGACAATTCAGAATCGGGGAGCATCGCACCAGCAGGTCGGCCGGGGCTCTGAGGAGCCAAACAGACTCCCACAGGCAGAAGCGGCGGGAACAAGGCAGGTATCCGACGCGAAAAAGCAGGGTGGTCTTTGCACCCGCTACTTGCCCTCAGGGGACGGCAGGGGTCTGCCAGTCAACCTGTAACTGGTGCCCGTGGGGCGACTCCTGATTGACTGGCTGAGATTCCGTCACTGGGGAGCCCAGAACTGCAATTGTCTCGGTCTGGTGATGCCAGGCTTAGCATATGGGACTCTGCTTGAGACCTGTCGCCTTCTTTCTCGCGGGGCCTCGTGAGGACTAAGTGGGCAACACGCATGCTCAGTGGGTGCCCGTGTCGCCACATCCCCTCCTGTCCTTTGCTCAGGGTCACAGAAGGCCACGCCTGCAAGCCGTCCCCAGGCTCGGGGCTGCTGGTTCCCAGCTCGTCCCAGCCAACGGCTGCACGGGCACTGGAGACTGGGGGGAGCCGACTGACTTAAGCAGCCAACTTCAGCTTAGGTCAGTCCCAGGCTCCAGGTCCCCACCCAGGCTGCGGTGGCGCCACTGCGGACCCGTCCCCTGGCCCGGGGGCTGCCTTGCCCCTCTGTGCTCCTGGCTGAACCCTGACTGACAGAGGGCCCGATAACATGAGCTATTACTTTTAAACTAAGCATTTTCAGATTCGCACACGTTATGCCCCTTGACAGTAATTCCGTGTTTATACGTCTTCCTACCCCCCGACGGCAGATTCAGTAGGAATAATGTAAACCGCAGCTGCGATGGCGGGCTGGGCCACCCAACGCCCCTTCTCCGTTAGTAAGAGGCTCTTGGGTGCATCCCACTATCAACCCAGCGCTCTGCCGTCACTGTTCTCCTGGAGGACCTCACTCAGTGGTGGAGATGGGAAAACTCTCGTGTCACACCAGGAACGGACAGGGGACTGGTCTGGTGGCACTCACGGGTTCTGCCTCAGAGCAGCGGTGCCTGCAGTATGAGGGGAGAGAGAGAATGGAAGAAAGGCCGGGAAGAACATGCTAGGATTGGGAAGAAGCAAAGCGGGCATTGTTTACAGACCATACACTTGTCTACATCAGAAATCCAAACCAATCTATGGGTAAATCACCAGAAATAATGAAACTAAGCAAGGCAGCTAAACGCGAATTCGGTTTTTATTTATTAAAAAATATTTTCTTAATGTTTATTCATTTTTGAGAGACAGAGGACAAGCAGAGGTGGAGCAGAGAGAGAGGGAGACACAGAATCGGAAGCAGGCTCCAAGCTATCAGCACAGAGCCTGATGCGGGGCTCGAACTCACGAACTGTGAGATCATGACCTAAGCTGAAGTTGGCCACTTAAGCAACTGAGCCACCCAGATGCCCCAAGATCGGTTTTCAAAAACTGCATTCCTGGCAACAAACAGTTTGAGAGTGGGGGCAGTAACAGCGGGGGGCAGAGAGGTGGCTAGGAATAAATCTAACACACGGAAGATCTCTATGGAGAAAAAGTGAAAACTTTTGAGAGACCTTTTGAAAGATTTTTGCCTGATAAACCGGAGGAGCCAACATGCAGAGGCCTCAACTCTCTGCACGATCCCAATGCAAACACGGAGGCTTCTGGGGAGAGCAGGGCAAGCTGATTTGAAGATTCACTTGGAAATGCAAAGGAGCGACTTCGAGATTTTCTCTGCGTTTTCGTGGTCAGGAGCCCCCAGCCAGATTTCACGGGCAGCAGGGGACTGCACTGCAACCCACAATTCAAAGGCCACAGAGCTTGTCCAACACCTGCCCCCCCCTCCCCCCGGCACACACGCTCCAGAGCTTCCGTATGCACACACACCCGGGGCCGGACGGACATCCTGGAGCAGGAGTCCTAAGATCTCAGCCTTCTTCTGAAGGAGAGAGTGCTGTCCCGTCCCCATGTTATAGAGAAGAGAGGCTCCAAAACAGAACAGGACTAACTCAAGATTCCACGGAACTAAAATTAGAGTTAGGAATGCAACCCAGACCTTCGAGATCCCATGCCTGGCTGAGGAACCCATCTGCACAGGGTCTGAAGGTTCTTCCAGAATCCTCAAGGTCAAAGGAGCAGTGTTGTTTGGCCAGACGCGTTGGCCCTTACCCTGCTCTCTGAACCCAAGGGAACACTCAAAGCAAACCCAGCGTCCCAGGTCCCAGCATGTGCCTGGACCAGCCAGGGGGACTTACCAAGTAACTGGGAGTCATGGCGGGTCCCCCTGAGCAGCAGCAGGGCACCGTGTGGAGCCAGAGAGGACGATGGCTCGGTCATGTTCATTCTACTGTGTGCCAGGCGCTATCCCAGGCCCTGGGGATGCTCAGGTGAAGCCACAAAAACCCAGCTTTCCTGAAGCTGATTGGGGAGGGGATGGGTGCTAATACAGGAGGTAACATGAGGTGGTGTGAGGTGGTGGGCGGTGCCCCAAAGGCAGATCAGCAGGACTGAGTAGGGCGGGGCACTCTAGTGTGGACGCCTACAGCTTGGCTGAGAAAGGGACAGAGATGAGACCTGGATGGGAAACTTGTCACATAAAAAGCCAAGAGCGACACACCCAAAGAAATCACAAGGGCAAAGGCCCTGTGGTGGGAACTGCACGTGGCTGAATTTTTAAAGTCCTGTTAAGGTTCACATACCCTTTGTCAACCTTACTAGCAGAAAGACTTGTCACTGGTTCATGCAGAAGAGGTGTGGCTGCGAAAGAACGTCCCTGTCCCTGGCAGCCTCAGTCCCAGCAGAGAGGGCTCTGGTCACTGCAGCCGCTGGACAGTCTAGGGTGCACTAGAAGGAAGCGCTCTCCTAATGAAAACACAGGTGGGGAAACTGAGGCCCCAGAGGAACCTACTCGGCAATCACCCCGCATCCAGACGACTGGTCTCCGAGAAGCGGGCCCTCCACCAACCCCGATCACTTTTCTCCCACACGAGTCCACACAAAGTTCGGTACTGCGAGGGGCGTCACGGCTTACTAAGCCCTGTGCTATCAGCAGAGGACACCTTCAGAAGTAGGCGGGATGAGGGTCGTGATCCCCGGGACCGAGAAGTTACCAGAGCCTCAGAAAGGTGAGGCGATCGCCCTGGACAGAACCCGGCCCGGGCCCTTCTTCAGACTCCCGCCGGGCCCCCAGCTCCCCCTATCCCAAGTCCCGGCTCCGAGCTCCGCCCCCAGGCCCTTGAACCCCGAGCTCTCCTCACCGCACCCCCCCAGGCCCTAACCCCCAAACCCCCAGGCTCTGGGCCCCAGGCTCCGCAGCCCTTCACCCGAAGAGCTCCCCAGTTTCAGACTTCCCCGAACCCCCAGCTTCCGACTCCCAGCCTCTGGCCCGGGTAGCAGCGGCCGGGAGACCTCGCCCCGGCGCAGGGAGAAGCCGACCCACCTAGCCCCGCACTCAACCTGCTCTGCACAGCACAGCACCCCCGCCCTCCTTCCGCCCAGCGCCTGCCGGCCTGATGCCGGTAGCGCGCAATCCGGCGCCGCGCTTTCGCCACTGCTCTGGACAACTGTCTGAGAAAACTAACCCCAAAAGCGCGCTGTCCTCTGATCACACAAGCTCCCACCGTGGCGACGCCTCCGGGTGCAAAAGACTAAAGCCAAAATACTTTCTAGCGGTTCAAACGGCTCCGACGAGTAGCGAATCTGCCGAAACTTCTCGCCGGAAGTAGGGCTGCTCCTCGCCGGAAGTTGCGCTTCCTCCATTTTGTTGCCCGCTATGGCGGCGGTGTCGAGTTTGGGGCCCGGATGCGACGCTTTTGACTGAGGGGGTAGGCCAGGCGGAGGCATTGGGGACATCCGCGCGGCGCAGAAGAGGACCAGCCTGGACGCCGGGGACGCTGTCATGTACGGCGCGAGCGGAGGCCGTGCCAAAGCCGAGAGGAAAAGCGGCACGAAGGAGGAGGCCGGACCCGGCGGTGCCGGCGGTGGGGGGAACCGAGTGGAGCTGCTGGTCTTCGGCTATGCCTGCAAGCTGTTCCGGGATGACGAGCGGGCTCTGGCCCAGGAACAGGGACAGCACCTCATCCCCTGGATGGGGGACCACAAGATCCTCATCGACAGGTCGGTTCCTCCCCCCACCCGTCGGTCCTCCCCTTCCCTCGCCCGCTTGATTTCGTCTGATGTTGACCTGATGGCCAGGACTAAAGAGGGTTGTGTGGAGCCAGCGGGGATCTGGGGGCCCCCTCCCCTGTTCTTACATCCCCCCTGGTTTTGGAGGGAAGGGGACGGTGAAACCTGCCCTAAGGCACTGGCTGGAGTTGCGTGCCGCGTCTGTCGCCGGAGGGATCGTCTCCGCTCTTGCAGCCCCTGGCGACCCCTCACCCGGTCGCTGGTTCCAGTCGGCCGCTCCGCGCGGTGGAAGCTGCCCGTGCCCTGGCCTCTCCTGACCCGCGTTGCCGTGGGGTTGCGCGCTGTCTCCCTACGCGCGGCGCTCCCACAGCTCCGTGCGGTGGGAGGGCGCCCCGAAACGCCGCACACCGGGACCGCGCGGCTAGAAAACTTATCGGTCCCCCAAAGGTCCCCCTCAAACCTTGTACGGCCCCGGCGCCCTCCGTGGAGCACCCGTGTTTTGTCGGCGTGACATTTGACTCCGCCAGCCTCCCCCCTCCCCCACCCTGTGATAATCTGATGGGTTTGAGTGATTCAGACCAGAGGGTGAAGTTGCCAATCAGTTGGAAGCCAGTTGACTTCTGCCGACACTGGCTTTGCTCCTGGAGGTAGTGATCTTAGGGCTGGTTTCACTGTCTCTTAAAAGCGAAGGGCGGAACTGGGATACAGCTGTGTTTCTTTTCAAATCAAACGTGCCTTAGGTAATCACCCCAGAGGGTGTTTAGCCACTTTGGGCACAGGGGTACTGAGGTTGGGGATTTCTAAAGGTGTTTGATTTGAAAAGGATGGCATTACATGGTGTAGGCTGTTTGCTCCCCTCTCCTCCCATGTTTTCAGGCCCTCTTTCTTTCCTTCTCCTTGGGGTTTTTGTTTGTTGGTTTGGGTTTTTTGTTTTTGTTTTTTTTTCTTTTCTTTCTTTTTTTTTGCCGGTTTGGCAACTCTGCTTCTGGGGGCCCGGACTGGAAAGCAAACAATGAGCCACCATTTAACTGTGGAATAGTCTCTCCGAGTGAAGGAAGCTCGTCGTTTGATTAAAGCTGGATTCTGCAAAGCCCTGGAACATGACTGTAGGGATGACCTGTGCCTGGCCAAAAAATGGACACATTAATGACCAAATAGGCCTTTTTCCATCCCTGACATTTCCGTTTGGAGTTAGATCTAGACAACAGTGACTCTTGAAGGGAGGGTTGCGGATCAGGTCTGGATGGGACGCTCCTCGCTCTGCTCAAACACGCCATGCCTTTAAATCGTAGTTTCTATCGAACGACGTTGCCTGAGTCGTCCGTCAGGCAGCTTGCTTTTCCAAAGCGTTACTTGTGATATTTGTTATAAAAGTTTGGTAAGCGATGAAGTCTGAGCTCTTCATGCAGCTTTCCATATCGTTCTGTATGTGACTGGAGTTAGGTCTTCCACAGTGAATGGGGAGCAAACGCTACACATGTACATGTATAATATTTTCAAATAATGATCTACATTTGTAAGTTAAGGAGGTTTACATCAAGGTAACAATAATTTTGAAATTTAATAAAATGCAAAAACGTGGCTACTCTGGAATTTTGGCCTTTTTCTTATAAACGTGTTTTTTTCAAGTAAGTACTTTTTGGTTCTCGTTACAAAAGTCAGCATTAAAAAATTAGGCAGACTTTTGTGTGCGTCTCTATTTTTTGCAACTCTAAATGAGTGTTTCTGACTTATTATTTGATGTTGCGTGCCGACAGCAGCTGCATTGAGTTTTTATGTTAAAGGTGTAGCAGAAAATGCTCTTCTTCCTAATTCGGCCACGGTGCCTACTGGTCAGTCCATGCACGTAAACATGGCTGTGTCTTCACGTACGTTATTTCCTCGGGGAATACGGTTTAGAAGAGAACATGCTGCACCTTCTCACAGTTTTCCCTGTTTCCAGTGAACCTCCTTAAACTGCATGTATATGTCACTGTTCCTATGTATGTGTGTCTCTCTATCACGTAACCCAGCACTTATTTCCTCAGCCAAGTGGCTAGGGGGCGAGCCTAGCCAAGATTTTACCTCCAATGGACGCAAGTTTCTTTGGTGAAGATCTCTCCTGAGAGTTCGGGACTAGCAGAAAGAAGCGAGGAAATTTCGACCGTTGGGTTCTTACGGATAGGTATTTATGTATTCGGTTTGTGTGAATGTAAGCTATGATATTTGACTTTTCAGAAAAAAATTTTTTTTTTTTTTTTTTTTGCAAATGGCATTGAATGGTTGACCAAACCATAAACGGTAAGCACTGCCGGTGAGGTAGTACCATTTATGCTGTTAAAGGGCTATTTACCTTTAATTATAAGTTTTACCGTATTATACAGAGGAATTAAGACTTTGTTAAGATAACTTGAGTTTAAAAGAGGGTGAGATGTGATTAGCCGAATTAAATATAAATCTGAGAAGATTTTTTATGTTTGTTTTCATATTTTTATTTCTTTACTTTAATTGGTAAGTATATATATGTGTATGTATGAAACATCGCACACAAACCAGTCTAGACGTTAATTTCTTTCCATTGACCAGCGTGTTCATATTACAGATACGATGGGCGTGGTCACCTGCATGACCTTTCCGAGTACGATGCTGAGTACTCCACGTGGAACCGAGACTACCCGCTCTCTGAAGAGGAGGCTCGAATAGATGCCGTGTGTGATGAGGAGAGGTATTTAGCCTTGCATACGGACTTGCTTGAGGCGGAGGCGAGGCAAGGTACTGCTCAGGAAAAACTTACTTAAAAGCAACAAACTTTAAAAAAAATTTTTAAGTATTTAAAATTTACTCCCATTCATTTTTTTATACTCACTCTTTCTGATATTATCTTGACAGTACCCAGTGGATTGGAAAAACAGGAGTCTTTGCGTTCTGAGAGGACCTCAGGATAGTTTATATGTAGAGCCACAAAGAATTTTCCCAGCTTTTGTGGGCAGACTGGGATTTGAAAAAACAAAAACCAAACTCTTTAACTGTTCTTCTTTAACAGTATCGTATACACTGAAATTGATGTTCTTGTCTTTTCCTTAACGATCTTTAATACAGTTCTTAATCCCCAAATTTCTCAGCAGGAAGAAATTTTCCACAAAAGACCTGTATTCTGCTATCTGTGGTAAACATGTACTGGCAAAAGTACATATTGATAGATACAAAGTGTGACTGTTTAAGAACATTTTTGCCTCAAAAAGAGGTTGAAAAAAGCGTGTTGTATGCCTTACTGATAGCTAAAACTTTAGAAATATGTAATATTTTTCTCAGTAAATTTCCATTTTTGTTAATAAAACTCTCATTTTTATTCAAGAGGAAGAATACAAGCGGTTGAGCGAGGCGCTGGCAGAGGACGGGAGCTATAATGCAGTGGGGTTCACTTACGGCAGTGATTACTACGATCCGTCAGAGCCCACAGAGGAGGAGGAGCCTTCCAAACAGAGAGGTGAGAGCAGAGAGGGGCCCGGAGGCACGTCGCTGGCGGCGTGCAGCACGCGGACCAGCCACGGCTTCCGAGCGCACGTGTGGACGCTGAGTAATTGGGCCATCGCTGTGACAGAGCAGTCATGGAACTCCATCTGGGGTCGAACAGAGCTAGGGACTGAAGTGAAGCGTTCAGGGAGGCACACCGGGAATTCCGACGTGTCTGCAGCGCATCTGCTTGCCTTTCTCGCGCTTCTCTTTGGTTCGGGTGACCGGAGATTGCGCAGCCCGGGTCCTTTGTTGCTGAACTGGTAAGGAATGCATCGGCGTTCACAGTTCTCAGACGTTAGAAGGATGGACGTTAATGACCTTCACGTGAACCTGCCTCTTCACATCCCTGCACGACGGATTCCCCCCACGACTGAAATCATGACAAGGTCCGGTGGAAGGACGCCTGTGGAGTCACCGCCAAACAGAAAAGAGCATGAGTTAGGCTGGGTAGCAGCCGCGACACACTCTTAGTTTGGTGTTTTACAGTAATATTTATATAACATTGAAGATTTCAAAATCATTCTTTTCTGGATTAACGCTGAGAACTTTGAATATAAAAAAGTAGTGCCACTAAAAAGCCTGGGCTCTTGTAGAACGGGTGCAAATGGTCTCCGTCACTTGTGTCAGTGCTGAGTCGCTCCAGCCTTCTGTCATGATCATCGTTAATTGTCAATGAGAGTAACATGCATCGGAAGCTTTAGGGCTTGAGCACCATATTCAGGGTGTTCTGTTTAGAGGGAAAGAGAACTCTGTGGGGCACGTGGCGAGCTTAGTTGGTAGAGCATGCCACACTTGATCTCCAGGTTGTGAGTTCGAGCCCCACGTTGGGTGTGGAGCCGTAAAAAAAATTAGATGAAAATATTACAGGGAAGGAGAGCTTTAACTTTAGAAACCTATTTGAGTGTTTAGAATAATAAACTGGAATTATGTCATACGGGGATTTCATTTCAGAGTTAGCAGTCTGTTATTTGTTTTTCCTCAAGTTCTAGGTCTCCTAATGAGTATGAAGTAGTTACAGTAGTTTAATGTCGAAGCGAGGTCTGCCCTGTGTGTGGTGCAGCTGCATTGGGTTCTCCTGCGCTTGGCGGGGGGCGGGGGCTGCTGTGCTGGGACAGCAGGATGTGGGCCAGGCGCACCCACATACTCCCTTGCTGCCCTTCCCCTCATCCTGCTCATTACTCCGTGGGCGGCACCACAGTCCCAGTCGTGCAGCAGTGTGCTCCGTGCTTCTGGAAAGACTTCTCCACTGTCGTGGGAACTACATTGAGTTAAAGCCTTGTTAAGGTATTTCGCACCTTCCGAAGTTACGGCGCATTGGAAATGTTCCGGCAGTGAACACTCATTCCTTTACCTAGAACACGTCGCTTGTGTCAGGGTTCTGGATGGTCAAACTTTTGTTGCCTTGTTTCTGAGCCATGTACATAAGTGAAGAATTGAAATTTGTGAAGGCTAGGGGCACCTGGGTGGCTTAGTCGGTTAAGCGTCCGACTTTTGCTTAGGTCACGATCTCGCGGTTCGTGGGTTCGAGCCCTGCGTCGGGCTCTGTGCTGACTGCCAGCTCAGAGCCTGGAGCCTATTTCAGAGTCTTTATTTCCCTCTCTCTCTGACCCTCCCCTGCTCACGCTGTCTCTCTCTCTCTCTCTCTCTCCTAGAAATAAATAAAAATATTTTTTAAAAAAATTAAAAAAAAAAGTTTGTGAAAGCCAGATGGCTTTTGCGAAATCAAGTGATAAATCCATAATATTGGAAAAATCCATAACATCCGTTTCCTAACGTTCTATCTAGATTAGGGACCGGCAGACTACTGTCGAAGGCCCCGTTGGCGGGTTTCTGTAAACGAAGTTTGGCTGGCATGCGGCCTGCTTGTGTACACGGGGTCTGTGCGGCCTCTGCGGCAGAGTTGAGTAGCTGACTCCGAAACCGTCTGCAGCCAGAAATGCTCACTGGCTGGTGTTTTACAGGAAGTTGCCAGGCCCTGTTACAAGGGCTAGAATATTGTCTCTGTGAAATTAAGCTGTTAGAGTTACTGAGTGTTAAGACTTTCAACATGACTTCGTTTCTCTTTGAAGTTTTAATATGCCATCTCTTAAACAGAAAGTTCTCTTTAGCGTTATATACTTTTTTCTTTAATTATATTTTCAGGACTTTATATGGTGGTTAATTTTTTTAAGGAAAGTTGGGCCCGTGTGAAATTTCTAGCCTGACTTTCTAAGCTTAGCTTATGTTAATACAGATAAAACGCCACGTGTATTTTTCTAACATTTATTTATTAAGAGACAGAGCATGAGCGGGGGAGGGGCAGAGAGAGGGAAACAGAGACTCGCAAGCAGGCCCCAGGCTCTGAGCCGTCAGTGCAGAGCCACACGTGGGGCTCAAACCCATGAACTGGGAAGTCATGACCTGAGCTGGAGTCGACTGCTTAACCAGTGAAGCCCTCCTGGCGCCAATAAAACACACAGACGCATGCAGGCATGTGTACTGATAACACATACACGCTTAATAGAATTCAGTTTGGTGCCCACTACCACTGACAACAAAGTTTCACTTCAGTGCTGCATTATTTAGAAAGGGTGTTTTTGTTTTGTTTTGTTTAGTTTTCCAGCGCCATCACTGAATATTCCGTGGTTTTCACAGTTCCCGCTGTCCTGGCGGTTGTGGACATTTTAGGCTTTGTGCTGCTCGGGGGCTGCCAGTATGTCCGCATGGCAGCCCCTCCTTCCGCAGCCTGTTGTCTTCAGCCTGCTTCACGTCCTGCAGATTCTCTCGACTTTTTATCGTTATTAAGTGTCTTTTATGAAAAAGGGTCATTTGAATTTGAGTATTGTGTTAGGTTTTTTATTCAGGCTGCTAACGCCATCCTCTGTGAGTGAAGGTGTGTGTTAGGAACAGAGCTCTGTGGAACCCCCTGTCCCCAACTGCTCTCTTGAGTCAGTGCCTTTATTTCATGAGCAGCATCACACTAAGGAAAGCCTATTTAAGAGACAAAATTTCCATCTTTTTGTCATTTTGGGGAAATATGGTAAAAGTTGCACTTTTGTACACATGCCTTTGGTCCCGCGCCCCAAGAGACTTTGAGATTTGAAGTTGCTTCTCGACATGTTGCAAACCAGTGTCTTTGGTGTCCCCAGCTGCGCTGTCATTTGGTTACTGGACGCTGGGGTTGCTGATCACAGGAAGTTTCTAGGCCCTAGTAAATCTCTGGTTCCTAGGAGAGACTAGGGTACATAGGCAGAACCAGGCGGGACAACGTTCAGTGGAATCTTCCTCCTTGGCTTTGTAGAAGAATGAGGTTTGATGGGAAACCTTTGAAATTGTTCATCTTGTCACAGTACTTCATCATACATGGTGGAAAAACTTATTTTGATGAAGATTTAATGTTATCAGTTTTTGAGAGAAAAACCTAAGTAGATATTGAAGTGCCTTATGATGGTAGCTTTTATAAGTTTTCTACTATGTTTTTGTACATTTCATTAATCCTTTTTGGTGGGTGACCCCCTGAGTGATTGAGACATATGCAGGTACCTTATTCAGGACGTTGTAACATACGGTGCCTCGTCCCCCTCGTCCTGGCCCCCTGGGGGGCCCACAGAAGCTGCTCGGAGGGGGGGTCGGCAGCGCCACCTATACACACACGGATCCCAGAGCAGGGGAGAGGGCGGGGAGAGCTGGTGGCTGACAATGCCTGGTAAGCAGGGCGCCTGGCTGGGGAGACTCCACATGGTGCCCCCCGCCCCCCACGGTGGGCTTTGGCAGAGTGACTCTACTAGCGTGCAGGGTGGGAGGGCAGACGGGAAAGGTGTCCAGAGGCAGTGACAGGAAGGTAGAGAAGCGGGTACCCGCCCCCCCTCCATCACTGTGGACCGTCAGTGGCCGCCTTCTTCCTGATCGTTGTTCTGAACTTTTGTATTTTCTTTTTCCACAGAAAAAAATGAGGCTGAAAATGTAGAGGAAAATGAGGAGCCTTTCATCGCCCCCGTGGGGTTGAACGTGCCGCCTGACGTGGAGCTGGTATGTGTTCCCCCTTCACGGTACCGTCGGTCACGAGCGCTGTGGGTCCAGCGGCACCGCTTGTGCGAGACCCCACTTGTGGTCAGCACTGCGCTCTGGCTTCGTAAGGCTTTCAGCCTGCGTTAACGGAGGAGAGACCCACACCGCACCCGTTTTCCTTCAAGGAGAAGGGAGGGATTCCAGCCGAATTGCTGGACCAGCGCGTCTGGGACTTGCGAACTGGCCCTCGGAGGTCGCGGGGCTGAGGCTCCGTGTTCGCCAGCGTCAGAGCCGGAGCTGGCGGGGAGCGGCGGTTAGCCACATTTACGTGAGGACAGGCCTGCTCAGGGCAGCCTGGCTTTCAGCGAAGGGGCCTCGTCCTGGCTTTTGCCAGGGTGCTTTTGTGGGCCTTTACATCAGGCTTGCGGTGCGCTCTTGCACCGGGCTTCCTGTCCCTTGTGACCGGGGCCCCGTGGCATCTGCGGGTGGAGCTGGCGGAGTGCAGTGCAGTTCCCGCTCACGTCCCGCCGCCGCATCAGCTCGAGCCTGTCAGGTTCGGGCTGAATTACACGGTGTCCCTCTGCGGTCCCGGCGCCGTGCTGGCTGTTTCGACCTGTGCTGTTGTGACGCTGAGGACTCCGAGCCGCGGCTCCTGTTCCCGTCCCCCTCACAGCCTGGGAAGAGGGAGGGACGTGGCCGTGCACATGGCAGGCAGGAATGCAAACCCCCCCGAGTCCCCGTGTGGGATGGGATTTGATGTGTTTGGTGGGGATGTTGAAAGTATTTCTGCCGCGCGTGCGCGCTTGGAGGGATGTTGGCGCTCGGTGTGGCTTTTCTGTGGCGTCTTCCTACTGGGTCCCGAGGGCCGTGGATGCCTGGATTCTTGCTCGTGCCCCGTGTCCTGTCCGGGTGGACAGCAGGCGCCGAAGCCGCCTGGGCAGGGTCTCACGTTCCCCACACTCGCCCTGCGTTTGCTGCCTCGGCCACTTGTGTCCGTGTGACGACCACTCGGGACAGTGGAGTGGCTCTGCCTCCGCCCGGCCGTCCTCGCCGTGCGCCCACGCGCCCCTTCGCTATCTTCCTGCAGGTGTGAGCCACATGCCTTTGGGTTTTGCCAAGTGCAATTACTACTTATATTTGCTTCCCCGTTTCCAGCATTTACCAGCTTGTGGGACCTAAAGCTGGAAATGTCCTCTGAGCATCTAATATCCTAGGACTTGTGTTAATACATTTTCTCTGTGTGTTCCGGGTTATATTCCTACCTGTTCTGGAATACGCTTTATTCCACATGAGAGACCCATTAAAAGGGGTGCTCCCTTACCTATGTTTACTGCTAAAAGCTTTTATTTAAGGTTGAGTGTCTGAAATTTTATTTATTTTTACGTGGAAGATTATTTTTAGGCTGTTACATGGATATAAACATAGAAGTGTAATAGGTTTTATTGTGTTGCTTACTTCTAATGAAATACGTAATGGCTGTATGTTCCCGGACAGAATAAGCTTCACCGAGCTGTGTAACGGTCGGCTGGAGCTAAAAATAGCTGCTCCCGGTTGGCCAGCAGCTGGTCCTTCTCTCCGTCCTTCTCTCCGTCCGTTTGGAGGAGATCCCGTGCTGTCACTGCGGTGCAGCCTGGGGGCAGGAGACGGCTGGACTGTGCGGAAACCGCGAGTGCCCATCGGGCCAGCCGCAGCTTCTCTTCCTTTGTGCTGGTGTCAGCGTGTCGCTCTTCAGAACACTTGTGATTTGGGGGCAGTGGCTCGTACACGCTTCATGCTGTGATGTCCTCATTAGCGGGGAAATGGAGAAGACAGAGGTGCCCGCGTCAGGGATTAAACACTAGGATCGCTGGCTCGTATGCAGAGAGGGGATCATGTCTCCGTGGGCAGGGGTCGCCCTCGCTCAGAAAGGAAAGGGGGGGGCCTCTGGGGAATTCTTGACGCTTAAACCAGGCCTTTGGATTAGAGCCTCACAATTCCAGGCCCTGCGGGGTTTGTGTGCAGAGTGAGGGCCAGTTAGAAATCGCGGGGCTCCAGGAGGCGGATCCTGGCCGCTGTGGGTCCTGTCCTCGGGCTCCCGGCCGCTGTCCCGGCCCTGCCTCCTGCCCAGCCCCTAGACTGCAGCCCTTGGAGTGACCCCAGCTTGGTGTTAGCATCTCACGGCGGTTGTGCACGCGTTTTCTTGTGCCCCGTGGGGAGCAAGGGCCTGTTTCCCCTGAATGTGGAGCCTGGCATCGCTTTTCCCAGCGTGTGCTCTTGGCCATCCTCGCCCTTCTCAGGGACGCGCGTGCCGCTCGGTCACCTCCTGAGTTCTGCCCACACCTGTCACTCACGTGGAGCACCGCAGGGGAGGTGGAGGGAGTGGCCCCCAGCCCCCGGGACGCCGCAGGCACCCAGGGTCCCGTGTCGCTGTGCCCTGCCTCGTGGCTGGCGATGCCACTGTCCCCCGGGCCTGAGAGACGCGCTCGCTGGAGCACACTGTATAAGCTGGCGGATGAGCAGGAGCAACTCGGGGCGTGACTGCCATCGCGCACCATTTGCGTCTCTTGGGTGAAGAACGGTGTGCACTTACCATTCGGTGGCCACGTGCCGTGTACCCGGCGCTTTGCTCGTGTTCTCACTTGGTGGTCGCGGTCTCAGTAGCTCCGAGGTAGGGGTGGCCGGCAGCCTGTTCGCACAGGACAGATGTGGAGGTTTAGAGAGTGCGAGAACAGCCCTGAGCCGCGGAATCGGGCTTGATCGATGGTTCACATCACAGTGTTATTTTCATCCTAATTCAGGCCTTTGTCGCCGTGGGATGGGAGTGGGAGCAAAGAGCGACGTGGTTTACGTCTGTGCTCCTGGAGGGCTGGCCTCTCGCACGCGCTGTCCCGGCACCTGCGCGCTGGCACCTCTCGCAGAATGCGAACGGGTTTATGAAGTCGTACGTGTCACTGTGTTCCATTGTCAGGATTTGAATCTTGTCTTTGGAAGTCCCTTCCAACCCGCAGATTTTAAAAATATTTTCCTGCACTTCCTACTGTTGTGTCTATAGTTTTGTTTTTACAATTGAAATGTCATTTTGTGTGATACTTATTTTGGGCTGTGAGTGAAGTGGGTATTTCATTTTTCCTTCCCTGATCGTAGAGGAGGGGAGGGCCAGCCCGGCTGCTCCGGGGGGGTGGGGTGTCCTTACCCGGCCTTCTGTTCCCTGCCGTCCCGGCCCCACACTTCAGGGGCCTAAGCTCCAGCATTTTCCAAAGCTCTTAGGAAACCTCACACTCGTGTGGGCTTTCGCACCACGTACGCTGTTCTTCCATTTCCCAGTGTCAGCCCCACGGTTTTTAGAGCCATGTCTTTGTGGTTTAGGCGGAGCCAGGACACGTCTGCCCACCTTCTTACGTCCCGTCACTTCCTTAAACCAAAGGTTTCCTCATGTAAATAAGACCAGTATTTCCCCCTTTATCAGTTTTTGTAACACACGTATTAATATACGTTCTTGGAATCCCAGTTTATAGTAGAGATAATCGTAGTATTAAAGAGAACAGGATTTATGTAAAACTTGTGTGACAAAGAGAGCGAAGAATGTTTCCAAACCAAGTGTTTGTATCTCATCCACTTGCTCTGGTAGCAAATCTGGAAGTATGTTTGTAATGTGCTTTGTCTTTCTGTAGTAATGACTTTGCTTTGTGTCCAGTATCTTTTTTTATTTAGTGTTTATTTTTGAGAGAGAGAGCATTAGCAGGGAGGGGGCAGAGAGAGAGAGAGAGAGCGCATGAGCAGGGGAGGGGCAGAGAGAGAGGGAAAGAGAGAACGTGAGCAGGGGTAGGGCAGAGAGAGAGAGCCTCCCCAGCAGGCTCCCCACTGTCAGTGCAGAGCCCAGTGCAGGGCTCCCCCTCAGAAGCTGTGAGATCGTGACCTGAACCGAAATCAAGAATTGGAGGTTTATCTGACTGAGCCATCCAGGAGCCCCTGTGACCACTATGACCACTGTTTTTTTTTTTCTTTCATAGTTTATTGTCAAGTTGGTTCCCATATAACACCCAGTGCTCATCCCCACGAGTGCCCTCCTCCATGCCCATCCCCTCCCCTCCGACACCCCTGAGTCCTCCGTTCTCAGGATTCAAGAGTCTCTCATGGTTTGCCTCCCTCCCCTCCCCTCCCCCTGTTTTCCCCTTTCCTTCCCTCCAGGCCCTCTCTCCAGTTTCTCCTGCTCCACTTATGCGTGAGAACATGGGTATTTGTCCTTCTCTCCCTGACTTATTTTACTTAGCATAACACCCTCGAGTTTCTTTCTTTTTTTTTTTTATGTTTTATTTATTTCTGAGAGAGAGACAGCATGAGTAGGGGAGGAGCAGAGAGAGAGGAAGACACGGAATCGGAAACAAGTTCCNGAGATGTATCGAGTAAGAAATTGCTGCAGTTGAGGTCAAGGAGGTTGTTTCCTGTTTTCTCCTCTAGGGTTTTGATGATTTCCTGTCTCACATTCAGGTCCTTCATCCATTTTGAGTTTATTTTTGTGTATGGTGTGAGAAAGTTGACCACTGTATTTTTGACTATCATGATTTTATGTCATAAAGGGGCCTATATTTAAGAACTCTTAAACCAGAGGGTTAGTTTGGTCAGCAGAGAACGCCTCTATGTGGGGGGGAATCATAGTTTCCCTTAAGGTCATTACCCTAAACTCAGCATTTATGATTGATGTGTGTGTGTGGAACAGTTTCAGAGTTAATCTTCCTGTGAGCCAGAGCCCTTGAACATGTGCCTCAGGACCTGTGCTTCAGGCACAGGGGCCTCTGACATGGTATCTAGTTGATTCTGGGATCAGTAACTAACTTTAATTGTAAGTACTTACCCTATTTAAGCATGAAGGACTTTATTAGTTCAGGAAATAATTTGAGAATTAAGGCATTTATATTTTATGAAGGATGTGGTTCTGAAATTACAACAAGCATCTTGAATACTCACCCGCCCATTTTTAATGAATAGTTTCCCACTTTATTTGCATGTAATTTCCGAGTGTTAATCTCTCCCTTGTTATTACAAGTATTTTCGGAGCGTGGAGTCTGGCTTCCAGCATCTGGTCTGACAGCTCCACTTGTGGGTGGGACGTGGCGAGCGGCACGCCATGGGAGCCACTTAGCAGCAGCGTGGGCAGGAGCAGGAAGCCACAGCGGGGTCTGACTCCAAGCAGTGACCCCTCCTGGTGGCAGAGGACTCGCTCTGCTCTGTTCCCTAGGGTGAGACCCTCCCTGTTGGGCCAGGCCACTCCCTTGTGGTGAGGAAAGGACTTGGGTGTGGGAGCCAGTGAGAGCGTGTGGCCTACCTCACATCTCCACAAAGGCTGTTTTCTGAGCTATAAAAACTAGTCCTAGCTAAGAAGGAAAGGGGTGATCTGTAGACTCCCAAGAAACTTGGTGAACGGGTACCCCCTCCCTAGAAAAATGGCTATGTGCCAAAATCGCATACAGCTTCTGAGGGTTCTGGCCCCCCAGCCCCGTCACCGCCCCTGATAATACGGAAGTACGGTGACTTGGTGTAAAACAAGATTACCTTGAGTCAGTTCTGCAGACGCTGGAGCAGCCTGCCTCGTCCGTGAGTCCTGTCCCCATATGATTCCGTGGAGTCCAGAAGCAAGCCACTCGCCGTGCAGGTGCAGCCAAGGGCTGGCTCTTCACCTGCATGGTCTCTTTGATGTCATCGACAGAAACACCGGGGTCAATTCTGTGTTTTAAGTCATGGGGCCAGTGGAAAAGGGAAAAATTGATCATGTGAATATGTATGTTTTTTCGTAGCCACCAACAGCCAAAATGCATGCTATCATCGAGCGCACAGCCAACTTCGTGTGCAAACAGGGAGCACAGTTTGAGATAATGCTGAAAGCCAAGCAGGCCCGGAACTCTCAGTTTGACTTTCTACGCTTTGATCACTACCTCAACCCCTACTACAAGTTCATCCAGAAAGCCATGAAAGAGGGGCGCTACCCGGTGCTGGCAGAAAACAGAAATGAGGAGAAGAAGAGTGCGTGAGACTCTGTCCTGCCTGGATGCAGGGCCTGGGCGGGGTGGCCTCNTGTGCAGTAGCCCCCCCCACCACGGCATGTTGGTTAAAGCTGCTGGTGCCCTCAGAGTGTGGTGCCAGCTCTTCTAGAATAAGTCTTCCAGTTGTATCAGATTCTTAGTATTTCCGTAGATGAGTGAAATGTAATTAGACATCAGTGCTCTCAGACGTAATCGCCTGGGTTGGAAATGTTCCCTCTCATTCTGGCCGTTGAACATTTCCTGGAGAAAACAGTCCATCTCCTGCTTCGAGAGATCATTCTAGCAGTACGGGTGCACGCAGGGTTTAGGGCTGAGACTGTTATATGCACAAAGATAAAAGGTTAGTTTTTGACTCCTCTCTATCTCANTAACCGACTAAGCCACCCAGGTGCCCCTCTAAGGTTGGGATTCTTACTACAGAGGCCAGTTAACTGTTTGGAATAATGTGCGGACGACAGTCTCGTGTGTGTAGCTGTTGAATTTTTTCTCTCCAGCTGAAACATGATTTTTAAAATCAGCTGTATGACTCTTGTTTACAGATCTCACTTTCTCCATGTTCGTTAGTTTTTTAAAGTATCTGTTGCTGTTGTTTTACCTTTCATCAAGATTCTTGCCTTTTTTCTAGAAAATTAAAATAATTTGCTCCAGACTAGTAAGCGCTGGAGGGGCGCTGCTGCCTGGGCCGAGGGCACGTGCCCAGCTTCCTGCTGGGCGCGTCGGGTGCACTCTGGGGCCGTCTGTCCCAGGAGCCACGAGATGATGACATGGAGCTCTGACTTTGTCTGCTTCTAAGGGTTTTTTTAATATTTATTTTTGTGGGGGTGCAGAGAGAGGGGGAGAGAGAGAGAGAGAGAGAGAGAGAGAGAGAGAGAGAGAGAGTCACACANGCTTGAACATGACCTGAGTCGAGATCAAGAGTTGGACGCTTTACCGACCGAGCCCCCCAGGCACCTGTTTCTCTGTTTTTACATCATTTACTCATCCCTTGTCCCTCAGCGTACAGCAGAATCTTGAAATTTGCTTTTGCTCTGCAGAGTCGGGTGTCAGCTCTGACAACGATGACGACGACGACGAGGAAGACGGGAATTACTTGCACCCGTCTCTCTTTGCTTCCAAGAAGTGTAACCGCCTGGAGGAGCTGATGAAGGTGTCGATCTTCTGTATTTTTTATGCCGTAACAGAACTTGCGCACCTGTAGCTTTGGGAAGCTACATGAGTGCATTTCTTTTGTATCTTATTTTACCATCATCGAGGTATATTTTGCATTTTCACGTTTTGCTTGGTGGCTCCACTCCTGTCAGTAGGAGTTTAATCCTCTCCACCTTCCCTCCTTTCCTGAGTGGCAGCGAGGAAGGCTGAAGCCGTCTTTTCACTCGCTCCCCGGGACTCGCAGCCACACGAACAGCTTGCCCCTCTGTATGTGTGCGGGCTGTTCCGAGCACAGATGCTGTGTTCTCACACACTGTGTTCTACAGCCGACTTGAGCCTGCTTGGCCTCAAGAGAGTTCTTTGTGACCCAGAATACAGGAAATGGTGTGATCATGCGTCCTCTCTGTCTGCAGCCTCTGAAGGTGGTAGACCCGGATCACCCCCTTGCCGCGCTGGTCCGTAAGGCGCAGGCCGACAGCCCCGCCCCCGCGCCCCCCACGGCCGACGGTGCGGCGCAGCCCTCCCAGGTGGAGTACGCCGCTGACTGTGAGTACCTCGCTGTGTGTCCCCTGGCCCGCGGCCCGCCGCAGAGCTCGCCCCACAGGGTGCGAGACGGGTGGCTCGGAGAGCCCCAGGTCTTCACTCAGCCATCCTCAGCACGTGGCCTCTTCCTTTTGCCTGGCACCTAAGGTTGACAGATGGCTGCTCTGTCTCCAGGAGCGATGAAGAACAGGGGCCTGGGCAGAGAGCAGGTGCAGGTGCTTGGTGACCTTGCCCTTTCTTCAGAGACCTCCCTGGAAGCTGTGCGTGCCGCCTCCCTGTAGCCCTCACAGACAGGGTGGTGGATATTGGAGGCTTGCGGAACTGTCTGCCACAGTCGCTTTTCCGGAACAGACACAGTTCGAGACCGTGTCTGCCCTGCCCCTTAGAGAATCAGTTACTGCCCCTACCTGCCCTGGCTGCGTGCCAGCCCTTTGTCTGTTTAATTATCTCCAGGTTATTGATGAAAGGCAAATCTTGAAGTTCTATTCAAGTAATTACTTGACAGTATTTGACTTTGGTTTCATTATCAGATCTTTTTGAAATTCTTGTACCCAGCAGTTAAATGTTGAACGAGAGAAGAGCCCTCAGCAGCAGGAGTCCGTCTGCTTATTCCTCACCCGCAGA
>NW_027530000.1:111927-114310 GCF_008692635.1 Crocuta crocuta
TCTGCTTCCAAGGGTTTTTTTAATATTTATTTTTGTGGGGGTGCAGAGAGAGGGGGGGAGAGAGAGAGAGAGAGAGAGAGAGAGAGAGAGAGAGAGAATCCCAAGCAGGGTCCACTCTCAGTGCAGAGCCTGATGCGAGGCTTGAACATGACCTGAGTCGAGATCAAGAGTTGGACGCTTTACCGACCGAGCCCCCCAGGCACCTGTTTCTCTGTTTTTACATCATTTACTCATCCCTTGTCCCTCAGCGTACAGCAGAATCTTGAAATTTGCTTTTGCTCTGCAGAGTCGGGTGTCAGCTCTGACAACGATGACGACGACGACGAGGAAGACGGGAATTACTTGCACCCGTCTCTCTTTGCTTCCAAGAAGTGTAACCGCCTGGAGGAGCTGATGAAGGTGTCGATCTTCTGTATTTTTTATGCCGTAACAGAACTTGCGCACCTGTAGCTTTGGGAAGCTACATGAGTGCATTTCTTTTGTATCTTATTTTACCATCATCGAGGTATATTTTGCATTTTCACGTTTTGCTTGGTGGCTCCACTCCTGTCAGTAGGAGTTTAATCCTCTCCACCTTCCCTCCTTTCCTGAGTGGCAGCGAGGAAGGCTGAAGCCGTCTTTTCACTCGCTCCCCGGGACTCGCAGCCACACGAACAGCTTGCCCCTCTGTATGTGTGCGGGCTGTTCCGAGCACAGATGCTGTGTTCTCACACACTGTGTTCTACAGCCGACTTGAGCCTGCTTGGCCTCAAGAGAGTTCTTTGTGACCCAGAATACAGGAAATGGTGTGATCATGCGTCCTCTCTGTCTGCAGCCTCTGAAGGTGGTAGACCCGGATCACCCCCTTGCCGCGCTGGTCCGTAAGGCGCAGGCCGACAGCCCCGCCCCCGCGCCCCCCACGGCCGACGGTGCGGCGCAGCCCTCCCAGGTGGAGTACGCCGCTGACTGTGAGTACCTCGCTGTGTGTCCCCTGGCCCGCGGCCCGCCGCAGAGCTCGCCCCACAGGGTGCGAGACGGGTGGCTCGGAGAGCCCCAGGTCTTCACTCAGCCATCCTCAGCACGTGGCCTCTTCCTTTTGCCTGGCACCTAAGATTGACAGATGGCTGCTCTGTCTCCAGGAGCGATGAAGAACAGGGGCCTGGGCAGAGAGCAGGTGCAGGTGCTTGGTGACCTTGCCCTTTCTTCAGAGACCTCCCTGGAAGCTGTGCGTGCCGCCTCCCTGTAGCCCTCACAGACAGGGTGGTGGATATTGGAGGCTTGCGGAACTGTCTGCCACAGTCGCTTTTCCGGAACAGACACAGTTCGAGACCGTGTCTGCCCTGCCCCTTAGAGAATCAGTTACTGCCCCTACCTGCCCTGGCTGCGTGCCAGCCCTTTGTCTGTTTAATTATCTCCAGGTTATTGATGAAAGGCAAATCTTGAAGTTCTATTCAAGTAATTACTTGACAGTATTTGACTTTGGTTTCATTATCAGATCTTTTTGAAATTCTTGTACCCAGCAGTTAAATGTTGAACGAGAGAAGAGCCCTCAGCAGCAGGAGTCCGTCTGCTTATTCCTCACCCGCAGATCTGACGTAGGGGACCATCCACAGTGTGTCCCCATGAGAATCTGGAAAATCAGCAGGAGGCTAATTCTCTTTTAAGACGTGGGCTGCTCACTGTTTAAGCTCCTGTCTACCAGTACCCGTGCCCTCCCGCACCTGCCTTCCGCTGCGACATGGCAGCGTGTGACTGGTGTGCTCTAGTAACATTTGTGACTCGAGAGCACTTAATGCTCATGTCCTGGAAAAACATCTTACGGGACACGGAACATACGGTGCTCACAGTGGGGAGTGCCGTGTGCACACACGGCCACACGGGTGAATCGGGAGTCAGGAGGGACACTGTTGGTTGTCCAAGCAGGATGCTCCTTGGCGTTCCTGTTTTCCTTCTTCAGCCCTGTCGTTGAATCCCTGTCCATGTGTGTCCACTGGAGCCTAAAGCTCTTAAACTGTCTTGTACGGGAAAGGGATAGAGACTGGGGTCCAGGGTGACCGTCACCCAACCGCTCCCGCTGCTCATTACGAGTGCGGGCACAGGCACGTACCGAGGGTGGCGTCTGCAGACCCCCCGGGGCTGGGCGGGAGGGCCGAGTGGCTGCTCGGTGACTCTGCTCCCTGCGGGGGTCCTCCATCGGGCAGGTGTGACCGTGCTGGCTGCCTGCCTGGACCCATGACCGCCCCCCAGGGGGTGCTCCAGCAGGGACAGCGACAGGGGACTCGCCACCTCAGTGGACGCGTCCTCTTGCCGTCTCTGGCGCCTCACATGGTGCGAGAGTGACGGCAGGTGTGAGGCGGTGCGCTGGGGCTCGTGCCCTGCGCCGGGCCAGCCTCACGGCTGGGAC
>NW_027530000.1:114368-119419 GCF_008692635.1 Crocuta crocuta
TTTGCGGAGAAGCGAGAGATCCAGAATGCTTCGGTGAAATACCTCAATCTACAAATGTCGGCAATGAATTCATGTTTTGTAAAGATAGAAGGCGGTCCAAGAAAACACAGAAGCGTAGGTGCCGCTTGTAGGCGTCCCCCTAAGTCCGGCCTCTGCCATGGATGTAGAAGGGGGCGTGGGCGTGGGGGCAGCGGGGTGTCACAGGGCTTCTCTACAGAGACCGCCCTCGGCAGTGGTCAGCGCTGCCTAGGGGCTCGGGAAGGGGGCTGTGAGGTGTCCCGATTTCCTGTAGACCCCGCGTTAGCAGAAGTGAGATGGAGCTCGCTGTCCTGGAAAACCGGGTGCAGCCGGGTGGGAGGCAGGCAGGGCATGGAAATGTGCGCCTGAGCGACAACCCCCAAGCTTGGCCATGTGGAGGGGGAGGGGCCGTGCCTGCCGGGGAATGAGGATCCCTGTGAGGGCCCCCAGAGAACATCAGCCCTCAGGGTCACAGCCATCTTTCCAGGATCGGGGGCCTCGCTGGGTGGGGCAGGAGGCCTGGATGGCTGGACAGACTGATTCCAGTTTCTAGGAAGAGTGTCAGGCTTGAACTTGGCTCCAGACCAGAAGAGCACCCAGCAGAGACACACAGGAGGTACTGTGAGCACCTGTATTCAGGTCCTCAAAGACATGTGTTTTTTTCCTGTGGGCAGATTTGGGGGCTATCTGAAAACCAGTGAGCAAGAATGTGAAAAATTTGAAAAGGAGACCCAGTAACGGGAAATGAGCCCCTTCCCATAGTCCACGAACCACCAGCAGAGAAGACATCTCCAGGCCTGATTAGTTGGTGGTTTAAACAAAGTCTGTTGTGAGAGCAAGTCTAGAAGTGGTACCTACTGACCCCTTGAACACAAGGTGTGCTCTTGGCCCCTGGGATGGGGTGTCCTCCCCCGCCACGCCTATGTGCAGGGCCGCTCTGCTGTGGGTGCCGAGCGGGTGGGCCGTGCGGGTGGGCCTCGGTCTGTGCCTTCTCAGCTCCACGCCCAGCCCCCTCCCCGAGCCCATGGCCTTATAAGCGCTGGCCGTCCTTCCTTTGCATACGTTCTAGTTAAATACTGTATATGGTAGTTTACCTGGAAAAATTCACTTCAGAGAAGAGCTCTGCTGTGAAAGCAAACAGGCCCAGCCGCAGAAGAGGAGCCTCCCGGCCCCAGTGCTCAGGGAGGCCGGGAGCTTCCAGAGGGAGGAGTGAGCAGGGTACCCGCGGCAGAGCCAGCCTGGATGGGTGCAGGGAGGCCCTGTGGCCAAGCCGGCCTGGATGGGCACAGGGGGCCCCACAGCCGAGTGGCGGGCAAGGCTGTTTTTGGGAAAGAGCCTTAGAAAACGGCCCCATTAGAGCCTCTCCTTTTCCCGGCAGCATGAGGACACTTGAACTGATGGAGAGTTATTTCTCTTAAGCCAACAGACATGTTACGTTCCACTAATAGAAAAAGTAAAATTAGTGAGGAAGCAGAAAAACCAACAAACCAACCACTTTTATAATCAAATAGGAAAAAAAAGTCCAGCGGAAACGCAAGCTGCTGTGTGAATGATTCAGGAGGGTAAAGGCAGCCATGCAGTCTTTCTAAAGGGCTCCCCCTGGGCTGCTCACCCACACAGTATCGTGTCTGCGTACTTCGGAGCCCAAGCCCTCGAGAGCGAGACCCAGCGTGTCACCTAAATCTGCCTGCAGCACCAGGAAGACTGTGACACCGATGGCCAAGAGGCCTGTTCTTGTGGGCACGTAAGAGAAATCAAGTCTTGGGGTAAGATTGAGGTTTCCGGTTGTTTGAAGTGTTATTTCGTGTTAGCAAGTTTGAATTCCTGAATAATTATCGAGGTGAACTACGAGGAACACAGATGGAGCCTCCCAGGGCGCTCGATTTTGCCACTGTCGGGCAGGCAGGGAAGTGGAGGGCCCTTCCCGCCCCAGGGAGCGGCGATCCATACGGCAGGCGTGGAGGCCTCCGGCCCCGGATTTCTGCGTCAGTCTCCAGTGCAAGGAAGGAAGGAGCTGCAGGGACAGTCCTCACGAGCGAGGTTTCTGGTGCTGGTGGAGCACCGAGCTGCAGTCCGCGCGAGGGTGCAGGGCCAGGTGCTGAGGGGCGGGCATAGGAGGCGAGCGTCTCTGACCCGCAGGACTAGGGTCCCGCTGGGGGGAGGGGGCCTCCATCGCCTGCCCATCTGCGCCACCTGGACCGTGGAAAAGCGCAGGGCGACGTGATGCTTCCTTTGAAACTGCATTAGTGTCCCCAGTGGACTCTTCGCAGGCCCGTGATGTTAGCACACAGTTTCGAGACTGTCTGTCGGCTCTGGTGACTCTCGAGGCCCCAGCGGTCCCTGTCCTCACGCTTCCTGCCCACGCCTGGTGCCCTGCTCGCTGGTCCAGGTGGGGTCGCAAAGCTTTTCCAGCTCTTTCCATTAGCAAGTGTTTACCAGCCCCCTCAGGGCATACATGGCCGGTCCTTGAGACTTACTTCTTACTGATGAGAGATTTTCCTGGATTTAGGCAGCCTTGGNGGGGAAGGGGGGGCCCCCCCCCGCCGCAGGGAGCGGCGATCCATACGGCAGGCGTGGAGGCCTCCGGCCCCGGATTTCTGCGTCAGTCTCCAGTGCAAGGAAGGAAGGAGCTGCAGGGACAGTCCTCACGAGCGAGGTTTCTGGTGCTGGTGGAGCACCGAGCTGCAGTCCGCGCGAGGGTGCAGGGCCAGGTGCTGAGGGGCGGGCATAGGAGGCGAGCGTCTCTGACCCGCAGGACTAGGGTCCCGCTGGGGGGAGGGGGCCTCCATCGCCTGCCCATCTGCGCCACCTGGACCGTGGAAAAGCGCAGGGCGACGTGATGCTTCCTTTGAAACTGCATTAGTGTCCCCAGTGGACTCTTCGCAGGCCCGTGATGTTAGCACACAGTTTCGAGACTGTCTGTCGGCTCTGGTGACTCTCGAGGCCCCAGCGGTCCCTGTCCTCACGCTTCCTGCCCACGCCTGGTGCCCTGCTCGCTGGTCCAGGTGGGGTCGCAAAGCTTTTCCAGCTCTTTCCATTAGCAAGTGTTTACCAGCCCCCTCAGGGCATACATGGCCGGTCCTTGAGACTTACTTCTTACTGATGAGAGATTTTCCTGGATTTAGGCAGCCTTGGAAGAATAGCACCTATTTTTATTTTTTTATTATTTGTTTTGAAATGTTTATTTTTGAGAGAGCGTGAGTTCGTGCAAGTGGGGGAAGAGCAGAGAGAGGGACAGAGGATCCGAAACGGGCTCTGTGCTGGCAACGAAGAGCTGGGTTTGGGGCTCAGGCTCACGAACCCTAAGATCATGACCTGAGCTGAAGTCCAGCGCTTAATCAACTGAGCTGCCCAGGCACCTCGTGCCCATTTTTATTCTGAAAGACTTTTTCTTAAATCTCCTTGTATATAGATGTGTAAGACTAGCAGTTTTTTCTATTCGTTAGCCTGAGAGTGACGTTCTGTTACTTACTTGGTCTGCTGCTCTATAGCCATAAATCCGTGCTGATGAGTGAAGTAAATACAGTCATGCAGGAAACAGCAGCACTGAAACGCTGCCCAGTGGTAGAGCAGGCAGTTTCTTAAAAATAAAATGCCAGCCCAGGTTTTTAAGTGTTTTGTTCTGTAAACAGCTTACGTGAATTAAGCCATCTCATGTGACTAGACTAGACATTCTCTTGTGTCTGCTCTGATTCTTCTTAAGTGTGATTTTATTGTTGTTCATGGCATTTCTTTTTGTCTGCAAAATCATGGCCTTGAAGTGCTCTCCTTATTCTTCAAATCCTTTTTTAAAAAATGTTTTTGTTGTAAGTCAAGAGACCTAGAAGAAAGAAAGTAAAAATAATACCCAAGATTCCACCATCCAGAAATAAACATCTTTAACGTTAGGTGAGCAACACTGAGGTCATTGTAGTGAAGGAAGAGGAGAGCGAGAAGCTCCTGTGTGAGAAGGCACAGGTCATCTTTATGTAAAACATGGATTGAAAAGTTGGGTGTGGTGGTGCCTGCGTGGCTCATGTCAACTTAAGTCAGTTAAGCATCCGGCTTCAGCTCAGGGCATGGGCTCATGCCCATCCGGCTTCAGCTCAGGTTCGTGGGTTCGAGCCCCACGTCGGGCTCTGTACTGACAGCTCAGAGCCTGGAGCCTGTTTCAGATTCTGTGTCTCCCTCTCTCTGACCCTCCCCTTCTTGCACACGCCACGCATGCACTCTCTTTCTCTCTCAAGAATAAGTAAACATTTTTAAAAAGTTGAATGTACAGATAGAAATATTTTTGTTGGGGCTGCCTGGGTAGCTTAGTCGGTTAAGCATCCGACTTCAGCTCAAGTCATGATATCAGAGTTTGTGGGTTCAAGCCCTGCATCGGGCTCTGTGCTGACAGCTCAGAGCCTGGAGCCTGCTTCTGATTCTGTGTCTACCCCCCTCTGCCCCTCCCCTGCTTGTGCTCTGTTTCTCAAAACTGAATAAACGTTAAAAAAATTATATTAAAGAAATATTTGTATTAAAGTAGAAATAAGCTTTTTAATTTTACTTGAATTTAATAGAAGAACCTACAGTCAAAAATCAAAGTGTAGCAATTGCCGAACTTCAGATAAAAGTTTCCATACTTTAAGAATTCAGGTTTAGGGGTGCTTGGGTGGCTCGGTTAAGCGTCTGACTCTGGACTTCAGCTCAGGTCATGATCTCAGTTTGTGAGTTAAAGGCCTGTATCAGGGTCTGTGCTGACAGCTCAGAGCCTGCGTCAAACTCTCTTTCTGCCTCTCTCCTGGCTCATGGTCTGTCTCTATGTCAGAATAAATAAAGTTAAAAAAAAAAAAAAACAAAAAACAGTTCCAGTGATTAAAAAAATAAAGAGGTTGAAATTATAGATTCTTTTTAAAGCTCAGTTTTTATCTTAGGATAAAAGAAACTGGAGGAAATTAAAATAGGTCTAGAACCTGTTGCCTTCACCTCTCCCCTACTTCCTGATTTTTGAGAAGTAGTAACTGTTTCTGTGGTAGGAGTAATATTTATGTTGTGTATGTGGCCCCATG
>NW_027530000.1:119562-126355 GCF_008692635.1 Crocuta crocuta
TTAATTTTTTAATGTTTTATATATTTCTGAGAGAGAAGGAGAGACAGCATGAGCAGGGGAGGGTCAGAGAGAGAGGGAGACACAGAATCTGAAGCAGCTCCAGGCTCTGAGCCATCAGCACAGAGCCCTATGCGGGGCTCAAACCCACAAACCGTGAGATCATGACCTGAGCCGAAGTCGTACCCTTAACCTACTCAGCCACCCAGGCGCCCCGGTCGGCCTCCATCCTGAGGGCGAAGTCCTCACCAGGGTGTCCCTGCTCCAGTTCTTCAATGTTTTGTTTTAAGTTAATTTTAATTTATTTTGAGAGCTAGCAAGCAGGAGAGGGACAGAGCGAGAAAGAGAGAATCCCAAGCAGGCTCCGTGTCAACGGTGCAGAGCTTGACATAGGGCTTGAACACATGAACCTCGAGATCATGTTGTGAGCCAAAATCAAGAGCCAGACACTTAACTGGCCACCCCGGCGGCGCCCTTTTGCTCCATTCTTTGACTCATCTCTGGCCGTTTGAGTTCCGTGAACTTGTGTTATGAGGGTCCTGGTCACGTGTTCTCGCATGCTCGAGAAGTGACCCCCTCTCATCCCTGTGTAGAATGGAAAACTAGTCTGGATTTAAAATTCTCGGGGAGCATCTTCTGCGTCCAAGCTCTGTAGGCCGGCAGATAGCCTGGTCTTTCCTACACCGAGAAGCCTGTGTCAGCCGCCATTGCCCCCGACCAGTTGCATGGGTGTGCGAGCTGCTGGGTTTTCACTCATCGCTCCTGGACGCCATCCTCTGAGATGTCACAAAGTGTCTGTGCCCTTCTCACAGAGAGCAGCTTAGCGGAGAGTTCCGTGCGCTGTCACGTGCGTCCTGGGCTCAGATGTCGCTGTGGAGAGGAAGGGGCCGGCTGCCCTCCCTCACTGACCCCTCGGGGGCCAGCTTCTGATCTGGTCCATTCCCCACTCATCCTGGAATGATCCGGTTCTCATTTCCGGGAACTGTTTTCTGTCGTGGGCCTCTGGTTACCTTTCCTCTTCTGGGTGGTGCCTTCTCTGCTAAAAAGACATCAGTTTCCTCATTTTGGGTTATCTTTCTCTTCTGTCTATAGTGTTTTACCTTTTTTGTTTTAATCTTTTTCTTTAGTGTTCTGCCTGGCTACATCCATCTTCTGTCCGTCTTCTTCTGTGTCGTTACTGGGTTCTTGCCCACGTCTTCTGTTCGTGCAGTTTAGAAAGTGTGGGTTCTGTTAAGGTGCTTTCCACTTCTCCAGTCGGCATCTGCAGACTTGCTCTGAGGGTCCGGATGTTACTTTTCACGTCATGCGTTGTGGGTCCCGCTGTCTCCACTACACACCTTTCTGCTCTTGTAGTGGGAAGGCCTCACAGCCCACCATCCACGGGGGGTGTGGCCAGGCTCCCACAGAGTGTGGTTTGTGGACTCAAAACTGGACTTTTATGGAATGTCAGTGTCGTGAAATGTTTTGTTGTGTTTTGTTTTTAACTGTTTAAACACGTAAAAGCCATCCTGAGCTCTCCTGGGCTGCGCGGGAACAGGCAGCAAGCCTAGTGCCCTTTTTGTCTTGGTGGTGCTTTTATTTCCTGTTTTTTGTGCTCGTTGGAATTGTTGTCTCACCAGATTCATCTGTGGCCTGGAAAACTCAGACGTTGCTTGCGTTCTCTTTCTGTCCAGACTCCAGTTTCACCGTTTGCATGCAGTGCTGGGCTCCCTGTGTCAGGCCGTGGCTCCCAGTGTCTGACTGTGGCCCCTGTGTCTGACTGTGGCCCCTGTGTCTGACTGTGGCTCCCAGTGTCTGACTGTGGCCCCTGTGTCTGACTGTGGCAGGCCTGAGCACTGCCGCGCCTTTGCCTTGCCGTCTCTCCCGCTGGGGTGACAGGCTGGGGGGCAGGGCTGCGGCACTTCCTCCTGGACTGCCCCGCCTTCTCTGGGCTCCTTTGTCTTCCCTTTCCAGTGCAGCCTTCTCTGGAAAACCCGTTCTCTGCTCTCCTGTGAGATCCTGAAAATAGCCCAGAGCAGATGTCCTTGCCACGGTTAGGGACTCACAGGGCAGAACCCCCGTCCACAGGCCTCCCCACGTCTGAGTGCCTCCACCCTGCGCTCAGACTGCATGCTTCAGCCACTTCCCATCTTCACCCAGAACTTTCTGGAATCTGTTTTTATGTAATAGGTCTCCAGGACCTAATACAGGATTAAAATCTCAAAATCTTTTACGTTGTGGGGGGGTGGTCATTGATGATGACTTTAAGAAATGGTTAGAGAAAGGGGCGCCTGGGTGGCTTAGTCGGTTAAGCGTCCGACTTTCCGACTTTCGCTTAGGTCATGATCTCGCGGTTTGTGGGTTCGAGCCCCGCGTCGGGCTCTGTGCTGACTGCCAGCTCAGAGTCTGGAGCCTGTTTCAGTCTGTGACTCCCTCTCTCTCTGTCCCTCCCCTCCCCTGCTCACGCTGTCTCTCTCTCCTAGAAATAAATAAAACATTAAAAAAAAAATATTAAAAAATTAAAAAAAGAAATGGTTAGAGACAGGCCTTTCGAGAAGGTTTTATTTGCCAGGAAGAGAGCATTGGCTTTAAAACACTGGGCTGAGGTTCCTGCATCAAGTATTCCTATGTCTAAGACTGATTGGTTTGGGTGATTTTCCAACTTTACAGACGTCACATTCCTCGTCGCAGCTGTTCAGGTTTTCCTCATCTACGTAGATGACCGAGAAATAAGTCTCCTGCTGGAATTTTTAAGACTGCGTTGTCTGGAGGCCATAGGGGGTAAATAAAAGGTGCCTGAGATGCCTTATGCCGTACTAAGTAGTGAGTTTGAAAATGACGCAGTGCGATGATCCAGATGCTTCCCGGTATTTGGGGAGATGGGAGGGCGTAATGTCGTTAAACTCTGTCCACTATGTTGAGTCACCATGTTGTACACCTGAACTTACTGTGACATGTGCGTCACATCTGCTCAGAGAAAATGATCGCTCTAAGGACCCAGCTGCGGAGTCGGCAGTGTAGGGGATGACGGTTGGCTTGACTGGGTTTCCTGCCGTCCAAGACGTGGGTAATGGAGAGCTCGCGGATCAGTGGTCAGAGGGCCCTTCAGGAATCGGGGAAACAGTCCGAGTCCGGGAGGTGAAGCCAGAAATCTCGGGAGTGGGGTCAACAGACCGTCGAGCGGGTGAGAGAAACTTGACACGGCCAGGTGGCCCTCCCATTTCGCTCTGCTTCAGTCCTCGGCCCTGCAGATGCAGCATCAGCAGTGATAGCAGTTACTGAATTGCATTGTTGATGCCGAAGGTTTGAACTCCTGTAACTTGACCTCTCCTGGGGTAAAGGTCTTCAGTGTGAAGAGAGCATAACGTATAACTGTGGGCAGAAGAAAGTTCTCTAATCAAGTAGACAGGCTGTAAGATTGATACCATTTCAGGATCTGACTCTTTAGATACTGATAAGTCCCTTATTAGGGCTTATTTTCAGCAGAAAAGATAGTCTTGTAGAACTTGGTAGTGAAATCACCATGAAAGTTATTTATTCTGACCCTGATCAGCTGGGTGAGGGCAGGGGAGGGCAGGGAAGGGGTGACTCACGGCTGCAGGTCATGCTACGTGCTCACAATGTGCAGGTCCCCAGGGCATTTGCATGAGTCTGGTGCTGGTGGCTTCCCCCTGAAGTCAAGCTGGAATAGAGATAAAGAAACATGACTTGTGACTTGGGAAATTGTCTACAATATTGCATATTCTGTGCACGGTGTTGCAGGATGGGGCCTTAACTGGTTCACTGTGGACCCGAGTCAGAGTTGATCAGACCCCATGAGTGTTTGGGAATGTGCAAACCAGCCTGTCCACAGACTCCACCTGTGTCTCAGAAATCCCTGCACACGTGGTCACAGAATGGCAGGGACTACGGGGTACCCAACTGTTGGTGCGAGGGGGGACGGATTTTCCTCCTGTAACTTTTCTACAGGTTTGAAAATACCTTTGAGGTTATCAGCCACCGAGATTGTAAGAGCATTTCTAAACAACTCTTCAGAAAAGTTTGACTTTTGAAAAACCCAAATTCCAATTTGTGGGGGGGAGGGAGGTGTTTTAGCTAGAAACTGCTGGGTGTGCAACCCTGTCCGGGGCTCTGCACACTGTAGGTGGAAAGGGCTTCTGCCTCTGTGTGTGTGTGTGTGTGTGTGTGTGCGTGTGAGAGAGAGAGAGAGAGAGAGAGGGAGAGAGAGAGAGAGAGTTGGTGGGCAGAGCAAGTTTTGCCCCATGTCTCTACAGCTCACTTGCTGGGAACGCTAACTTTGAACCTGTTAAGTGAAACTTCCTCCCTCGTGAAAGGAATGTCGTTCTTCCCATTTGTAGACCTGCACTACCTCCTAAAAAGCCACTCAGCTTTTTAAAAAATGTCTTTGAGAGAGAGCAAGCAGATGAGGGGCAGAGAGAGAGGGAGACACAGAATCTGAAGCAGCTCCAGGCTCTGAGCTGTCAGCACAGAGCCCGACGCGGGGCTTGCACTCATGAACTGCGAGATAATGACCTGAACCAACATCGGACACTTAACCGATTGAGCCACCCAGGTGCCCCCCCACTCAGTTATTTTTATTTTTTAATTTCATCAATTAAAAAATGTGTGGGGATTTGTTTTTTCTCATTCTCTGAGAATCTGTATACACAGTATCGGATAAATACTCATCTATATACTCTGAGTATCTAATTTTGCCTCTCGGTCCACAAAGAGTAATGCATTTAGTGTCTGGCTCTTCGTAGGAAGCGTTTGCCAACCCCTGCTCTATCCCGCAATCAGTGAGAGATTGTGCTAGAGTATGAAAAAGTTCTCATTCTGTTGGCCTCCTTTTATACAATGGCCCTGCAGGCTTTAGTCACAGCAAAGGCCGGTTTTGTTAAAGTCCAGCTCATAAGCGTGTTGTGTTGTTAGCGGTGCTCACACCCTGACGGCACCCCGGGCTGCCCGCCTTCCTGCGCCCCGGGCCGGGCAGCGGAGGTCTCGAATCCACAGCACCTGAGGCAGAACTGCCCACTCCCCCTCGCACCCCCAGTTCAGGGCCCACCAGGAGTCTCTTGTCCCTGGCACCCTGTGTGATCACGCCATGCACCCTTGGGGACCACGTCAAGGACCCGTCCCGAGTCTGGCACCCCTCACCAGAGCCACCTGTGACCTCAGCCGAACGCCAGCCTCGTCGCTGCCGCGGCCCCAGACGTGGTGCCGCCTTCCCGCAGCCCGCCAGCCAGCATGGTCCTCAGAGTGGCCCGGCTCGTGGCATCTCTCCTCAGAACCTCCTTGTGGTTTCCCATCCCGTTTAAATTCCAGAAACTCCTTTCCACTGTGCCTCAGTTTGCTCTTCCCGTCCCCAGAATGTACTGAGTGGGTTCTGACCGGGGGCCTTGGCACTGGCTCGTCCTTGGCCTGAAGCACTTTCCCTCTCGGGTCAGACCTCCCGTGGCTGAGCTGTTTTTCCCAGTTCGTGCCCTTCCCACACGGGGCCGTATGCTCTCCCGGCCCTTATCGTCGGGCTCTACTTGGTTTCCTCTTTGGTGGACTGCACACCCTCACTTGCTGAGCAGAAGCTCCAGGAAGGCAAGGCTGGTCTGTCGTGGGTGCTGCGGGGCCCTGGCCCCTAGATGCCTCCCTGATAGAAGGATGTACTGAGTAATGCCGGCTGGAGGGTCACATAAAAGGACGGAAAACCCACAAAGTAATGCATTGAAGAGGAGCACAGATCACGCTGCTTCTCCCAACCCTTTGCCGTGTGTTGAAAGGAAGATGGAGAAGATGCTCAGTATCTCTCTGATTGTAATTAGGGTGCTTGTGAGAATTAGTGCAGTCAAGGGGCGCCTGCGTGGCTCAGTCGGTCAGGCATCCCACTTCACTCAGGTCATGATCTCACCGTTCATGAGTTCGGGCCCCGCGCTGGGCTCTACCCAGAGCCTAGAGCTGCTTCAGATTCTGTGTCTTCCTCGCTCTCTGCCCCTCCCCCACTCAGGCTGTCTCTGTGCCTCTCAAGATAAGTAAACATTTTTTAAAAACCTATTTTATAAGTAGAATTGAAAGGAGACGAGAACAGAAGCGGCCGGCTGACAGAGCGGCTCCCACTCGTGGGGCTGCGGGCCCACGCTCTCGGCCGCCGGTCCTCACCACGTGCCCGTGCATCCTGGGCTGCCAGGGGTCACGCTGGTGGCCCGCGTTGGGCGGCGTGCACGGCCGTGTTTCCCTAGCCCCCCACCCCTGCTGTGGTCCGGAGCGGCCGTGTTCTCGGCCTACAGCCCTTTCTTCTTTGACGTCTCGTCGCTTTCCTGCGATAGTGCACGGGAGCCCGAGCTTTCTCCGGCTGGTTTGTTTATTCCTGTGTTGTGATGGAGCTTGTGCTCTCGTAGGCCACACAGAGACACATGTTCTTTAGCTCTCGGATGTCTGAAAATGCCCTCATCCCGCTCCCACGTGCGGGAGGTACTCCGGACCAGCCCAGAGCTGCGGGTTGAGTCCTGTCCCTCGGGTTGTGGAAGGTGTAGGCCCGTTGCCTCGGAGCCCGGGCAGCCGCAGGGCACCCTCACGCCATCCCAGGCCTCAGCCTCCTGCGCCTGGCGCCGAGCAGATCGGTCGGCACTGTGGTCATGCCATGCTGGGAATAGCCGTGAGCGAGGTTCCTGGGGTCGTGGAGGATCTTGGAGACGGAGAGCCCTAGGGGAAGTCACCGCCTGGGAGGAGCCGTGGCACGTGCCGCAGGGGACTTGGCGGGGGCAGCTCTGTCTGGTCCAGGCAGATCCCGGGGGTGTGGGAGGAGCTGTGCAGTGTACTGCCCCAG
>NW_027530000.1:126557-131192 GCF_008692635.1 Crocuta crocuta
TCCCAGTCTGGACTCCCCGGTGTGAACCGTTCACGGGATGGCCCAGTGGGGCGTGCGGTCAGTGTACAAGTTCAGCTCGGAGCTGAAGTTAGGAATTCTGGAATCCTCAAATGCAAGTGGGACTTAAAGCCCTTAAACTCACTAGGAAGGTCCCTGGGCACACAGTGAGGCCCATCCGCGGGTCCACGGAGGCGGCCGGGAGGCATGGCTGCTGACCTGGGCCTGGACAGGTGAGGCGCTGGCCCAGGGGGCCCAGCTCACGGCTGCCGCCACACACCCTCGCTGGTCACGCTCTGGTCCTGACATCTTATGTGAATAAAGTAGGCTGGCTTTTTAAGAATAAGCTCTTTTCTCCATGGCACTTGGTAAAGCCATTTTCATTCTTAGTGTAGACACATGCTGTCCCCGAAATGGCTCTTACACAGAAGAGATGCCCGCCAGCCCTCTTGTCTCCAAGAACCCTTTCAACACTAGGATTCTCTTCCGGGAGCTAAATGTGTATGAGATTAAGATCACATAAAACATCAGCAAGTTGGCTCTTAGTTTTGCAGGAAGCCCGTTGAATAGAAGGGCTTTGGAAGGTAATGGGCATGTTTATGTGACCTCGCGTCACGTAGCTCTGTACGTTTCTGAGCGCATGTGGTCCTGGGAGGGACGCGCTCCAGAATGCGCCTCATGCTTTTTAGTAGCTTGATTTTCTTCCTGCAGCTGTGCAGCCCTTAGTGAGTATAGGTGCTCGTTGAAACTTCTTTCTTGGATTCATTTGGAGTAGGCATTTGTGGTTTTCTCACTGTTGATAAGCCATCCGCATTTAACTTTCTGTAAAACCCACTCGCTTCTTGGAAATTGAGCATGGAATCCAAAGAATAGCAAGCCTGGTAAGTGTAACGTGTCCGAGAAGCCCTGTGGTAGAGAGTGCGGTGGCATCCCCTTGGTAGTCTGGGACACGACGGTGAGCTTCAGGGAACATGGTCTTGGAGCACTAGACCTGTGTCCTGTCTGGTCCCATCCAGCAGGGAAAATCTCTGAAGGGGGGAGGCAGCTGCAGATGAAAAACACATGCGCTCTGATGATCATTTCAAAGGGCCAGTGGCTTCGAGCCTTTGTAATAGGGTGAGTCAGTGTGCCTGCATATCTGAGCGTGAGGCCATCTTGGAAGGCTCACGGGGCCTGCTGTGTGCTGGGGTGTGCTGGGGGGGTGCACTGTGGGGGTGCGCTGTGTGCTGGGGTGTGCTGTGTGCTGGGGAGTGTGTGCTGTGTGCTGGGGTGCACTGGGGGTGTGCACTATGTGTCGGGGTGTGCGCTGTGTGCTGGGGTGCACTGAGGGTGTGCGCTGTGTGCTGGGGTGTGCTGTGTGCTGGGGAGTGTGTGCTGTGTGCTGGGGTGCACTGGGGGTGTGCANGGGGGAGGTGGGCTGTGCTGGGGGGGTTGCGCTGTGTGCTGGGCTGTGTGAGCTGCCTGGAAGCCAGTTGCGCCCCAGCCCTGCTGTTGCAGAGAATTGCCCCTGGGAGCGTGGTCCCGCAGGAGTGTTAGCCTGCAATGGGGGAGGTCCTGGGGTCAGACTCTGGGGGCGGGGGCAGGGGCCGTCACAAAGAAGACGCTGCATGGATGTGCCAGCGTCAGAAGTGAGGGAGCGAGGCGCTGCTCGGTAGTGGGACCCAGAGGTGCGGCCACAGGTGAGGCATGGGGGGTCAGGCTGCGGTCCACCGCCACCATCACACTCCAGCCCCAGTGTTGGGGCAAAGGACAGAAAGGACCGTCCCCCTGAAAGCTCTTCACACTGACAGCCCTCAAAGTGAGGATCCCTCTGAAAGGGAAGTTTTTAAACCCACTGTGGCGCCTCACAGCGGCCCTGGCCCTGGCCGCACCTGGCCCCCGTCAGCCACCAGTAGGGGTGTCGCGGCACTGTCAGCATTATTGGTACATAAGTGGAGATGGTGAGATGCCTGTTCACTGTGCGCGCTGTGACCGCAGGAAAGGCTCGCTGTACTGTGTCAAGGCTGTGGAGAAAGGCTGCCCTCACGGGTCTACTGGGGACGCCGGCTGGGCACCTCTCCTGCATGCGACCCTGCGCTGTGGGCCCCGGCCTTCAGGTTCAGGTTCGGACGTGCTGTTTTCGCACCCAGAGGCTCTGCTGTGCATTTAGCTCCCGCTGTGTCTTAGCCGGTGTGTTCACGTGCTCTGGGGGTGAAGCCTGAGTTCATCTGCCCGCTCCCCAGGGAACACTGCTTTTGACGCTTTGTTATAATGTAATGTGACGGAGGTTACGGAAAGTGGGAAGTCGTGTGCACGGCTAACCTGTGGATTAGTACAAAGGGACCATGATCAGGTTTGAGAACCATTGAGTTTCTCTGTTACATAAAGGGTATGTGAGATCGCAGGACATGCGCTGTTCCGTTCACATGGCTCCCTGCTCGCGGCTGTGGGCGCCTGGGTTGAGTGTGCAACTAGCTCTGGTCATGATCTCACAATTTTGAGTTTGAGCCCCACGTCGGGCTCTCTGCTGTCAGCACAGAGCCTGCTTCGGATCCTCTGTTCCCCTCTCTCTGCCCCTCTTTTTCTCTTAAAAATAAACAAACATTAAAATTTTAGAAAATTAAAAAAAAAACAACCCTAAAAAATAAGACATACTTGGGCTTGTTTTCAGGCAGGAGGCTGACTGTCCAGGACAGGAGCGGAGTGTCTGTCCTTCCACTGAGGTGTGACCCTTCAGAACAGGGAGGAACAGGAGGCCCGTTCCCTTTCCCAGAGACCCCGGGCTGCGCACGGGTGTTCTCTGCGGGCTCAGGGTCATCTCCTCCGCGGGTGTTTCTTGACTGTGTGAAGGCGGCTGAGTGGGTGGGGACAGCGATTCCGTTCTTGCCGGGATGATGATGTATCTGACAGAGGCGTAGGCTCCTCAGGAAAATCTTCCCCTGGACCCGCTGCATCCGTTTGTCCGTCCAGCAAACTCCTCCCGCCATCCAGCTCAGCCCCTTTCAGAGACGTGACCCCGTGCTGCGTGCGGAGATCATGCAGACAGGATATGGGGCCGCGCATCTTACCGGGAAAATTCCGAGCGTCCTTGTTTGTGTGTAGCGACGGGTGGTGTGTGACATCCAGAGGGAAGGGCGAGCTGGGTCGTGCACACGTGCTCCTGAAGCGCAGAAGCCGTCCGTGGCGGTGAGCCCGCAGCACATGGGGGCTGCACGGGTCCCCGGCCTGGGACAGGAGCCCGGCTGCTCCGGGGACACCGCTCGTGCTGCTGCACGCTTGATGAGTGCTCGGCTTAAAGTGAATTCGTTGAAAATCAAAATAAAAGTCTTTAATTGAAAAGATCTTGTCACCATTCTCCAAGGAAAATTAAATTAAATCTCTGTGTAGTGAGAATCATTTGCTTATCCCAACAGGATTAGAAGCAATTCTTAATTGGAATATTAGGTTTTTCTTTTTTTGTTTGTTTTAAGTTTATTTTGAGAAAGAATCCTAAGCAGGCGTGGAGCCAACAACATGAGGCTCAGTCACAAACTGTGAGATCATGACTTGAGCCGAAATCAAAGAATCGGTCATTTAACTGACTGAGCCACCCAGGCACCCCAAGTATTATTGAATATTCTATGATTTCGATAGATTTGAGTATTTTTCAGAAAAGATTAATAAACTTACAGGTCTTTTCACTCTTGAAACGGGCTGCCGTGCAGGTATTTGCATATGTCCCCAACTTCCTAGGAAGCTATTGTAGGACATATATCTCATGCCGTGTGACAGAGCCGTGCATCCGTGTCAGTCTGGCTGCGGTAATCCAGATGCAGTGCATCGCAGGGGCAGGGGGGCGCCTGGTGACCGCGCAGACAGCTTTACAGACGCCCCCTCAGGACGAGAGGCGTGTAGTGTCCTGAGAGTCATCAGGAGAGGAGCAGGTCACCAAGGCCAGCCTCCTGGGAGAGGGGCTGCCCTGGGGGAGGTCTGCCGGGGGTCCCGCGGGCAGGGGTCGGCAGCTGCTGGAGAGTGGACTTCTCATGTGCTCAGTCGTCGCTCCTTCACTGTCCGTAGTCCCCGGATGTGTGCCTGCAAATTGCCTGGTCCTTCCAAATTGAGTCCCCTGTGAGCAGCCTCTCTCGTATCAGAAAGGACAGAAAATGGTGTGGGTGCAGATGGCAGGAGTGACCTTGCACCTGTGTCTTCACAGCGACGGTGGCTACCATGTATTACAGCTACTACATGCTGCCGGATGGCACCTACTGCCTGGCTCCGCCCCCGCCAGGGGTCGACGTGGCCACTTACTACAGCACCCTGCCCACTGGTGTGGCCGTGCCCACTTCCGCCGGAGTGACAGCCAGCGCCCCGCCACCCCCTGGGACCACGCCCCCGCCCCCCCCGACCACAGCAGAGACGAGCAGCGGGGTGACCTCCACCATCACCACAAGGTATGCTCACTTCTGCCCATCGCCTGGCACTTCAGTGTTCTTGGTTTGGGGTCTTTCCTCTGGGATCTTGGAGGACCTCAGTGTCCAGACCCCCCCAGTAACAGAGTTGATAGTGTAACAGAAATTGTCATGACGTAAACGCTTAGAAAACTGATTCCCAGTCAGCACCCACATCATCCCTGACCCTTGCATCCTTAGCACTGATCAACCCCTGTAACCCCAGCACCTT
>NW_027530000.1:131312-148107 GCF_008692635.1 Crocuta crocuta
GGCCCCCGCACCTGTCTCTCCAAAGCGCTGATGTCTCAGCTGGGCCATACTGGGGAAGACCAGCACGCAGCGAAGCTGCAGTCGTTGGCGAGAAACAAAGGATTATATAGAGCTGACGGAAGTGACTCCCACAAACCGTAGGCAGATGGGGGTCTGGCTGTCGGACCATTGAAGCGTTGAACAGAAGTGACAGTGGGCAGGGACAGGGCCTTAGGGCCTGTCTCGGGTCAGCGTCCAGGTGTCTGGGAAGTGAGCAGGTGCTTTGCTGGGGCCCTGGGTGTCTGTGCTGAAGTTGACAAAATGCTTGGATGTTTCTGCAAAATGCCCTGCTTTCTGACCGTGCTGGGAAAGGGGGCATGAAATGAGAATGTTGGCCTTCACTGCCCATGTTCTCTTTTTAACTTGAAAAAGTCAACACGTGATTTTTTTCTTGGTTGCTTCTAAGAATTAACTCATGGGGAGCCCAGGTGGCTCAGTCTGTTAAGCATCTGACTCTTGATTTCAGCTCAGGTCATGATCCCAGGATTGTGGGATGGAACCTGCTTGGGATTCTCTCCCTTTCTCTGCCTCCCCCTGCCCCCACCCCAATAAAATTTGTAAAAAAAAAAAAATTAGTTCCTAATTGGAGGGAAATGTTAGGGGGAACAAATGAGCCTGTTTTCATGATTTAAAGTCTTACTTTCCATAAAACCCCCATTTTTACCCATTGGCAATGATATTTTGGTCCCTGTTTTAAACCAATAGACTTTGATTAGCTTTTGTATTTGAGGTCACGCTCAGAGCTGCCCCGCGTGGCCCTGCACTGGGAGAGCCCCCAGCAGAGCGCCGCGCGGGTGCACCTGCTGCTCTCAGAGGCCCCCACACGGTGTGACGGAGCTCTTCTCCACAGTGCACTTGCTCCCGTGGCGGCCATCATCCCCCCGCCCCCCGACATCCAGCCCGTGATTGACAAGCTGGCGGAGTACGTGGCTCGGAACGGCCTCAAGTTCGAGACCAGCGTTCGTGCTAAGAATGACCGCAGGTGAGACGAGGAGCGGCGCCTGGTGGGTGGATGTGGGCGTCTGGCCCTCCCCTCAGCTTGTTGACCATCCAGCTGTGCTCTTCTTTCTTCACCGAGGTTGATCCTTGTGTGTTTATGTAAATATCTCTGATAACCATCTTGCTGAATTACTTACGGATGTCAGAGCCCCCCTAAAACGGAGCGGACATCCATGCTTTTCAAAAATCTGCCATTCAGGGCTCCCGGCGGAGCTCAGCTAGTTGAGCGTCCGACTCTTGATTTCAGCTCAGGTCATGATCTCCTGGTTCATGGGTTCGGGCCCTGCATGAGGCTCTGTGCTTGGCCTGGAAGCTGCTTAAGATTCTCTCTCTCCCCTTTTCTTTGCCTCTCTCCCGGTATCTCTCTCTCTCTCTCTCTCAAAAAAGAATCTGCCATTCAGCGGGGAGGGAAGGGTGAGGTAGGTGATGGGAACGAAGGACATGCTTGTCGAGATGAGCGCCGGGTGGTGCACAGAAGTGTTGTCACTGCACTGTACTCTGGAAATTGCTGTGACCCTGTATGCTAATTAAATGAAATGAAAATAAAAACTGAAAAACTATATGTGCCAGATAAAAAAACACAAGTTAAAAAAAAGGTATATATCTATAAACGAAAAACAAAGCAGCAGAAAACAAAAAAGAATCTGCCATTTAATCAAATAACGTTCTAGCCTTGGGGATAAACCACCCAGCGTGAGGTTGCGGTGACAGCGTGAGACCCCTGTGGCCGTGGGCGAGCAATTTAACCTACCTGTGCCCTGGTCTCCTGTGTCCAATACGGCTGTCGCTTCCGCACGTGGTCACTGTGGTTGACTGGCTCGGGTCCGTCCCTGGAGGGCATTCAGGACGGCGCGTGCTGGTGGCGGGCTGGCGGGAGGAGCCCCACGCACCACTCCCCGTGCGTCCGCGTCAGTGACTTGTCGACCTCTCTGCTCCTAGGTTCGAGTTCCTGCAGCCCTGGCACCAGTACAACGCCTATTATGAGTTCAAGAAGCAGTTCTTCCTCCAGAAGGAAGGGGGAGAGAGCGCACAGGTCCGTGGCCGCGGGGCAGGGTGCCTGGGTTATGGAACCCGCAGGGCTTTCATGCTTCCGCACAGGATGCAGGCGCGGGCTCACTGAGTCCCCGTCCCGTCCCAGACGGTCGTGCGCCACACACACCATCTCCCCCTTTTCCCGCCTCCCAGGGGGACACCTGTTTTTGGGGTCTGTAGTCATAGTTCCCCAAGGAGCAGCGTGTCTGCTCTCCAAGCATTTGATGTTCCGGGGGCTGTTATTTTTTGCTGCTTTCGGTGGTGGTCACGTACCGTGGTTGAGGAACGTGTACCTCCATGTAGAAACCATAGATGTGTGTGCTCACAGCTGGCGCTGGAGTTGCGGGTGCCCTCTGTTCTGTTCAGACCTGTTTTGGTAGAAGGCATAGGCCTTGCTTCCTGTCAGTGGGTTTCTTCAGACTTTTCACCTGTGATTGCTCAGACTGAAGAAACGTGGCTCCTCTGTAGGCTGTGGGCAGGACCCGGTATTCTGGAAGGCCTCTTGGGCATCTGTCTCCAGGGAAAAGGCTGTGAGCGCTGCCCCCAGATGGTGTCAGAGCTTTAAGACGCGCTCCATCCTTCCAGAGGGAAAGCCTCGTGCACCCTCTTTACAGTCTGCTGTACCAGAAATGGCAGGTCTGAGTTTCCAGGAATGTGTTCCTTAGTGCTATGTAGGCAGCGATGTGTCGTCCCATGGAGTCCGTCTGTCTGTCTGTGGCCCCTCCTGGGCAGTTCCTTACAGAGCAGCTTATGGTCATGTTTACTGTCCAGGCTGTGTCGGCACCAGAAGAGACTCCAGCAGAATCTGCCCCTGAAAAGCCGAGTGACGCTGGGGAGGACACTGTGTGTGAAGACTCAGCCGACGCAGGAGGAAGAGGCGGGTCCGGGGGGAGGAAGGAGGCGGCATCCAGTAAGACGGTCACAGACGGGAAGCTGGTGAAAGGTATGCTGCTGCTGGCCATGACCTTGCGGGGCTTCCTTCACAATCGAGAGAAAGGCGCCTCTGACTACAGGGCAGGGGAGTGGCCGCTGGTGCTGGGTGGTCATAGCAGCTTCCGTCTGCCCACAGTGCCCCCTCATTTGGGCCCGTGGGGGCATGAGCTCATGTGACGTGTCCCTTTGTTTGTAGGCATTCTGACAGCTTGTGAGAATGTTTAGCATATTTCAAATGATGTCTCGCATCTTCTTGGATTCCTGAAACCACACTCCTGTGCAAAGTGTTGTACTAGTGAAATTAGGCGTCTGTATTTGTTAAATTGCATGTCCTGGGGCCTCTACTGGGCAATACTGCATCGCAGCCCTTGGTTGCCTTTTATGTTCTTGGAGTTTTTCATCTGCCAGGGCAGATGGGTCTGGAAAGAAGCCAGTGTGATAAAAAAACAGGGGAGAGCTGGCACAGCACGGTAGCAAGGAAGTGAACGGTCAAGTGTATCAAGGTGCTTCGAGTCCCACTTGGTGGAGATGAAGGAGTCTGTGGGGAGGAGGGTGCACACTGGTGTCGACAGGGTGACCGTGGTCCCAGGACCAGGCTGCCATCCCAGGTAAAGGCCACGCAAGCAGGGCTTGGCGTGGGGAGTGAGGCCTGGGGAACAGCCCGGAAAACGGTCACGGAAGCTCGTGGGGCCCCCAGGTGCCCCATCAGAGGAGCAGCTGCATCCATTTGGGTAACTCTGAGTCCTCTGCCTGGGGGTGTGGGTGGCACTGATGGTCTGTCACAGCTGCAGGGGGAGGAGCGGGAGGGGGAGCGGGCTCATGGGGCGGGTGCAGGGTCGCGGAGGGTGGCAGGGACTGCGGGGAGGCCCATGCTTTGCGTCGAGGAGCCTGATGCCTCAGGGTGGTGATCTGGTCAGCAGACCGTGCCAGACGGGTGACTGAGTGACCGCAGGGAAACTCACCAGGCCAGAAAGGCACGCGAGTGGCTTTACCTGAGCGCGTGTGTGCAGTCACTCGCCCTTCCCAGCCACCGTCAGACGCGAGTTGAAATAACAAAGGGACATAATAAGTGGAGAGTAGGCTCTGTCGTTGCTGCAGAAGCAGGGGAGACGCTTCCTGTCCGTGTCGCAGAAGGACAAGGCAGGCTGCCCAGAACTCAGTCCACAGTTCAGGACTTGGTGGCAGTGACCCCTGGGTGGGGGGGCCACGGTCAGGCAGAGGGAGGCCTGCCCCTGAGCCGGGGCTGCCTCCACACCCCCACGATTGAGCGGCGCCGTGGCAGCTGGGATGGCACGGCCCACTGCGCCCAGTCCGTCGGCTCCGGTTGGGCACCGCACCTTCGGACAGCCCGACGGGCACCGGGAGGCGGGGTGGCCGGGCGCCTGGGCCTGGTGCAGCTGGTGCTCTGACCTGCGCGTGACCTGCCGAGGAGTAGCCTGCACTCGGCAACACAGTGAAAGCCTAGAAGTCAGACCCGAAGAGAAGACAGGTTGAAAACTGTTTTCAGATCTCCAGGTGAGAGGACGGAGGGGCAGCGAAGCACCCAGAGAAGACGGACAGGTGTCCCCTGGGTGGAGAACAGACACGTCGGCGCATCAGACCTGTCTGCACAGGAAATGCCAGATAATTAAGGCATGTCTGAAATTTTGGATAAACAGTATTCTGGGTGCTACTGGGCACGAAGACTTTCACAGACGAAGTAATTAGGGAAAGTGAGGGTGATGAGAATATTCTTGATTTTTTTTTTCTGAAGATTTTGATTTTAAGTAATCTCTACACCCAGTGCGGGGCTCGAACCCCAGCCCGAGATCAGGAGTCACACACTCCACCGACTGAGCTGGCTGGGTGCCCCAGTGAAAATATTTCTTGTCAAAAAACTACCAGTGCAGTGAAAACTTCAAACAGATGCTTACATAGCCACGTGTGCTTATGTTGGTAAAGAGAAACCGTAACAAGCCTTTAGCTCAACAGCCTAGAAGAAAACTGTAACGTGCGTCTAAGGGAAGCAGGAGAGGGGAACCCATAACAGTCGACGCGGGAACCGGTGAGGAGATGTGCCTGCAGCCTTTGCAGAAGAAACCGCATGCAGCACGTGAGAAAACAGTCACAGGCATTCGCAGCGCACGGACACTGCATGTAACTCTACGTTTGAACGAGTCTGGACATAACTGAAAAACTTCTCTGAAAAAGCATAAAATGCTAAAATTACCTCAAGAGGTGGCAGCACAACAGATGTGGGTCGCAAAGAACTTAGGAAACCTTCACTGTTCAGCAAACAGGCTGCTGGCCGGACAGAGTCGAGGGCAAGCTTGTTTCCCGCAAGAGACTGTGGCGGGGAGGGGGGCCCAGGCAGCTTGCTGGTGCCCTGTCGGTCTAACCCTGAGGAGCACGGACGCTCACACCTCGCCAGAGGTGGCGTGGTTGGCCGTGCGAGCAGACGAGACGCCAGCCTGGGTCTCCCTCTGTGGGTGCCGAAGGTGCATCAGCGTCCGCGAGCACGGCTGGTGAAGCTTCTTTATGAAGACGATAATGGACTGTGCTTGGGGGAAAAAATTAAGACTTCTGCATCACATCTGACAATGAGAATTCCAGATAAAGTATTTAAATGTAAGAGAAAAAACCCATAAAAATAGAAGAAAATAAAGGTAATTTTTTTTTTTANTAAAACATTAAAAAAAAAAAAGGAAAAGACTTTCTAAGAATTGAAGCCGTAAATCATAAGAGTAGTAGGTCTGATAGGGGCAGGACCTGAATAAAGTTAAAGTGTCAAAACCTTGACTGGAAACAGAAGACAGAGGGTTAAAATCCCAGACCGTAGAAAGAGCTCCTCCATCAATAAGAAAAGACACTCACTGCAGCAGAAAAACAGGACACAGAGGACAAGAAAAGATCGCTCACAAAAGAAAAATAGATTTTTAAAGTATATCTTCACTAGCAAGATGCCGTTTTCTAAAGTTAAAAAGTAATGCTCAGCAAGGAAGGGGCTGCAGGCGGCGGGGAGGGGCCGCTGGGCCTTTGGGACCCACCTTTGCATGTAGATCCCCCCCCCCAGCACGGCTGTGCTAGGTGCCCAGACCAGGCGCTCTTCACGGGGCTCACCAGCTTTTAGAAGTAAAACCTTGGCGATGGTTGTGGAAGACCGTGTAATAAGTTGGAGCGTCCAGACCAGGACACGGCCCTCCTGGTTGTAAAACCACCTGTGGACACGGAGACGTGGGAAGATGCTGCCTGGGAAGCAGAAGCAGGCTGAGAGCACGCTAGTGCGCCCCACTTTCGTGCGTGCACGTGCACACGTGTGCCTGGGGACCGTGCAGGTGGCTTTTTCCCACATCGGTGCTGCGGTCAGTCTTCTGTTCTGCTCACCTGTGGTTTCAGAGTTTTCCACCGAGAACATAATTACTCCTGAAGGCCGATGTCCATATGAGAGCCCGCTCCCATTGCCACGGAAGCCCAGGGCACGCACTGCCCGGGCACCTGCTGCTCCCAGCTGCTTCGGTGCCCGAGACAGCCCGCAGCCCAGTGAGCAGACCGTGGACACGCAGTGCAGACGTGCGGAGGTGTGGAGGAGGGAGGCCAGGCGGGCACCCACGGGCTGAGGCTGCAGGAGAGAGAGGGAAGCAGGTGGAAAGAGGCAGTGGAGGGGAGGCCAGCAGTGGTGGGCAGTGCAGATGGGGAGGGGCGCCTGAGCCAGGAGCGCGGGGGGGTGCCCCCGCTGCAGGGGGCCATGGGCGGCGGTGGAACCATCAGACGCTCACGTAACCCTTACCCTGAGGAATGGCTTCGGAGCCCTTGCTCTCTGGCTGAGCTAGCGTGGGACACTTACTTTACCCATCTCACCTCCGTTTTCTCATTTGTAAGCAGGGAGCCCAAAAGCACCTCTGGTGGCTTGTGGGTGCTGTGTGAGCTGCGGCCCGCGGGCCGCCCCACCACTCCATTCTTTTATTAAATCAGCTTAGGGTCTGGGCCGGGTCCTGGAGCCTTGGTGCTCCTTGGCCTTGTACTTCACAAGCATAAAAATCAAATGTCCGTAGTAGGCGTCGTGTTAGAACAGAAACTGTCCCGGGAGCGCTCGTTTTGAAATGTTATATTTGTTGATTGCTGACCTTTCTAATTTGGAGTAAGAGGTGGTTTGAGAATCATCATCGTGAAGTTCTTTTGAGGGCCACCTGGGAGACTTGGTTAAGCGTCTGACTCCTGATTTCTGCTCAGGTCATGATCTCGTGGTTCTTGAGTTCAGTCCCTGAGTCGGGCTCTGCGCTGACTGCGTGGAGCCTGCTTGGGATTCTCTCTGCCCCTCCCTATCTTGCATGCTTACTCACTCGCTCTCTCTCAATAAATAAATAAACCATAAAGGTATTTTGAGATGTAATTCTGTAGCCCCAAGTTAATGAGCAATTTTGATTAACATTTAAGTGAATTTTTTTTTTTTTTTAAGTTTTGTCAATTCNGGCTGGGCATGCCCTTGGCCTTCCACCCCTCCGCCCCCTCCCCAGAGTGCTTTGCAGGCTAGTCCCCGTGTCATGGTATTTCAGCAGTACATGATTTAGTGATTCTTCAAAACATGGGTCTGTTTGTAACAGAAGCGTGGTTCCGTGGTTAGTTCTGACTCCAGCAGACCGTGTTCGTGACCCCGTGTGCTGTTCTCAGGGCTTGTCCTGCAGCGGGCGCAGCGCACCGTCAGTCCAAAGCCGATTTTCCATTTGACTTACCAGCTATGCCTTTCCGAGCGTTTAGCATCTGGGTGTGCTCTGGCTCAGGGTGCATGTGAACAAAAGTGTTGGTGTGTTTCAGAGATCTGGCGGAGCTGCATCCTGCAAGGCCTGTGTGGCTCTGGAGCCGGGAAATGCAGACGGTGGGACCCTTGGGGGCCTGCTGGGCCGTCCCTCCCCACCCGCAGTCACCAGCTGATGCAGCCCTTCTAGAACCTGCCTTGTTTTCTTATGGAAAATCCAAGCACATGTAAAAACAGCGTGGTGTGTGGAGTGCACCTACCCACCCTGCCCCTGCTCGGAGCGAGCTATTTGTACTGCCCTTCGTTTCCCTTCCTCTCGTCATTTACTTGAATATCCTTCATAAGTAAAATTTCATGGTTTTTGAAAGTGAAGTATCTCAGTGCAACCAGTTGGGTGTAGTTAGAACCCGGCTTGTCGCAGTGGCTGCAGGAGACGGACCCCGTCCATGAGTGCATGTTGAGTGGGTGGGGGGCGGGGTAGACCCTCTCCTCTTGGGCCTTTGTATTTCTCTTACTCAAGTTCCCACATGTTCCAGGGGAGAGCGCCGAGCCACCTGGGTTTGGGAAGCAGGGGGTGAAGGCGTTAGGGCTGCAGAGTGGTGGGCTCAGGCCCAGAGCGGGCGCCGGCCAGCTGCGGGAGAGAGGCGTGGGCTCTGTAACTGCTGCTGCGTGGGGGGGCCGCCGTGTCCAGCTGGGGGGTTAGAAGCATCTTTTATAGTGGAGCCGCATCGTATGTCTGACTTGTGCAAACTCAGCCACGTGCTGAGCCCAAAAAAGAAGGAAAGCCCCAAAAGGAAGTGCCCCTTTGCCAGTGCAGTGGCCCTGCTGGCGTTCTGTGCTCATCCCCCACCGGGCGTGCATGGCGGGCCAGCCTCCCCGCGCCTGGCGTGCATTTAAACAGCCCCCTTTGATGATGCAGGCATTACCGCTGCCCCCAGAGCCCCCTGGGCGTGAGATGGGGCTGCCGTGGGGATGCCACCCAGCAGCTGGTGCTTGCGTGGATGGCGGGGCCGCGGGGGTTCTGCTCTGTGCCTCCAGGTACCTAAACATGCGTCACCGTGTTCCCTTTTCCCAATAGCTTCATTTGCTCCAATAAGCTTTGCGATCAAGGCCAAAGAAAATGACCTCCTTCCCCTGGAAAAAAACCGTGTTAAGCTAGATGATGACAGTGATGATGATGAAGAAGGCAAAGAAGGCCAAGAAAGTTCTAGTGGCGCCGCAAACACTACCCCAGCAGTCGCCCCGCCCTGTGCAGTTGTTGAGGAGAAGCGGCCTCAACTTACCCAGGAGGAGCTGGAGGCGAAGCAAGGTTTGTCAGCACATTTTACACCTTCTCGAAAGGCAGACAGTACATAACATGGGCCTCGCCTCCTAAGCCCGCAGTGCCGGGACTGAGCCCCCAGCCGGAGCATGGCAGGACCTGGGGGCGGGTGGTGCTCGGCGCACACAGAGAGATCTCAGAGCAGCGGGTACTGCCCTTCCTAAGCCTCAGACACAGTGCCCCCGGCAGCTCGTTCGGGNGGAGCCTTGGCGCTCTGAGTGCCACCTTGCGCCAAATGCTCAGCCTGTGTTCCCAGCTTGGGTAACACACCCAAGTGGAGATGCCCTCCTGGGAGGCTGTCTGCCCGCGGAGCTGGCAGACCCTTGGAGAGGACGCGGCCAGAGCTGGTTTCCAGGCTGGGGATCGTCTTCACAGGTCACGGCCTGGCCACCGGCGGCCCCCATACCACCCGCAGTGTGCGTGCGGGTGTCTCTCGGTCTCTTCCCCCTAAACCAACTCCGGTCGGCGCTACAGTAGTTTATTAAGTCCTGAGTTAGCAGTTTCTACCTGTCCTAACTGGTCCTTGGACATTGCTTTTCCTGCACGTGCGCAGATGACACAACATTTCAGGTCGCCCCTCAGCAGGCTCAGGCCAGCGCACTGCGCCCCGTTCCGCACATACTGCCACGCACAGGGCCGTGTGTCGGGGGGTGCTCTAATGCCGCCCTCCTTGCCGGGCATGAGCGCTGGGGACATGTGTTCATGAGAGCCGTTCGGAGGTTTCCGTGACTCCAGCCCTCCCTCTTATGGAAGCCCATCAGTCTTCCAACTTTGATTTTGAAGGTGACATACTTAAAATAGTAATAGTAAGCATTATGAGCTAATTATCTTAAAATTCAGCTTGCCTGATTTGTTTCCTTATCCTGAAATTTGAGTCTTACTAATCTTTTAGAATAACCTCATTGTATCTTGTGACCCTTTCACTGCTTGTGAAAGCGAAGACAGCGAGTTATTAATAGAGTGGCATTTGTTGTAAACATCGCTTTTTTGTTTGTTCCTTAAGCAAAGCAAAAGCTGGAGGACCGCCTGGCGGCTGCCGCCCGGGAGAAGCTGGCCCAGGCGTCCAAGGAATCGAAGGAGAAGCAGCTGCAAGCGGAACGTAAAAGGAAGGCAGCCTTGTTTTTACAAACCTTAAAAAATCCTCTGCCGGAAGCAGAAGTCGGAAAAGTCGAGGAAAATCCTTTCAACGTAGAGGTGAGTTAAGGTCCACATCAGCATTGCAGGTCAGAGCGGGTGAGTGTGGGGAAGACCCCCATGAGGGGACCTTGGGCCCTGGGCTTCCCTGGGGGGGACACGTCGACTTGGGGACAGACTGGCCCAGAGCAAGACTGTGACATCTCGCGTCCACGTCAACATTGGTACTAGAATTCGAAAGAAAACTAAGCTGCGGTTGCTTCCGTTAGCTGTGCCCGCCGTGCCCACCCCTTCCCGAGCGAGAGAGCAGTGGCGTCCTCCACATGCGCCCCTGCACGCGCCCCCTGTACATGCCCTCCGCTCCCACGAGCTCAGCACCTCCACACACCAGTGTCCCCAGAGCGTCTTTTGTAGTTGGCCTTCCCGGAACGTGGAAGCGGTCCCGCACTCTCCCCCTGTTGCGTTGACATTTATGAGAGTCTGGGGCCGTGACTCGAAACAGATTTTGGCCACACGTAGCTGCTTGGTTTGTTTGTTTTGCACGGCAGACAGCCTCCCTCCTCCTGTCGAAGGCCAAGCCTGCCGTCTCCCCTCAGGAGTCAGTCTGGAGCCCTCAGGGCTGGCAGGCGGCCTCAGACCCAGGAGCCTGGCTCGGCAGGATGGGCAGCCTCCTGCTGGCTGTCCTCCGAGCCGCCTCGAGCCTGCAGGGGTGTGGGGGGCGCCCAGGGGACTCCGGGACACAGCTACCTGTGCTCCTCTCCCTGTGCCCCCGAGGTGGGCCACCAGGTGTGGGCCCCAGTCTTGGACTTTGGGGAGCCCTGACGCTGCGGTGACAGCTGCAGGGGTGGCCCAGGATGGAGCAGCAGAGGTTGTGTGTGTGGCAGGGGCGTGGTCGCAGGGGCCCTGGTGTGCCTCGTTAGTTCTCCGCGTTGTCCCGTGTCGTTCGTGCGGCAGGTGAGAGGCTTAGGTAACAACCACCGCGTGTGTGGAATCAGCCGGTGCTGCACACGCATCCGTTTTCCAGCGACGCTGTGTTTGAATGCAGACTCTGTCACGGCCAGAATGCCTCATCGTCAACACGGTTTTTTACCCACCTGCCGTGTGGCCTTGCCGCAACCGGAGAATTCTCTCCCTATGAGCACGAGACAGGCTTCGCCTTCTGGTTTTCTCCTGTTTCTCCTTCTACATGGCCTCTCCCGGCTTCCTGGTTTTCCAGCGTGTATTTTAAATCTGTAATACATAGAAATGGGTGTTTGTGTTTCCTGGTTCATCAACTGGTGGATCTTCTTGCGCATCTAGTGGGAGAGATCGTAGCTCCTACACGATTTGAACAAGGGTGCGACGTAGTAGCAGACACCAGTAAGTGTCTAATTGCTTTGAAACAGAAATACTTTAATCACATTGGCAGTTGTCACAACCGGGATTCAACCGGAAGGTATCTCAGTCTAAAGCAGCTTCTGGGGACAGGTTGCTCTGCCCGCGTGCTCTGTTCCGCGTGCACCTCACCCACAGAGCAGCACGCCTACCCCCGCTGAACAGGAGTAAGATTGTCGTGCACGGAGGGTCCTGAGGTCTGGGGGTCGGCTCAGTGGGAGCGGGCAGCACCCCCGGTCTGTGTGAGCGGACGTGTGTGGGGCAGCGTAAAGACCAGGCAGGATTTTGACTGAGCCACTCAGGGGCCCCTCATTTTTAGCCCTTTTGAAACCCCCCCCCACCCCGTTCCATGATTCCGTGATACGAAACACACTCCCCTTGTGCGCAACTGTCACTGCCCTCCATGTCCAGGACTTTTTCATCTTCCCAAACAAAACTCTGTCCCATTAACCATGGGCCCCCTGGCGCCCAGGCCTCTGCTGTCCGTGTCTGTCAGCCGGACTGCTCGCAGGGCCCCGTGCGGGTGGGATCCTGCAGTGTTTGTTCTCCTGGGACCTCCTTACTCCACTTCACAGAATGTCCTTTTTCAAGGTGAGTAACACTCCATCGTGTGTGTCCGCTGCATTTCATCCTTTGTGGGTTCTCGCAGGAAACAGATCTACTTCTGTGTGTAGGTTCAGATGTCACAGTAACAGGAGCAGACCCTACACATCATGCTGGTTTTTCACTCCCTGCAGGGCTGCTTCTGTCCACGTCGGGGTCATGCTCCTTGAGTAGTCACTGGATGAGTGACTGTCCGGCCTCTCCCACACCAGCCCTTAACCTGACCCAGTCAGTGGTGGGCGTGCATGCTCGTCCCGGGGCCTCGCTACCGTGACCACAGTGCTGCTCTCAGCCTGGGTCCTGTCTTACACGCTCGCTTCAGTGTGCGTGTCCGTAGGGTGGACTCTGGACTCTGGAAATGCTTTTAAATATCTGCTTCCACACCCCCGGCAATACCGCTTACCACCAGCCTTTGATTCTTCTCCATCTGCTGGGCAGAAAGACGGCATCTGTGAGGTTACCGTGTGTGTTAACCTTGGGGGACTTTACAGGCTGAGTGGCGTCCTCGTCCCCTGTCCCCGGAGAGCCCCCAGAGCCTCCCCTCGTTCCCTCCTGGCTGTCTACCTCTCTTGCGTCACCAGTGTCCCAGACATTTCTCTCTTTGTCCACTGGAACCTGTACCACTTAGAACTACTGCAGTTTGAGGAACACAGCTGGACACGGCACACTCACCAGGTCAGGCACCTTGCCACCCCCCCACGGCCACCGGGGCCGCACCGCAGCTCATGCGTGCACTGGCCGAGCTGCCTGTCGGGTGGCGTGTTACGTGTTCGTGCTTACTGGCGTGGACGTTACGTTGTGAAGCAGTCTGTGAGATAGAAAAGTATACATAAGTAGTGCTTAAAAAACCCCTGTGAACACCTCACTCTTGGGGTGTGTGTTCTTAATCCAGAGTGAAGAGAAACCAGCGGTCTTTGATTCGAACCCCTGTTGCGTTATGTAGTCACTTGCACAGTAACAGCACGTTTCAGGACACCTTTTAGACACCAGCAGTCTGTTCAAGTTAATGATCCTGCCGGGTTTACAGGCCGAACAAGAGTCTGCAGGGAGGTAGGAAAAGAAGTCAACCGCGTGTGCTGAGCCGGTTTGCACGCGCTTAGGCACTTGGAAGATGGATTAGAAGCCTGTGTCTTATCCAAATGCCCACGTGGTCCCATTCGTCCCCCCGGACAGTCTGCAGGGCTCAGAGCAGCCAACACAGATGAGCACGTGGGTGATGCCTGGGCCTCCGGGAGGCAGAGGGGCACACGGCCTGCAGAGAGGGCGTTTGGGCAGGGCCTTGGGGAACCCTGGTAATGGTGGAGAGTTGACACATCGGGAGGACCCTCCAGGACCAAAGACACTCAAGTGGTGGCGGTGAGTGCCTCGCGCTGAGGCAGCTCTGACCGGCAGGGCCCCCCAGGGCAGTGCGGGAGCGGTGCAGGAGCCGGCACGGGCAGGGCGGTGGGGTGGCAGCCGTGTGCCAGGACCAGACTGGGAAGCGGAGGAGGCAGAGCCGCATTTCCACGGGAAGCCCGCGGTGGTCACGGTGTCAGAGGCAGGACACGATGGCAGGCACAGGCAGTGGCGCCCACCGCGGCGGGGACGCACAGAGTCCTCTGGGAGGGAGCACCGCACTCAGATCAGGGCAGCTGGATCGCTTCAGGAGAGAGGGCATGCGCAGCGAGAATGACAGGCGGAGGTTTGAATGTGCGGTTTTAAAGGATGCGTTTCTGAGTCTGACATGCCAGAGCGTATGTAGAATTGTCCCATTTTATGTTGACTGTAGTGTCATTTCACAAATGAGATTTTATTCAAAGATACATGTTCATCTGCTTTTGAGCAGTTCATTTTTCTGCAGCAGGACGGAACTGATTCGCTCTGTGCTGCTTCGTGGGTGGGTACTTCGCTGTGGGCGGGGACTGATTCGCGTCTTCTGGGGTTACTGAAGGGGGGGTGCGAGGGCAGTCTTGAAATTCTCTCGATTTCTCACACACACCGCTCAGATCGCCCTGTGCCCTGCTTCCCCCGTGGCAGCTTGTGCTCTGATAGCTTTGCTGGAGTGTTAACGTTCCACCCCAGGAGGCCGCCCCGCTCGGTGCCGCCCCGCGCGCACCCGTGGGCGCCCCTCCTCAGCCCCGCGCCTGCACCCGTGGGTGCCCCTCCCACAGCGCCGCACGTGCACCCCTGGGCGCCCCTCCTGCACTCTGCACGCTCACCTGTGGGCACCCTCCCGCAGGGCGGCTCAGCCCGGTGCCTTCTGCAAGCGGAACAGGGAGGTGGGGCCGCAGGTGAGTTCTGGTCTCGAGGTGTGTGAGCCAGGCAGTGGGAGCTTTCTGGTTCAGTCAGAAACCTCATTTATGTGCAGAGTCATTATTTTTGAGGACACACTGCCCAGTATGGTGTATGGTACCACTGGCCATCCATGGTCATTTAAATGTAACTTAGTAAAAATTAAATAAAATTCAAGACTCAGGTTCTTAATCATACTAGCCATGTTACAGGCATTGAGTAGTCACATGTGGCTGATGGCTGCCCGAAGGGAACACAGAGCGTTTCCGCCGCTGCAGCAGGGTGCAGACTACACAGCTGGCCGGGTGTCTTATCCTATGGCTGCCGTGCCAGCCACGCTTTGATTGCATGTGTCACAACCTGCCCCACTGCCCCCAGCTCGCACTCTTGAGTGCTGAGGGCAGCGACGCCCCGAGGACTCCTCTCCAGGCACGCCCCCCCTCCTCCCCGGGCTCCTCCTCCCGCTGCGCCGCCCGCATCCCGGGCCTCCTCGCTCCACACCCTGTGGAAGTTCCGGACGGCTCGACCTGGGTCGTGTGCTTCTCTTTCAACCTGGCGTGATCACCAAGGAGGTGGAACGTTCTGGTCTGTCTCCTGTTCAGACAGAGCTCCTCGGCATTCATGGATGCGGGGGGCACACAGGGCCACTGCCCACACAGTGTCTGCACAGGTAGGGGAGCGGGTGCCCGGCTGCGGAGGGGGCAGGCGTCCACCGCTCACCTTCTCCTGAAGGGGGGCGGCCTGCTCGCCGGGGTCCCTGACCTGTGCGGACACAGAGCCCGTGCCCTGGGACGTGCTGCTGGGCTGCAGCGACTGCACGGGTGGTGCTTGTTACTCTGTTTTTTCATTCTCAAGTCTAATTACTGGATTTCTAAGTATTCTGTTGTTGGTACTTGTAAGCTGAGGTCATCACAGTGAATCCTCTCCATTCAGTTGGGCAGAGGCCCCATACTCGCTGATTTCCACTTTCATAGTGAAGGATGATCATTTTATTAGAATAAGTAGATCTCATGAGTTGATTAAGAGGAATATTTTGAAAATGTTGGTTTGATGAACCTGTTGCATGAGAGGGAGCAGTGAGCTTGAAGCACAGTGGAGTGCGGCCGCCACAGGCAGAGAAACCCTAACGGTGCCCAGAGATGGGGGTCTCGGTCAGCGGTGAGCTGCCTCGAGCCCTCCCTGTGTGCCTCTGGTGCCGGTGCTGGGCAGCGCCACATGCTCCGCCCCCCTGGGGGCCCTGGAGAGTGCCCACTCGGCTGTCACACGGGCCCGCGGGCTGTCCCCGCCTTCAGTCTCACCCTTCGTGCAGCGTGTGTCCCTCATTTCTCAGGAGTTTGAAGACGCACCCCAAGGGCTTTCCCACGGCGCAGCCGCAGAGCTGCCTGCCCCTGGCACACCTGGGCCGTGCCCGCAGCAGGACGCGGGCCGGCGGCACCCCCGTCCAGCCTCCAGAGCCGCCGAGCGCCCTGCGCGGTGTCGCGTTCTGGGCCCAGAACCCTGCTCGGGGACGGGTCCTGACTGGTGCCGGAGCGGACGCAGGGCGCCCGACATTGAGGCTGGTTTCTTGTCGTGTTGAGATGGGCCCCCCCGAGCGGGCATCGCGGCGCCGTGGAAGACGGGGCGTGAGGACCAGAACGGGCACCAAGCAGGGCCTCGGCCTTTTCTCCCAGTGGCTCCCGGCTCCTGGGTGACTAGACGTGAAAGGAACCGCCTGGGACAGGGCGAGCTGTTCTCCAGCCTCTCGGGCTCCGCGCGCCGCCGGAGGACAGGTGCACGCGCCTCTCGTTGGATGAGGGCTGAGGCGCGAGCGCATCTCGTTGGAGGAGGGCCGAGGTGCGACCGTGTCTCATTGGATGAGGGCCGAGGCATGAGTGCCTCTCATTGGATGAAGGCCGAGGCGCGAGTGTATCTCGTTGGATGAGGGCCGAGGTGTGACCGCGTCTCACTGGATGAGGGCCGAGGCATGAGCGCCTCTCATTGGATGAAGGCCGAGGCGCGAGCGCCTCTCGTTGGATGAAGGCCGAGGTGCGACCGCGTCTCGTTGGAGGAGGGCCGAGGCGCGAGCGCCTCTCGTTGGATGAGGGCCGAGGTGCGACCGCGTCTCATTGGATGAGGGCCGAGGCATGAGCGCCTCTCATTGGATGGAGGCCGAGGCGCGAGCGTATCTCTTTAGATGAGGGCTGAGGCGCGAGCGCATCTCGTTGGAGGAGGGCCGAGCCCCAAGCGCATCTCGTCGGATGAGCGTCTTGCCTTTCCTTTCCAAGCCAAAGAAAGAAGAGGAGCCTTAGTAGGGGCGCCGCCCGTGTCGGCCGTGCCCCCGCCGAGCACAGGGACGCAGGGAGGAAGGGGCGGCCCCA
>NW_027530000.1:148137-151839 GCF_008692635.1 Crocuta crocuta
CCCCCAGTGCCCCCCCCCCCCCCCCCCCCGCCCCCCGCAGCGCCTGCTCAGACCTGTTCCCCGTCTGCCGGCCGAACCCGCAAGGCGCGCGGTCATAAATCCAAGGGATCTCCGTGCGTCTCGAGGTGCGCGGTGTTTCGTGGCCGTAGGTGAGGCCCATTTAGACGGGGTTGGAGTGACCTTTGTCGGGGACCAGGGGCGGGCAGCCCCCGGGCGCCGGGACAGGCAGTGAGAGAGAAGGTTTGGGGGATTCCAGTTTTGATGGGCTTTTTTTTTGTAAACTATATCTTTGTTTTACAATATAACGTGGACAAACTAATGTCAGTGGAAGTGGCTTTACTCTGGTTTTTAACGGCCGAGCACCGCTTCACCCCGCTGCGCCACGTGGAACCCGCCGTTAGAGGGCTGTGACACGGGCCTCGGCCTGCGTCTTGCACGCTGGGGCGGGTGCTCTCTAGAAGGGATTTCTAGAGACGGGGTCGCCCTGGAGAGGCTCACGGCCGAGGGGTCACCGCCTCCGGGGCTGTGTGCCGGTGACCCCGGCAGGGGCATTCTCTCTGCGTCGGGCCCCCTCAGGTGAGGGCGTTGATGGTGGACAACAGTCTGTCGAGTGCAGCTCTGTGCCGAGTGAGCACGTGTGCAGCCTGGCTTGTGCCCTGAGCCGTCTGGCCACGGATCACGGTGAGCTGTTTTCCCCCGGGGTTGCCGAGCTGGGACTGGGCTGCAGCACCACACATGTGCAAGGTCCCCAGGACCCTGACTTCACTTAGGTGCGCTGCAGAATCATGACCATAGTAGGCGTAATTAATATCCATCAACTCACAGATGCAGGAAGGAAAGAAGGAAGGGTTTTTTCTTTTGACAGAATTCTTTAAATCAAAGAGGAACGTCTTTTCATTCAGGTCTTCTTTAAAAATTATTTTCAGATTGGTGTAGAGATTCATGAAAATCTAATCACACTGGAGGAGTAAGAATCTCTCTGCAAAGTCACAATTATTTATGAAGGTGCCAGTGCGGCTCTTCTCTTAACTCAGTGTCCTTGGAGCCACGTTCCCGTCATCAGATCCAGCACCGCCAGCAGGGGTTGGTGAGCAACCGTCCTGGGAGACCATCGCTTATACTCCTGGCGTCTGCAGAGCCACCGTTTCCCTGGAGACACCAGGGAGATGTTTTAGAGCCATGAAAGGGGGCGTGGTCTTCTCTAGATGTTAGTACATTATTGGTGTCAATCGTGTGTGAAAAATTTCACCCCAAAGTTGAAACTTTACAAATGTGCACTTTAAAAATGTCCTGTTTTCCGGGGCGCCTGGGTGGCTCAGTCGGTTGAGCGTCCAACTTCGGTTCAGGTCACGATCTCACGGTTCGTGGGTTCGAGCCCCATGTCGGGCTCTGTGCTGACTGCCAGCTTGGAGCCTGGAGCCTGTTTCAGATTCTATGTCTCCCTGTCTCTCTGACCCTCCCCTGTTTATGCTGCCTCTCTCTCTCAGAAATAAATAAGATATTTATTAAAAAAAAAATGTCCTGTTTTCCTTCTTAACATCCAGATATTTTCTTGTGTTCCCAGGAAACCAGTTCCGTGCCCTGTCCTCTGCTGACTGGAGGCAGACCTCTGCCGAGCTCAGACGTCAAAGCCCCTGAAGGGTCCTCTAGCAGAAGCAGAGACCCAGCAAGAGAGGAAGAGAGAGAGAAGAAGAAGAAGAAGCACAAAAAGCGATCTCGGACAAGATCGCGCTCCCCCAAGCACCACTCGTCATCCAGATCCAGGCCCAGGTCCCGCTCAAAGGCCAAGCACTGTCTGCCCAGTGCCTACCGGACGGCACGGCGCTCCAGGTGGGTGTGCACTGCGCTCATGGCACGGGTCTGGCGTGGGTGCCGGGTCCTCCTCCAGAGCAGCAGGCCTGGCAGAGACGAGCGAGCACGAGGCTCGTGAGTGCTCACGTGTACATCGGCTTGCAAACCCAAATGAGATCTTTTCGAGATGTCTTTTGTTTAATCTCCAAAGCTCACCAACTACTGACAGTTTTTTAAAAAATAGATTTATTTAAATGTTAACACATCTTTGAGGCAAGCCCAGCACATTTCCGTGTGTGAAAACTCACAGGGGTGGGGGTCGTTTGTTTGAATGAGTGGACTTTCCCAGGCTAATTCCTTTTGTGTGTGTAAATGTTGTAACGGAAGAGAGATTGACCACTGGGGTGTGTGCAGCCCCTCTGCGCAGCACCTGCACATGTGGGCAGGGAGGGGGACACGGGGGTGCCCGTCGTGTGTCAGCAGCTTTGTGTCCAGACCTCCCACCAAGAGGCTCTGTTTAAGTGGAAACCACCTTCACACGGTGTCTCAGAGAGCAGATTATGATTTCAAGCCACAGTATAAACGTTACCCTTAACGAGTCACAGAATTTACTGTTTAGTAAAGCAGGGGGTTTTTTGTCTTGTTTTTTATTTGTTTTTTAAGGGGTTTACAGGAGGTTTGGAAAGCGTGTCATGTTGCGATCTGATACTAAGTGTTGACTGGACCTGGCCTGCTATCTCTGGCCTAACGCTTGGACTGGCGGGGTCTCGTCTGTCTGCTGTAATTGATGCTGGATCTCCTTTCCCAGGGAGATGCCTGTACTTCTTTATGCTTAAAACGAAGTGTGCTCGTGCACATTTGCCTCCTGGAACATATCTTGGAAACAACATGCTTTTCCTGTTTTTACCCAGACCAGCCCTCCGAGGCTTGACAAGTATTTACACTAACTCATCAACAGTGAAGTTGGACTTGTCCACACGATAAATGATTTTTGATTCTTGGTGTCTGCAATTTTAATAGTGCTTTAGGAGTTCTATCATTACACACACACCCCACACAGACACTCATATTTATACGCATAGACACACGTGCCACACGCACAGATGCAGACACCCACACACCTTGTCGTTTTCTGTAAAATGAACAACTTTGCTGACGTGGTTTCAATGTTGCGATGCCCCCAGGAACGTGTATGTATATATAAAAGCATTTTATTTTTTTAATGTTTATTTATTATATTTGAGAGAGACAGCGTGAACAGAGGAGGGACAGAGAGAAAAAGAGGAAGACACAGAATCCGAAGCAGGCTCTGAGCTGTCAGCACAGAGCCCAACGCAGGGCTCAATCTCACGAACTGTGAGATCATGACCTGAGCTGAAGTCGGACGCTCAGCTGACTGAGCCACCCAGGCGCCCCTATAAAAGCATTTTAAAGTTTGGTTTTCGAGAGAGTTCTTTCTGACGAGCCCTCCAAACAGCTACGTCTGCCCTTGGCCACGGGGCTCTGATGCCAGAACGCAGTTCGCTCCTCATCCCTGGTCTGGAGGCTCTGAAGGCCTCTCTTGTCTTGTCTTTACTGTCAGAGATGAGTTCTGCTCTGGCATCTAGTGCTCAGCAAATACGGTAGGAGACGTGGCCCATCCCCAGCTGGGAGAAGGGTGGCGTCCTGGCCCCAAACTGGAGTGTTTGTCTGACACTTGGAATTTTAAGATTCTAGGTTTTATGGGACACCTGGGTGGCTCATTCTTTTAGGCCTTCAGCTCCAGCTCAGGTCGTGATCTTGGTGTCCTGCGTCAGGCTCTTTGCTGACAGCTCAGAGCCTGGATCCTACCTCTAATTTTCTGTCTCCCTTGCTCTCTGCCCCTCCCCTGCTCGTGCTCTGTCTCAAAATAAACATTAAAAAAAAAAAAAG
>NW_027530000.1:154950-159094 GCF_008692635.1 Crocuta crocuta
CCCCCCCCCCCCCGCCCCCCGCAGCGCCTGCTCAGACCTGTTCCCCGTCTGCCGGCCGAACCCGCAAGGCGCGCGGTCATAAATCCAAGGGATCTCCGTGCGTCTCGAGGTGCGCGGTGTTTCGTGGCCGTAGGTGAGGCCCATTTAGACGGGGTTGGAGTGACCTTTGTCGGGGACCAGGGGCGGGCAGCCCCCGGGCGCCGGGACAGGCAGTGAGAGAGAAGGTTTGGGGGATTCCAGTTTTGATGGGCTTTTTTTTTGTAAACTATATCTTTGTTTTACAATATAACGTGGACAAACTAATGTCAGTGGAAGTGGCTTTACTCTGGTTTTTAACGGCCGAGCACCGCTTCACCCCGCTGCGCCACGTGGAACCCGCCGTTAGAGGGCTGTGACACGGGCCTCGGCCTGCGTCTTGCACGCTGGGGCGGGTGCTCTCTAGAAGGGATTTCTAGAGACGGGGTCGCCCTGGAGAGGCTCACGGCCGAGGGGTCACCGCCTCCGGGGCTGTGTGCCGGTGACCCCGGCAGGGGCATTCTCTCTGCGTCGGGCCCCCTCAGGTGAGGGCGTTGATGGTGGACAACAGTCTGTCGAGTGCAGCTCTGTGCCGAGTGAGCACGTGTGCAGCCTGGCTTGTGCCCTGAGCCGTCTGGCCACGGATCACGGTGAGCTGTTTTCCCCCGGGGTTGCCGAGCTGGGACTGGGCTGCAGCACCACACATGTGCAAGGTCCCCAGGACCGTGACTTCACTTAGGTGCGCTGCAGAATCATGACCATAGTAGGCGTAATTAATATCCATCAACTCACAGATGCAGGAAGGAAAGAAGGAAGGGTTTTTTCTTTTGACAGAATTCTTTAAATCAAAGAGGAACGTCTTTTCATTCAGGTCTTCTTTAAAAATTATTTTCAGATTGGTGTAGAGATTCATGAAAATCTAATCACACTGGAGGAGTAAGAATCTCTCTGCAAAGTCACAATTATTTATGAAGGTGCCAGTGCGGCTCTTCTCTTAACTCAGTGTCCTTGGAGCCACGTTCCCGTCATCAGATCCAGCACCGCCAGCAGGGGTTGGTGAGCAACCGTCCTGGGAGACCATCGCTTATACTCCTGGCGTCTGCAGAGCCACCGTTTCCCTGGAGACACCAGGGAGATGTTTTAGAGCCATGAAAGGGGGCGTGGTCTTCTCTAGATGTTAGTACATTATTGGTGTCAATCGTGTGTGAAAAATTTCACCCCAAAGTTGAAACTTTACAAATGTGCACTTTAAAAATGTCCTGTTTTCCGGGGCGCCTGGGTGGCTCAGTCGGTTGAGCGTCCAACTTCGGTTCAGGTCACGATCTCACGGTTCGTGGGTTCGAGCCCCATGTCGGGCTCTGTGCTGACTGCCAGCTTGGAGCCTGGAGCCTGTTTCAGATTCTATGTCTCCCTGTCTCTCTGACCCTCCCCTGTTTATGCTGCCTCTCTCTCTCAGAAATAAATAAGATATTTATTAAAAAAAAAAATGTCCTGTTTTCCTTCTTAACATCCAGATATTTTCTTGTGTTCCCAGGAAACCAGTTCCGTGCCCTGTCCTCTGCTGACTGGAGGCAGACCTCTGCCGAGCTCAGACGTCAAAGCCCCTGAAGGGTCCTCTAGCAGAAGCAGAGACCCAGCAAGAGAGGAAGAGAGAGAGAAGAAGAAGAAGAAGCACAAAAAGCGATCTCGGACAAGATCGCGCTCCCCCAAGCACCACTCGTCATCCAGATCCAGGCCCAGGTCCCGCTCAAAGGCCAAGCACTGTCTGCCCAGTGCCTACCGGACGGCACGGCGCTCCAGGTGGGTGTGCACTGCGCTCATGGCACGGGTCTGGCGTGGGTGCCGGGTCCTCCTCCAGAGCAGCAGGCCTGGCAGAGACGAGCGAGCACGAGGCTCGTGAGTGCTCACGTGTACATCGGCTTGCAAACCCAAATGAGATCTTTTCGAGATGTCTTTTGTTTAATCTCCAAAGCTCACCAACTACTGACAGTTTTTTAAAAAATAGATTTATTTAAATGTTAACACATCTTTGAGGCAAGCCCAGCACATTTCCGTGTGTGAAAACTCACAGGGGTGGGGGTCGTTTGTTTGAATGAGTGGACTTTCCCAGGCTAATTCCTTTTGTGTGTGTAAATGTTGTAACGGAAGAGAGATTGACCACTGGGGTGTGTGCAGCCCCTCTGCGCAGCACCTGCACATGTGGGCAGGGAGGGGGACACGGGGGTGCCCGTCGTGTGTCAGCAGCTTTGTGTCCAGACCTCCCACCAAGAGGCTCTGTTTAAGTGGAAACCACCTTCACACGGTGTCTCAGAGAGCAGATTATGATTTCAAGCCACAGTATAAACGTGACCCTTAACGAGTCACAGAATTTACTGTTTAGTAAAGCAGGGGGTTTTTTGTCTTGTTTTTTATTTGTTTTTTAAGGGGTTTACAGGAGGTTTGGAAAGCGTGTCATGTTGCGATCTGATACTAAGTGTTGACTGGACCTGGCCTGCTATCTCTGGCCTAACGCTTGGACTGGCGGGGTCTCGTCTGTCTGCTGTAATTGATGCTGGATCTCCTTTCCCAGGGAGATGCCTGTACTTCTTTATGCTTAAAACGAAGTGTGCTCGTGCACATTTGCCTCCTGGAACATATCTTGGAAACAACATGCTTTTCCTGTTTTTACCCAGACCAGCCCTCCGAGGCTTGACAAGTATTTACACTAACTCATCAACAGTGAAGTTGGACTTGTCCACACGATAAATGATTTTTGATTCTTGGTGTCTGCAATTTTAATAGTGCTTTAGGAGTTCTATCATTACACACACACCCCACACAGACACTCATATTTATACGCATAGACACACGTGCCACACGCACAGATGCAGACACCCACACACCTTGTCGTTTTCTGTAAAATGAACAACTTTGCTGACGTGGTTTCAATGTTGCGATGCCCCCAGGAACGTGTATGTATATATAAAAGCATTTTATTTTTTTAATGTTTATTTATTATATTTGAGAGAGACAGCGTGAACAGAGGAGGGACAGAGAGAAAAAGAGGAAGACACAGAATCCGAAGCAGGCTCTGAGCTGTCAGCACAGAGCCCAACGCAGGGCTCAATCTCACGAACTGTGAGATCATGACCTGAGCTGAAGTCGGACGCTCAGCTGACTGAGCCACCCAGGCGCCCCTATAAAAGCATTTTAAAGTTTGGTTTTCGAGAGAGTTCTTTCTGACGAGCCCTCCAAACAGCTACGTCTGCCCTTGGCCACGGGGCTCTGATGCCAGAACGCAGTTCGCTCCTCATCCCTGGTCTGGAGGCTCTGAAGGCCTCTCTTGTCTTGTCTTTACTGTCAGAGATGAGTTCTGCTCTGGCATCTAGTGCTCAGCAAATACGGTAGGAGACGTGGCCCATCCCCAGCTGGGAGAAGGGTGGCGTCCTGGCCCCAAACTGGAGTGTTTGTCTGACACTTGGAATTTTAAGATTCTAGGTTTTATGGGACACCTGGGTGGCTCATTCTTTTAGGCCTTCAGCTCCAGCTCAGGTCGTGATCTTGGTGTCCTGCGTCAGGCTCTTTGCTGACAGCTCAGAGCCTGGATCCTACCTCTAATTTTCTGTCTCCCTTGCTCTCTGCCCCTCCCCTGCTCGTGCTCTGTCTCAAAATAAACATTAAAAAAAAAAAAAGAGGGGCGCCTGGGTGGCCCAGTCGGTTGGGCAGCTAACTTCAGCTCAGGTCATGATCTCATGGTTCGTGGGTTTGAGTCCCGTGTCGGGCTCTGTGCTGACAGCTCAGAGCCTGGAACCTGTTTCAGATTCTGTGTCTCCCTCTCTCTCTGACCCTCCCCTGCTCACGCTGTCTCTCTCTCTTTCAAAAATTTTAAAAAAAATTAAAAAATTTTTGATAAAAAAAAGATTCCAGATTTTATGTTCTTTTTGTCTCTAATAGAGTTAGTCACTTTATATGTTATTTTAATACGTTTTTAAGTAATCGTTTTAGAATAGATTTTAGATGGGGGCGCCTGGGTGGCTTAGTCGGTTAAGCGTCCGACTTTCACTTAGGTCATGATCTCGCGGTTCGTGGGTTCGAGCCCCGCGTCGGGCTCTGTGCTGACTGCCGGCTCAGAGCCTGGAGCCTGTTTCAG
>NW_027530000.1:159415-173698 GCF_008692635.1 Crocuta crocuta
TCTCTGCCCCTCCCCTGCCCACGCTTTCTCTCTCTCCCTCCCCTAGAAAATAAAAAAAAAAAAAAAAAAAAGAATATATTTTAGATTTACGTATTTAATATACGAGTATATTTCATATATGTAAAATATTTATGTTACCAAAATCCTAATCCTTAGTGTGTAACCTTGAGTTACAAGAAAAAATTAAATAAATTACAAACTTTCTGCATATGAGTTAGTTCTCTGGTGTCAGACACCAGCTTCGCCCTAATTTGACCTATGGTTAAAACTAGACGTCACAGGGGCTGAGTTTTCTGTTACCCTCCAAGTGCTTCCATCTCAAAGACTGGGGTAGCATCTCCACAATACTATTATTTTACTTTTAATTTTTTAAATGTTTTTATTTATTTCTGAGAGAGATAGAGGCAGCGTGAGCAGGGAAGGGTCAGAGAAGAGAGGGAGACACAGAATCTGAAGCAGCTCCAGGCTCCGAGCTGTCAGAGCCTGATACGGGGCTCAAACCCACCGTGAGATCATGACCTGAGCCGAAGTCAGACACCCAACCGACTAAGCTACCCAGGTGCCCCTCCACGATACTTTTAGCTGATCGGAGTTATAGCGGCTAACTTTTAAGTTCACTAAAGCAGTCAGATCTTTGGTACTTGATGTTGCAGTTCACGTAGGATAGAGGCAGAGTGCAACTTCATTAGAAAACACTGAAAATAATACTATGAAATAAGCCCTTCAGAGTGTCTGGATTTCCATGATGTTTTGCCTTGAAAACTCCTATGTGACCAGGATGCTTTTTGAAGCCAGACCCCCTGAGCTCTGGGCCCAGGCCCGGAGGAGAAAGCAGCTGTCCCACAGCCCAGGGCCTGTGCAGAGGGGCTGGCGGCTTGCCCGCCACCACGGGAGTCCTGCGTCTGCTTGGCCTGCGAGTAGTGAACCAACCGTGTCTGGGAGTCCCGCGTGTGCTGTCTGCAGCTCCCGACCCTGCTCAGTCCAGGCTCTGGCCGCGCTGAAACCACGGGGCCCGATACGCACGGTGTGGTTAGTAAATGAGTTGTTGACACGTGGAAAATAGTGACGTCGTCACCAAATATTGACATTGCTGATGAGACGGTTGTGATTTTTTTCTTTAACTGTCTGTCTTTTCAGACAGAATCACCCATCACAGACACAATGTCTACACAGGACCTGCCAGGCTTGTTTCTTGATCCTGGCGCACAGCCGGAGTGGCTGTTTCATACGGACCGCTGCCTGCTGTGGGTGCCCCGTGGCCCCTCTCGCAGCGGGACACTGCGAGTGGAGCACGTTTTCTCTCACGCGTTACGTGACCAAAGTGCTGTGTAAGAGGTAGAAAGTCAGGTTACAGCACCCTTTTCCATCAGAAGCGATCTGCGTGTTAATGCAGGGAACGCTTGCGTGGCTGGAGTCCAAGAACACAGTCTGGCCGAGGTGTAGGCGACTCTGGCTCTCTAGAAGTGACTCAGTCATAGAAAATCTTTAGTTTCGAAAACCAGTATGTTGTTTCTCAGAAGGCACAGTCATTACAACAACACGGTGTTTAGTGTTTTAAGTCAACATTGATTGGGGCGCCTGGGGGCTCAGTCGGTTGAGCATCCGACATCGGCTCAGGTCATGATCTCACGGTTTGTGAGTTCAAGCCCCGCGTCGGGCTCTGTGTTGACAGCTCAGAGCCCAGAGCTGCTTCAGATTCTGTTTCCCCCTCGCTCTCTGCCCCTCCTCGGCTCGTGCTCTCTCAAAAATAAATTTTTTAAAAATGCTAAGTCATCATTTAGTAAAATATAAGACTTTTTTTCTGTTTTTTATTTTTATACCACCCTAGGTTCTCTGTCTTACATGGAATGAAGACTCATGTGCTTTATTTACTGCCTAAAAATAAGATTGGCTTTAATGATTTAGGTATTTTATTGGTAATTTTTTTATTGTTTCTTTGTTTTGTTTTTTGATTAATTAACTTATTTTTTAATTTATATCCAAGTTAGTATATGGTGCAACAATGATTTCAGGAGTAGACTCCTCAGTGCCCCTCACCCGTTTAGCCCACCCCCCCCCCCNTCTCTCTCTCTCTCCCAATAAATAAAACATTAAAAAAAAAAGAGTCTTTTATGTTTTGTTTCCCTCCCTGTTTTTATATTGTTTTTGCTTGTCTTCCCTTGTGTTCATCTGTTTTATTTCTTAAATTCCAGCTATGAGTCAAGTCATATGATAAGTCTTTTTCTAACTTTGCTTACCATAATGCACTCTGGTTCTATCCACGTAGTTGCAAATGGCAAGATTTCATTCTTTTTCATTGCCAAGTAATATGCCAGTGTGTGTGTGTGTGTGTGTGTGTGTGTGTGTGTGTACACACCATACCTTCTTTATCCATTCATCTGTCAGTGGACATTTAGGTTCTTTCCATAATTTGGCTATTGTCAATAGCGCTGCTGTGAACATTGGGGTGCGTGTGCCTCTTCTAAACAGCACACCTGTATCCCTTGGATAAACACCTAGTAGTGCAGTTGCTGAGTCGTAGGGTAGTTCTATTTTTAATTTTCTGAGGAACCTCCGCACTGTTTTCCAGAGGGGCTGCCCCAGTGTGCATTCCCACCCGCAGCGCGGGAGGGCTCCTCTTTGCATCCTTGCCAACATGTTATGTTTTTGTGTTGTTGATTTTAGCCACTCTGACAGGTGTGAGGTGGTATCTCATCGAAGTTTTGATTTGTATTTCCCTGATAATGAGTGATGTTGAACATTTTTTCATGTGTCTCTTGGCCATCTGGATTTCTTTGGAAAAGTGTTCATATCTTCTGCCCATTTCTTTACTGAATTATTTGTTTCTTGGGTGTTGAGTTTGATAAATTCTTTATAGATTCTAGATACTAACCCTTCATCTGATATGTCACTTGCAAATATCTTCTCCCATTCTGTCAGTTATCTTTTAGTTTTGCTGATTGTTTCCTTCGCTCTGCAGAAGCTGTTTATTTTGATGAGGTCCCAGTAGTTCATTTTTGCTTTGGTTTCCCTCGCCTCCAGAAGTGTCTTGGGTAAGAAGTTGCTGCGGCTGAGGTCAAAGAGGTTTTTGCCTGCTTTCTCCTTGAGGATTTTGATGGCTTCCTGTCTTACATTTAGGTCTTTCATTCATTTTGAATTTATTTTTGTGTCTGGTGTCAGAAAGTGGTCCGGGTTCATTCTTCTGCACATAGCTGTCCAGTTTTCCCAGCACCGTTTGCTGAAGAGACTGTCTTTTTTCCACTGGGTATTCTTTCCTGCTGTGTCAAAGATTAGTTGGCCATACATTTGTGGGTCCGTTTCTGGGTTCTCTATTCTGTTCCATTGATCTGAGTGTTTTTGTGCCAGCACCATACTGTCCTGATGATTACAGCTTTGTAATACAGCTTGAAGTCCGGGATTGTGATGCCTCCAGCCTTGGTTTTCTTTTTCAGGATCGCTTGGCTATTCAGGGTCTTTTCTGGTTCCATGAAAATTTTAGGGTTGGTTGTTCTAGCTCTGTGAAAATGCTGGCGTTATTTTGATGAGGACTGCAGGTATTTGTAAACTATAATCTTGTAAGACTGAAGCTTGAAATCAAAGTCATCTTTTTTTAATGACTCCGACTTCAAGGAAGACTTGCAGTTTATTTACTTTTTTTATAGTTTTTTAATGTTTTTATTTATTTTTGAGAGCAAGAGAGAGCGAGCGAGCAGGAGAGGGTCAGAGAGAGAGGGAGACATAGAATCTGAAACAGGCTCCAGGCTCTGAGCTGACAGCACAGAGCCCCACATGGGGCTCGAACCCATGAACCGTGAGATCATGACCTGAGCTGAAGCTGGGCACCTAACCGACTGAGCCACGCAGGCGCCCCAAAATCATCTTTAAAAGATGTGATAAGATCGCCTCTGGTGTTTCTTTTTGATGAGTCGGTCTATACCCACCATCTGCATGGGGTTCAGGGGGAGATCTGTGCCTTGCCATTTCAAGGTATTATGTGCCGGTTCCACACAGCCGCTTGCTGCCTCAGGGCTTCTGCTTGGGGAGGAGCTGGGGAAGAAACAGACTTTTTCTAAGTCCTATTTAACATTGAAAACCGACTGTAGCCGGCCAAGTTGGGGCCCAACTTGTAGTTTTGTCCTCTCTTCCCCATGGTAATGAGTTTCACGTCCTGCTCCCACGTGAGATTCCCGGGGCTGACGCTGAGCATGCCAGTGCAGCCAGCCACTCTCCTTCCTCCTTCCGGGGCACACACCCTGGCCCTGGACGCACCCCGGGAGCTGGCCAGGACCTTCGTGGCTCGGGCCACTTGGTGCAGGCCCGGGGGGCGGCGCGGGCTGTGGTCCACCGTTCAGGGAGCAAGGTTTGTTCTGCCTTTATTTGTAGGCCGGCCCTTGCGATGGATTGTTCCAGGCGCGGCGTCCCAGCCGCCTCACACAGGGCAGCAGCACGCGTGTGGTAGCAGCATGGGCCGCCTGCCTGACAGAGCGAAAGCATCAGCGCTTCTTTAATTAAACACTCAGCGTTGCTGTCGGAGCCGACGGCCCCAGTGCTGGATGAGCCCCTTCCCAGCCAACCTCGGGGCTGCCGGTGACAGCCCCTGGTAGCGGTGGTCTCGTGGGCAGCGCTGGGGCAGCGCTCCAGGCTTCACCCCTCGTTCTGAAGGCGAACCGTGTGGCTCCGTGTCGCAGGCCCCCGGGCTCGCAGACGGCGAGCCCAGACCCCAGGTGGACCCCACGAGCAGAGTGGACTCTTAGGGAACACCTGGCACAATGTCGGGGTGTCTGGCTGACGTCCCCGTTGTAATGTGTCATGTGTGAATCTCAGGACGGGTGTGGAAAAGAAGCAGCACCCCCTGGTGAGCTGGAGGAGACCAGAGCCCGACCGCTTCTGGGCTTGTTCCCTGGTGGGCGGTGTTCAGGGATGACTCAGGGTTTTCTCTGTGACACAGGAGGGTGGAATGTGACGATAAACCGATCTTTGGAACAACAGTGTTATTTGGGAGGTTTTAGTGTAATTAAAATGATTCAGTGTAGAATCTTTTATGGCAGAATCAAACTACTCTTTATATTATTTTTCAATGGGTTGTCATAGAAACAGAACAAAAAGAAATTGGTTTTTTTTGTCCAGGTTTCTGCTTACCGTGTGTCTTCCTGAAACAGTAATTTCATTGAATGAACAAAAAGTAAAATAAGAGTCTGAAACCCATCATCACAGTACCCCCCTCCGAGGGCCTTGGGCCCCAGCAGGCCAGGGTCTCGAGTTGAGCGGTGAGCCCTTGCTGCCTGCAGGCCTGGCTGCCGTGTGCAGCCCGCGTTGCTGCACAGATAGAGCGAGTGTATTTCCAGGCACACGAGGAGGAAGAAAAACATTTTAATGGATGGTTTTGCATCCAGAGAATCTCATGAACTTAAACTGTGCCACCTGAATTACCACAAGAGGCGGCAGGTTCTAGATTGAGCCACCTTGGTCTATTTGTTGCTCATGCCAAGGGGCCAGGCAGCCAGTGTGAATGAGAGAGGCTTCACACCGAGGGGCTGAGTGGCCCATGTGAACAAGAGGCTTCGAGTCTCTGGCTTCATGCCGCGCTGGCTTCTCTGCACTGCCAGCACTCAGGACACACAGAAACAGCGTGCTTGGATTCCACGCCTTTTCCTTACGTGAGTCTGATAGAGATGTCGGCTGAAAATTGTTGAGGGGGGTAAGATGCGCAGAGGCCAGAGGGCGGACAAGAAGCTGCAGGCCTGAGTCAGCCCTAAGTCACCTGGGCAGACCTCGAGTCGGGGAGGAGTGGTGCTGCTGACCCTGGGCCCGTGGCACCTGCCCCAGCCGCACGCGTGTCATGCACATCGCTGTGGCGGGTGTCCTGGACGGGAGAGCAGAGTCTAGCTCCACCCCCGAGTCTGGATTCGGTTCTGTGTCAGGAAAGTAGTAAGGCCAGGGGGCGGGGGCCCCAGAAAGACAGATGGGGTGCCATCCAGACAGCAGAGTAAAACGCCTCGTCTGCTCTGCCCAGGTCACGGTCACGGTCCCCTCGGAGGAGAGCACACTCTCCCGAGAGACGGAGAGAAGAGAGGAGCGTCCCCACTGCCTACCGGATGAGCAACAGCCCAGGCGTCAGCCGGAAGCGGACCCGGTCCAGGTAGGGGTGTGTGAGCTCGTAGAGCGTGTGCCTCGTGCTGTCGGGAGCACCGCAGCAGCGTGGTGGGGGTGGGAGAGCGCTTCAGCCTGCGTCCCTAGAGCAAGTGCTCCCTGAACACGTGGAATCCATCATCACCTTTGGTAGCTGTGAAGGGCACAGTCTCAGATAAATTCCTCGTAACAAAAGATCTCTCCTCATAGATGCATTCTTGCTTTGCCCTCAAATTAACCTTTGCGTTAAAGGAGCGATCTCGGGAGAAGAGGTTGGTCTTATCCGGAATCCTGAGAACTCGTGTGCTCACCGCAGCTTTAATGAGTCGTACAGACCAAGCGAGGCTCAGCACCTGGGCCTGACTCCGGGGGGCCCCTTAGAGGGCGCATGTGCCTGTGTGCCCCGAACGTGTCGACCCGTAGCCCGAGCGCGTCCCCTCCAGCCTGTGCTCAGAGCAGCTGTGGGCCGCTGCCATACGCGGTGGCAGGTGGCTAATTCCACTGGGCCGGGGCGGCCATAATCCTGTGTGGTCCACCGGGTCCAGGGGACGGTGCGTCCCCACAGCTGAAGGATCATGTCTACAAGCTGATCACTGAGTGCCCCTTTCACTGACTTCTGGCTTTGAAATTGTTTTAATTTTAAACTCAGGAGTTTGAGCCCCATGTCGGGCTCTGTGCTGACAGAGAGGGAGGTGCCTGCTTGGGATTCTCTCTCTTTCCTTCTCCCTTTCCTTTTCTTCTCCCTCCATCTCAAAATAAAAAGCTTTCTTTTAAAAAACAAAACATACGGTGAATATCCATATGCGTGTACCTGCCAGCTCAGTGCAGCAGGACCCACATTTTTCCACGTGGCTGCCCCCCTTGTGTGTGTGTTCTGTGACTGTGGCAAGTCCAGGGCCGCCGCGCTGCAGGGGCTTGGACTGGTCTTACTGTGTCCTCACGGCTGGGTCCCGTTGGATATTTTGGCAAGCAGGTGATGTATAACCCCCTTTGCATCACACCAGGTGTCTGTCACCAAAAAATGTCTGTCTGTCCTATTGTCAGTGATGGCTACATCTGATGGCTCTGCTGAGGCGGGGCGCCCCACGCAGGGCGTCATGGGCGGGTGAGGCGGGGTGCCCCACGCAGGGCGTCATGGGGGGGCACCCCAGGCAAGGCGTCATGGGCGGGTGAGGCGGGGTGCCCCACGCAGGGCGTCATGGGGGGGCACCCCAGGCAAGGCGTCATGGGCGGGTGAGGCGGGGTGCCCCACGCAGGGCGTCATGGGGGGGCACCCCAGGCAAGGCGTCATGGGCGGGTGAGGCGGGGTGCCCCACGCAGGGCATCATGGGCGGGGGGGCGCCCCAGGCAGGGAATCTGGTGGTAGCGATATGACACACGTCCCATGGATACCCACACTCCTCTCATCGGCCGTGGCATCCACTGGTGCTGAATTGGTTCTGACGGTGACAGCAAAACGCTGGCTGTTGAATTCTGTCTTTCCTTCTCTAAAGAAGGCACGCCCCCCGCCCCTTTGTTTGGTGTCACTGTGGTCTTTGGGGTTTGGGGTTTCCTTTTCCATCCGTCGTGCCTACTCCGTTGCCAGGACTAACCTGACAGGGACCCTGTCTCACATCAGGCCCTGCTGTTCGCCAAGCACTTTGCTGCTTTTTGGCACGAGGCACACGGGCTTCACCGGACCGGGGCTTCGTCACGCCGGCCGTGCACGGGTCAGCCGTTCATCCCAGGAGATCTGGTTCCTTTCGCCGAGTTTTGGAGATCGAGATACGCTTGGACTGAATGTTTTAAGAGTCCAAATCATGGGACTCTTTGGCCATATAGGATCACAGCACCCCTTTTACCAGGTCGCCGCGTGGTCTGGTTACAGCGAATAGCCCATGATCCGTCAGCAGTGGTTTGCCATTGAACCCCCGTGCTTGGCACTGCGCCAGGCACACCCTGGATGCCAGTGGGGGCGGGAGTGTTCTGCTACAGGCTCTAATGCACGGGTGTCAGCAGCCCACCGCACACTCTGGCACTGGAGGGTGCGTGTCTTCGTTCCCTGAAGCAGCCACCGAAAAGAAAAAGGAGAAGAAACCCAATGGAGGATGGAAAACAGAACCTTAAATACGGCTTGTGAACTGAAAAAGCAGAGAAGTGGGTAAGGGCAGGGACAATGCAGATGGACAACAGGAACCGAGGGTCGTCGAGTCAGCAGCGCCCGCGCAGACGCAGGGCGGCCGGGCACCAGTTACAGGCAGGGGCCTTAGCCTCTGCCCGAGACAGGCCCCTGCTCAGCCGCTCGCAGAGACGCCTCCAGCGCGCAAGTCTGGTGAACAGCGAGGTGAGAGGCACCCGGCTGGCGGAGCGCATGAGCCTCGCTCTCGGGATCGCAAGCCCCTTGTTGGGTAGGAGGAGCACCAGCTCACGGACGTGCCTTCCGGTGTGGGCTCCAGGTGCAAGCAGAAGCTGAGACACCTGGGGGCCAAGTAGACAAGAGCGTGGATCCGGAAAGTATGTGGTCACAGAGCTGGCTTGCCTGCGTGTGCTGTGAGTCCTGAGGACCCCGCCGGCGGAGTGCGTACGGTGTTCCCTCAGCACAGGGCAGCAAGTGCAAATTCTTCACAGACATACATGGAGGGTGCCTGGGGGGCTCCGTCGGTTTAGCGTCTGACGTCCGCTCAGGTCATGATCTGATCGCTTGCAAGTTTAAGCCCCGCATCGGGCTGTCTCCTGTCAGCCTGGAGCTGCTTCAGTTCCTGTCTCCCTGTCTCTGCCCCTCCCCAACTCGTGCTTTCTCTCTGTCTCAAAAATAAATAACACATTAAAAAAAGAAGAAGAAGAAGAACAGAAAACCTAGAAATGGATCCACAATTATATGGTCATCTCATCTTCAGCAAAGCAGGAGAGAATATCCGATGGACTAAAGACAGTCTCTAGCAGATGGCCCTGGGAGAAGTGGGACAGTGACCGACAGAATGAACCTGGGCCACTTGCTTACGCCAGACACAAAAGTAGACTCCAAATGGATGAAAGGGGCACCTGGGGGCTCAATTAAGCATCTGACTCTTGATTTTGCCTCAGTTCATGATCTCACGATTGAGCCCCACATCGGGCTCTGTGCTGACAGTGGAGCCTGCTTGGAATTCTCTGTCTCCCTCTAACTCTGCCCCCCCCCCCCCCCTTTTTTNATGAAAGACCTAAATGTGAGACTGGAAACTATAAAATCCTAGAGGAGAAAACAGATAGGAAACCTCTTTGACACCAGACACAGCTGTTTCGTTCTACACGTGTCTCCGGAGGCAAGGGAAACAAAAGCAAAACGAACTGTTGGGACGTCATCAAGACAAAAGGCTTCTGCACAGCGAAGGAAACAGTCCCCAAAACTAGAAGGCAGCCTGTGGAATGGGAGAAGATATTTGCAAATGACATATCAGATAAAGGACTAGTATCCAAAATGTATAAAAAACTTATCAAACTCAACACCCCCCCCCAAAAAAATGAATAATCCAACTTAAAAATGGGCAGAAGACATGGACAAACACTTCTGCAGAGACGACACGTGGATGGCCAGCGGACACAGGACAGACGCTGGGGTGCCCGGGGAGCTCAGGCAGAGCACACGCACCCTTGTTTACAGCAGCGTTACCAACAGCAGCCCCGCTGTGGCAAGGGCCCAGGTGTCCACGGAGGTGAGCGGGTGAAGACGTGCTGTGTACACACAGTGGAGTCTTTCTCTTCTGTAAGAAGAGTAAAATCTTCCCGTTTGTTCGGATGTCCCTCGTGTGGGATGCACAAAACACAACAAATGGGCAAAGAGACCCGTGAATACAGAGAACAGACCGGTGGTGGCCGGGCAGGAGGGCGACAGGCTCCTGGTCATGGGATGAAAGGCACAGTGTAGGAGATACAGCCCGTGGTGGCTCTGTTGGTGACCGATGGTGGCTGCACTCATGAGCGCAGCGTCACACGTGGCCCATCACTGTGGCCTGGAGCCGGTGTAACTGTCAGCTGTACTTCAGTTTCGTTAAGAAAAAGGGGGAAGAAAAAAAAGAAAAAAGAAAAAGGGGAAAGAAAAGGGGAAACAGACTAACGGTAATACTAAAAAGATGGTTCTTTGAAAATGATAAAAAAATTGATAAATCTTTAGATCAAGAGTGAAAGCCTACAGACAATAAAAAGAATAATAAGGAAATACATCCTTTTCTAGTTAACCTGATGATGTAGATGAAATGGACAAATTCCTTGAAAGATACAAGTGGCCACTGTGACACAAAAGAAATAGAAAATGTAAATAATTCTCCCAAATAATTTATTTGTAATTTAAAACCACAAAACTCCAGGCCCAGATGGCATTCATCATTAAATTCTAACAAATGTTTAGGGCGCCTGGGGGGCTCAGTCGGTTAAGCATCCGACTTTGGCTCAGGTCATGATCTCACAGTTCATGGGTTCGAGCCCCGCATCAGCTTCTCTGCTGACAGCTCAGAGCCGAGAAGCTGCTTCAGATTCTGTCTCCCTCTCTCTCTGCCCCTCCCCCGCTCATGCTCTCTTTTTCTCTCAAAAAGTAAATATTAAGGAAAAATTCAACAAACATTCAAGGAAGAAGAGATACCCGTTTATAGACAGTCTTGACAGAACATAGGGAACATTTTGCTCACCTCGTGAGGCACCGTGGCTGTGGCTCCTGAAGAGGTGTGCGTGTGGTGTGTGCGCGTGTGGACAGGGATGAGTGTGGACCGGGCAAGGGGGGTTGTGCGTGTGGGCAGGGGCGTGTATGGACGGGGCAAGTGTAGGGGGGGCGTGTATGTGTGGGCAGGAGCACCTGTGAACGCAGCAAGTGTGCACAAGGACAGGGACATGTGTGGCAAGGGTGTGCGTGGGTGGTGGCGCATGTGGCCGGCAGCATCAGTCGTTCTCTTCTCCCACTGATGGACCCAGCGCGGCCCCGTCAGGCCTCCACGGGCCTCCCGTAGGGACTGGCGAGCAACCAGATCCGTGGTCCGTGTGCAAACACAGAGGCCCCGGAGCAGCCGCTAGAGTCTCGCCAAACGACGGGGTTGGAGGGCGCCGGCTGCCCGTTGCAGACTCGCCGGGAGGCCTCCAAGGAACACCGCCAACAGCAGCCTTGTGACGACACGGACGCCGAAGCAGCCCCGGGAGGTGGGAGGCGGTGAATGCGACCTTGCCGGTTTAAAAACCGCGCTCACAAGTCGCAGGGTTGAGAGCATGAAGAGGCGCCCACAGGCCAGGAGACACTCGCGAGGCGCCCCGCCTACCAAGGGGACAGGTGACGTGAAGGACGTTTCATAAACGGGAAGAATGAGGTCTCCCACGAACATGGCCTCCGTCAGACCAAACGCAGGCTGGAGCCGCTGCCCCTGGCGTGGGCGCTCGCCATAAGCCCCTGCGCACGAGAGCAGGGAGGCCTGTCCACAGGAGAGAGCGGCAGTGTGGCGGTGGGCCCGACGCGGTGCTGCGTCAGCAGCGGAAACTCCAGCCACCTGGCGGGGGAGGGGCAGAGGCCACCGGACCTGGGAGAGCAAGGCAGTGATTCCACTTCTGTGTATTTTGTCGAGGGGACAGATCAGAGCAGGGGTCCCTGTGAGGGTAAGGAAGTGGGTCCGGGTGACTGGAGGCAGCGGGGAGCGAACTTTCTAGAATGGTGCCTCCTGATGCTGAGAGGAGTCTGTCCATCATGTCTGTACCTGCTGGCACCGCAGGAGCTCCTGAGACCGTCGTGTGTCTGGATGAGAAGTGCCCCTCACGTGTTCTAAACAGAAGGGATTCTGTCATTACTGAGGCAGGTGTTCCAGAAGTTTCGTCCACGACCCCAAGCTGTTGTCAGACTGAGTCTGCTCAGGACTGGGCAAGGATCGCCGACCACAGAGGCTGAGCCGGCCTGGGGGCTTGGACCGTCGTGGGCGATTGTCATGTGCTCGCAGATGGTGCGTTCTCTCTGCTGCTTCCTGGGGTCCGAGCACACGCTTGCAGACGTAAACACCGCACAGAACTTCTGCAAGTTGAGAAAATAGGCGTGCTGGGTGGTTTCCACGTGTGTGTGTCCAGTGTGGACACAGTCATCCTTGCTGGCACCCGGCTGCCCGCCCGAGGCCCTGGCTCACCAGGCCAAGTGTGTCACCGCGGGGGCCAGGCGGGCGGGCACGTGGGCAGGTCGTGGGGCGTCCCCAGGTGGGCACGGGCCTGGGACTCTACGCAGTGACAACACACAGGTTCCCACCTTCCTGAGATCCCATCATCCGCGGGACCCGGAGGGGCACCTGTGACCGTTTTGTGACCGTACTTCCCACAGACTCTCAAGCACGTTCTCCACCCGCCGGCCACCTGTCAGTCACATGTGACGGGGCGGAATTTCTAAACAGCAGCGACCCCTTCCTTCCTGAAGGAACTAAGGGGCAGATAGCAAGGGCCCTTGGTGCCAGTCTGGGCCACACGCTGCTCTCACCTCCCACACGTGCTTTTCTTCCGTGTGTTTCAGGGAGCGGGCGGGAGGGTCACAGGGCGGACGGCGCTGAGGGGGGCTCTGCGGTCACAGGAAATGCAGGGCAGGGAGAGCTTTTGTGCAGGCAGTACCCAATTTAGAGAGTTCTCCATTTCTTGCTAGAACTTCTCAAGTCTGCGGGACTGGACCAGCCGCACGAGCGACGCCTGCCCCTCTCCTCAGGCGTTCTAAGTGCGCACGGAGTGCTGGCCTCTGGAGACGGGTGGGGACAGACCTCCTTCTCAGAGGGGTCGGCCGTCATTCCCTTCTCGGTGACCTTGGCTGTATCTGTCTGTCGTGAGTCACACTGCTCAGCACTTGTGAAAGGAGTCAGCACGTGTGGGCACGTGAACCCACTCGTCGTCCTGTGGAAAGCGCTGGAAACCCCTCCCGAGCCCTCTGTCTGTGTCTGAAGCTGCTTTCCTTGCAGAAGCCCCCACGAGAAGAAGAAGAAGAGGCGCTCACGGTCACGGACCGAGTCCAAGGCCGGCTCCCAGTCAGCGTCCCCGAGCAAGCAGTCCACACGCCGGCACGCGGCCCACTCGGCCAGCATCTCTCCCGTGGAGAGTCGGGGCTCCAGCCTGGAGCGCTCCAGGTAACCCCGCGGGCGCGGAGGTTGTCCACACTGGGGTCAGGCCTCCCGCCCGTCCGGGTGTCTCCGAGTGGCCTGCTCCTCTGTGACTCCCCCACGTCGAGATGAGGGTGGGTGTGGGGTGGGCGGGCCACTGCTCTGCTGGGAAAGCACGTGTCCCCGTGAGGCAGCCATTCTGAAGCTGCCCGACGGTGCCCTTGTTCTCACGGGCTGTGAGCCCAGCGCGATGGTGGGGCAGGTGGGCACGGGCGTCCGCAGTGACCCGGCCCCAGAGCCCAGCTCTCGACGCACCACTCACTCCAAGCCACGGAAGTCAGGGGTGGAACCGTCTCACTGCCTGACAGAACAGGCCGGTGACCTCAGAGGCCATGGCTGATTGTCACCTGAGCGGCCACACAGGTGTGTGTGTCCCTGTGCCCGTCACGGGGCGTCTGCAGATCCGCCAGCTGCCCGTGCACCCAGAACCGGGACAGGGGCTCAGGGGTCGTTCAGGAGGAGGGTCCCAGCCCCAGCACAGACCAGCCGGCTTTCCAGTGCTTCCATCCAGCCCTCCCATCTGCCGCGTGCGCCTCACGGCACGTGCGCGGGGAAAACGTTTCCTGAGGCAGCTTGCGCCGCGAACGGTATTCCAGATGTCCATAACACGAGTCGTAGAAGCAAAGTGTGTATTTATGACGTTGACTTTCAAAGACCCTAGTGACAATACGGTAGGATGCTTAGGTAGCTTTGAGGCCCCTGACCTTCTCTGTGTCCACACTAGGGGCGTTTCTCAGGAAAAGGACGGCCAGATCTCCTCAGCGATTGTTTCCTCCGTGCAGAGCAAAATAACTCAGGTAAGGCGGCCGCGGGCTCCCTCCCTTCCCCCGGCCCAGAGGGGCTCCGTTTGCGCCCACCCCACCCGCCGATGGGCCCCTGACCCTTTGGGCTCGCGGGGTCCCCACTCGCAGTCCGTCCCCCAGGCCCGCACGGGAAGCCATCAAGACCCCCACGTGTCTCCCCGTGCAGGACCTCATGGCCAAAGTGAGGGCGATGCTGGCAGCTTCCAAGAACATGCAGACCAGCGCGTCCTGAGGCGCCGGGCTGCCGAGAGCCAGCCTGGGCC
>NW_027530000.1:174313-181301 GCF_008692635.1 Crocuta crocuta
TAATTTTTGATGACATTTTCAGTTTAAGATTTTTGACCAGCAGTCTCTTACCTGTATATTTGTAAATAATATCATGTTTCTGTGAAAATGTATTATCAAATAAAATGGGAGGAAAACACCTTTTCTAGCTAGCGACTGTGGGGCCGTTTCTTCTTGTTTGGTCTGAGTTTGTTTTCACCATTTGTCACTGGGCTTCCAGAGGGTGGTGCCCTGCCCGGCGCCTGTGCCGGGAGGGCGGCCGCGGCTGTCGTCGCCCAGGTGGCAGGCGGGGCTGCGGGGAGGCTATTCCCGGGCTGGGTTTTATTCAGATCACCGCACAGAAGGACTTGCTGGCTCCGCCGAGGTCTGAGGTTTGGAGCAACGTTGCTGGTGCCTGAGGGGGACCGTCCTGCCCCCGCCAGCCCGGCCCGCCGGAACCGTGGACCTCAGTCTTCCTCCTTCCGAAGCTGGTCCTTCCCGGGAGCTCCCGCCCCGGGGAGGGGCGAACACCCGGCCCGGGGGACCGTGCGGGGCCGGCCGCCACCGCCACCACGTGTCCTTCCAGAGGCCTGTGCGTCCCCGCTCCCTTGCACGCTCCCTTCCCACAGCCGAGGCCACCTTCACGCGCACTCTCCGTGTTCCGTGTCGGCCTTTGAAAACCTGCCGGGGCTCCGAGGACCTGCCCGGCCCACAAGGGTCTCCGCCGCGGGACCGCGCGCGGGCTTAACCCGTGACCCCGACGGCGGCCGTCCGCGTGCGCGCCGTNNNNCGTCGTTCCCGCGCGCGCCCTCCCCGCGCCCCCGCTCTGCAGCCACATTAGCCCTTCCGCCCCATTTAATGATTTTCTTCCGACCTGACTCGTATCTTGGGTTATAGTTTCCACGTGCAAACATCGCTGTTCTGTGGAGCCATTCACCTTCCTCAAGGCCGTGGGCAGGGCCCCCTCGGGCGGTGGCATTTCCATCGAAGGAGCCAGAAGCCAGAGTCACGGCGGGGAGATGGTCCCGGGCCGACGCGGCGTCTGGGCACGAGGCGGGCACCGGGCACCGGGGGCGCCTCGCGGCCAGGTTGGCACCGCTCCGCACAGACCAAGCCCCGGAAGGCCACCCCGACAGCCAGGGCCGTATGCTCGGGGGCCCGTCCCACAGGGGACGCGGGGAGGGCCCCGCAGTGTGGCCTCGGTCCCGCGGGGTCCGGCTCGGGCTGCACGGACGACAGGGACCCCTTGCCGCGCTCGGCGCACCTCGCTTCCTGCGACAAGCACGCCCCCAGGCTCCCGGATGCACCGGGAAGAATGTTCTCCAGGCGATTTTCCACCTGAAGACCCTTGTGCCCTGGACACTTGCTGGGCCCGCGCTGTTCCCTGTGTGAGACGCGCCCCCAGGCCTCCGGGGCCGACCCACCCCCCACCCCCCAGCTGCTTCCCTAGGTTCCCGGTGAGGGCCCTTCGCGGGACCTGCGGCCGGAACGGGGGAGGGGCTGCGAGCGGGTCGCATGTTACGTGTCCGGCTCCTCCACTCGGGCTGGGATCTCAACGGGGGCGGGATCGAGCCCCGTAAGGGGCTTCTCCCAACCGTCAGGATTTGGGCTCCAGCCTGGCTTTCAGGGCGCCCAGCGCCCGCGGTCCCCGTGCGGTGGACGGAGCCGGGGGACAGGCCAGCCCCCCAGGAAAGCAGGTGCCGCTGCCCAGAGAAGGCGCGAGGGAGGCAGGCCCCTGAGAACTGAGCTCACTGGCCGGAGGCCGCACCCCGGGCAGGAGGCTGGGCGCCCCCCCAGACGGTCACCTCAAGGCCCAGGAAAGGGGAACTTGTCTCGGGCTTCTCGGCCTTCGCAGTGCCGGCCGGGTGGACAGTCCGCAGCGTCTTTCTGTCATAAACAGGGCTGGGGGGGGGGGGGGGGGGGCTGGGGCCCCCAGCTGCCAGCGCAAAGCTCCTGAGGCAGGAATGTGCCCGAGTGACGGAGGGAGGGGGTTCAGGAGCTCATGTTAGGGGAGAGGGTGGGATCGGAGGGTCTGGGCAGGACCTGCAGGCGCCACGAGGAGCTGGGACTGTCCCCAGTGCAGCGGGAGGCCCCGTCCCTACCCACGTGGGGAACATGGCCCAACTGCAATCTAGGGGACAGCCTGTAGGAAGGCAGGGTGCGTGCAGAGGCAGGTGGGAGGCGGGTCCCCATGCCGGGTGGCCATCCCGAACCACACGAGCCTTCCCCTGGTGCTGGGTGCTGTGGCGCTGGGGCCGGGGTGGCCCTCTGGGGGAGACCCGGGCTGGCGGCTGCACGGGGCCCACAGGACATGCCAGGGTGGTCTCCTCTCCCGACATATAACTGTTCCGTCTACAGCAGCCCTTTTCCCAGACGAGCTGCCTCAGGTTTTGGGGGGACGCGCATCTGGGACACCGTTGGCCACACCACAGGGCGCTGGCCTGAAACCCTGAGACTTGGGCTCCCAGGAGCGCTGGGCTGCCCCCGGCCGGCCTGGCCCCTCCAGGACCCGGCTGAGGAAGAGCACATCGTTTCCCTGAGCACACGTCAGGGCATCTCTCCCCCGGGGGTAAGCCCGGCCCGCACCTACTAGACCTGTGTGACCGTCATCGCCATCCGATTCGAGAACATTCCAGCCCACCCCCTAGATGAGCATTCTGCACTGGGTCTCTGGAAGTGCCTCTTGTGGACACTTTCCGAGTAGACTCGGGCACCACCCGGCCCAAGGTGCGTCAGAACGTCACCTCCTGTGCGTCCGTCCGTGGCCAGTGGACACTGGGTGTTCTCACTTTGAGGTCCTGTGGGTAGTGCTGCGGTGACCCTCACGCCCCAGGTTCAGTGCACTCTGCCCCGTTCTTCAGTGGGGAGAAGTCTCCGCCCCTGTGCAGGGTGGATGCAAGGACCCTCCGAGAAGAGGCCAGTGAGGGATGGGGAGCGGCTGCAAAGCCCCTCGGGGACACAGGGCACGGGGACGTGGCCGGCTCCTACTGGGGTGCGGCGCAGGCGTGGGGAGCTGGGACACGATGGGGTAGGGTCTGGGGACCCCACCTCCCACGGCCACTTCACCACATGAGCCTTACATGTCAGGACCCTGCCCCAGCGACCATTCACCTTCCATCCAGGCTCAACTGTGTCCCCAAACCCACACGGAGGAGCCCTGACTCCTGGCACCACAGGATGTGACCATGTGTGGTGGCGGCTCCCTACACAGATGACGAGGTGAAGTGGGGTCACCCGGGTGGACCTGCCCCATACGACTGAGTCCCCAAGGACAGCACCGCAGGACGCAGACACACACGGGGCTCGACCCCTGAGCACACGGCAGGGAGACGGCGTCTGCAGCCCCGGGCTCCTCGCTGACCGCCCAGCACAGTCCCGTCCCAAGATCTTTACCTCAACCACATCAGCAAAGCCCCTTTCGCCACATAAGGGGACACGTCTTTGATCCCAGGAGTTAGGGCTGGGTATCTCTGGGCCACTGTCCCACACTTGGGATTCGCGATTCGTCCCCCACCCTGGGCGCCAGCCCCACGAGGGTGGGGATTCAGGCGCTCCCCGCTCTGCTGGGGTGAAGGCAGGGGGTCCTGGGCCCGGCCACCACCTCCCTCCAGACCCCTGTCTCGGAGAAGGGACTTTGAGTAAGCAGCCTTTTACATCCAGTACACATAGTGCGCTTCTCTTCTCATTTTTATTGATTTTCAGTTATACAAGCAAACCAGAAATAGCCNTCCAGACCCCTGTCTCGGAGAAGGGACTTTATTTGAGTAAGCAGCCTTTTACATCCAGTACACATAGTGCGCTTCTCTTCTCATTTTTATTGATTTTCAGTTATACAAGCAAACCAGAAATAGCCGCTCCTGGTAGGAACGTAAAGCAGGCTGAGAAACAGGGCCTTGGCCCCCGGGCCTCCCCCGGGTCCCTAGAGCAGATCCCAAGCAGCGGATCCCAGTGACAATGACTGACAAGGAAACCCACCCTGGAGAACCTGCCCAGGCAGCTGGGATGGGAAGGGCAGGGGGTGCAAGAGCAGCCGATGTCCCCCGATGGTGCAGCTCACGTCCAAGGGCCCGGAGCACCTCCGCTCCACTAGTCCTGCGCCGGGGCTGCCCAGGGATGGACATGCCGCCGCCTGAGGCCCCGGGACGAGGAGCCGCAGGTGCAGGTGGCGAAGGGAGCACCCAGGGAACACAGGCAGAGCTCCCGCCTGCCGCCCGAAGTCATCACCGCCCAGAACTTTCCCTCTGCTTTTACACGTGCACGCACACATGACACAGGAAAGCAGCATCCTCCCAGCTCAGCCCAGCCCAAGCCACGGTCCCAAGGCCGTCCCTCACTGCGGGATGCGTGTGGCGTGGCCAGGCCTGAGCCAGTGGTGCCCCTGCGAGACGGTAATGAGGGACTGGCCCAGGCGGTGGGCGTCAGCGTCACAAACCCCTGGGCTGACAAGGAAAAAGGGGGATTTTCTAAAGGAAATTGGAGGTGCTGACACCAGAAAAAGGGAGATGGGTGGCAGGCGTGGCTGGATCAAGGGCTCAGAAAGATGATAAAGATATACACGTTTGTGTGTGTGCATGCGGTAAAGGTAAATATATAGTTTTGTGGTGTTTTCCTGATTTCTGTTTTCTTCTCCCACAATTTTTTTCCCACTCCACAAAATGACTGGCCCAGAGCACCCCCACTTACGTGGCACCCAGTGGGTCTTAGAAGAGGTGCCTGTTCAAAATAAATAAATAAATAAATAAATAAATAAATAAATAAATAAGAAAAAAAAAAGAAGAGCTGCCTGTTCTCCAGCAGGACACAGCACCCCACCCTGCAGGGGTCACAGATGGGTGGACGGTGTCCTCACCCGCGTCGGGGGCCACAGCGGGCACGTGCCCCTGCTCTGGCGGGTCAGCCCCGCGTGGACATTCGGGCAGCTTCTGATTACTGTTAAACGAGTACATCCTGCATCCGTCTTCTCGTGCAGACAGGAGTGTTTTTCTGGGACAGACCAACAATGCCCGCCATGGAAAATGTAGCTGCTCCCTGACGGCCTTCCAGGGGGGCTGTATGAGCTGCACCCCCCCCCACCCCGTGGCACCAAAATCCCCACTTCCCACACCCTCAGCACATGATGAGGTATCAGGTTTCCAACATCACCCACCTCATGGCGAAAAGTGGCCTCTGCTCGGTGCTTGGACTCCGACCACGCTCAAACACCAGGATTCAGTGGCAGGCTCCAGGAGAAAGCAGCAGCAGTGGCGCCGTGGTCCCCCAGCATGGAGTGACACGCCCCTCCCCCAAGCACCATGGATGCTTGGTCACCAGCCACCACCTGGACGTATCAGGAGAACCACAGCCTGTCCACGCTTATGTTTGCTCCTGAGGCCACCGTCACAGCCACCTCTCTTCACCATCCTCTGGGATTCGTCCCCTCACAGCATCCCGCTCCAAACTCTCAAGTGCAGGAAGAACTCTTACACGGGGGTCGATTGCTCTGGCAACCCATCCGAGCCCCTGGATCCAGCCCTGCCTGCCATCCATCTCCCTTACTCTGACTTCATCACTCCCGTTTCCTTTAGAAACCCCTTTCTTCCTACAGTCTGTGCAGGCAGATCAGCTCATTTCCATCCCCCCGCCACATGTTTGGCTCAGGACAGACACATAATCTGCATCATCCAATAAAAGGTGGCTGTGGGTCTGTGGCTTGAGAGTCTGTCTGTGGCTGGGCTTGCTAAGCTGCCCGGATGTTGGCTGGAGCTGCTCTGCGCCATCTTTACTGCCATTTGGAGAAATCTTGCCTGAGGATGAAGCCAGCACAACAATGGAGGGAGAAACTGTACTGATCTAGTCCCTGTGCAGCTTGATCCAGCCTTGCCTGACGTCAGTGTGCCCGGGATGTCCCAGTCTCACAAGCCTCTAAATCTCCTTTCCTTGACTAGAACCAGTTTGAGCTGGTTTCTGCCTCTGACAACCAGGGTGTCCCCATGCACGTGAGCAAAATTTGGGGACGTGCCTCTGAGAGGTCACTGTGTGCCAGGGTGCCTCGCCGCCCGGGGTCTCAGTTTGCCAATACAAAGGTCTCCTGAAGCAGGTGCAGAATCTCTTTGCTCCAAAGGGGCTACACAGGCTCTAAAAGAGTAAGAGAGAACTGATGACCCAGGCCGCAGCGGGGAGTAGGATGGTGAAGGGGGGCTCTGCCTGGAACCCAGCCCTCACCACTCGCCCCCAGGCCAGTACCGTGGATCCAGCGGAAATGACTGGGCCTCAGTGTCCCTTTCCATAGAACGGGCCCTCAATTCTGACAGCAGGAGCTCTTGCCAGATGGCTGGGAAGAGTTGGAGACCCGGCAGGATGAGAAACCTAACAAGGTGGGGGGGGGGGGGACTTTGCATCTGAACGCAGCAGCTCCCCACCCCACCCTCCTCACCGAAGATCCCACAGGGGCCCTAATTTCTCTGGGCCACAGTTTCTCTTTTGAGAAGTGGGAATAATAGTGTCCCTCTCGTAAGACGTTGTGAGAAGCCAGTGAGATTACGGAGGAGGCCGGGCGAGCCGGTGCCCAGCACACGCGGACCTCCGCCCAACGTCAGCATCTGCCTCCCCGGCCTGGGCCCACAGACTCCCGCCTGCACCCAGATCCCAGGAGACTCGCGCTCCGACAGCCCCCCCACCCCCAGCCCTTCCCTTCGCGTCTCAAGGGCTCCACCAGGCGTCCGCCGGGCGCGCTGCGGAGGCTGCTTGGGGTGCCCCCTTGACCACGAATCCGGGCTCGGGCTGGGGGTCCGCAGAGCGCGCGGGCAGGCGGGGGGCCAGCCGGGGCAGCCCCCAGGGGAGAGGCGCGGTCCCGACCACCGCACTTGGCGCTCGCCCGCGCACCCCCGCCGCCCCGAGAACGGCTGGGGCCACTCGCAAATCTCCTTCCTTTCGGGCGCCGCAGCCCCAGTGCTCTCGGCCGCGCGAGGCGTGGGGTGCGGCCAGGGTCCGAGTACCCGCGCAGGACGCGGGGCCTTTAAGGCGGTGGGCGGGGCGAGCGCGGCCGGAGGTC
>NW_027530000.1:181310-187026 GCF_008692635.1 Crocuta crocuta
CGCGCCCGCGCCCCGAGCGGAGGACCTCAACCTGGGGGTGGTGAGTGCGCGGCCGGCACGCGGGGTCCCGCGGCCCGAGGGGACCCGACAGTGCCCCGTGTCGCTTCGGGAGCGCGGGGAGCCCTGGACCCATTTCCTAGGCGGAAAGCTGAGGCCGGGGCACAGGCTGGGCGGCTGATGCGCGCGCACCCGGGTCTGGGAAAGAGGCGCCGGGTGCCTTCCCGGCTCCGCGGCGGCAGCGGAGGTGGGGCTGCTCTTGTCCGCGGCTCGGAGCGGCCCCGGAGGGGGACCCCAGGCGGGTGGGACGCCCGTCGCAGCCGCGGGGAGCAGAGCGCCCCGCGTGCGTTCCCAGTGGGAGAGGCGGAGGGGGGGTGCTCGCACCCACCCCCGAGAAAAGGTCGGGGCTGCGGAGTGGGGGCGCCCGGGAAAGCCGGTGGTTCTCGAGTTTGCTCCGTGTAGGGAGCTGGGGAGCTAGAGAACCGGCCCCCAGGCCCCCCCCGGACGCGGATCTTGGCCCTGTACCCTGGCCTCTGCTTCACTCGTGCGGCCAGCCTTGCTCTGCCTCCCCCTCGGCCCTGTCTGGGCTTGATGGGGCTCCCCTCCCATTCCCCGGCTCGGACGCAGCCCCACGCGGTCCCCAGCGCCCCCTCCAGGAACGCCAGCTGCCCCCCTGCCTTGGGAGCCGTCCTGGGGGCGGTGGCAGCGCCCTCCTCCCACAACCCTCCCCCTATTCAGACTCCTCTGGACCTGGAAGCTTGAGATCACACTTTCTGGGTCTCGTTGCCCCCAGATTGGAGAGGCCAGGCGAGGGCGCGAGGGCCGTTGGATTGTTTATTTGGTGGCTTCTGCCCCTGCTGCGGCCCCACTCCAAGATGCGAGGGTCCCGTCAGGCGCCGCGCCCTTCCCGGCCCCGCACATGGCCCCCGTCCACCCGCGCAGACAGGGGTGCCCTGAAGGGGTGCTGGCCGGGTCCCTCTCCCAGCACCGTTGACACTTGAAAGCTGCAGGTGGATTTCAGGCAGGCAGGTGGAGGCTCTCTGCTGGGGGAGCCGGGAGTCACCCGCAGCTCCGTACAGTTGGCAGGACTTGGCCACAGGCTCTGGCAGAGGAACAGGCTGGGGGCCACCCCCGCCCAGCTGCCCCAGGCCTGGCAGCCATCTGGGACGGCTCAGCCACCCGTCCTGGCTGCCGGCCTCCAGATGTCTGAGGGGCCCTCCCAGCCAAACTGCCTATGAAATTGGGGTGCTCCTCTGTAGCTGGGGGTTTCCTGGATCCCCTCCTGGGGCACATGATCTGGGGGGCAGCGTGCCTCCAGGTCTGGGCAGAAACACAATAGAACCCAGGCAGGCTTCCCCTTTCCAGCTCAGAGAGACCCTGCTCGGAAGGCTAACGAGGGTCAGGTGGGCCACCGGGGGGTGGGAGGAGAGTCCTGGCTCGGCCAAGTCGGTTTGTCAGACCCAGGGGGTTCCCAAGTCTTTCTCTGCCTGCCCAGCGATAGCGGGTTGTGCACCTCCTCTGTTCGCGGCCGCTGCCGGGGTACCCGAGATCCCCGCCCCCTGGGGGGGGGCAGTCACAGGGCCAAACTGTGGAATGCAGTGAAGGGGGGGGGGATGTGGCTCCTTAGCCTGGAGCGCCAGAGACAGCAGGGCCCTGGCATCCGGCCCAGCGGGTAAAGAGCAGGGGGTTCTGCTCCTGACCCTTAGGGCTCCCACCCAGGGAAGGCCAAGACCCGCCTGCTGCCTGAGCAGCCTGCCTGCCCCCTGCCCCGTTTGTGGGTGGAGGGCGGTCTCTGGTGGCCTTCTGGGGAATGACACCTCAGAGCCGCAGACCCAGACATGCAGGAAGTCTTGGAGACAGGATTTATGGGGAGGAGGGGGCTCCTTCCCGCCCCCTCGGTAGACGCCGGGCCGCCGACTCTGGATCTGCAGATCTGGGGCTGCCAGGGAGGAGAAGGGCCCCTTTGTAAGCGTGACCCGGCTCCTGCGAGACAGAGTTGAGGCCCGCGGGTCTTGAGCCTTGGGTGGTCGCGGGGAGAGGCGGGCCGGCCCACCCCCGGCTTTGGCGTGAGGACAGAGCACTGCATTGAGTCCCGCTGCGCCCAGCTGACGGGGGGGGCTTTCAGGCCGCGCACAGCGGGACAATAGAGTGCCCTGTGCTCTCGGGGTCGGCCGAGCTTTCCGTGATTGTATTTCCATCCGCAGCAAGATTTCCAGGCCATTCAGAAGGGTCCGAGGGAGAAAGTCCACCTTCTCTCCTCCCCTCATCCCCCGAGAATCCTCTGGAAGTCGCCTGGGCACTCCAAAGAACATGGGCACCTGAGCCCCTTATTTTTACGGATGACAGCCTCCTGCGCACTGTTGCGTGCCCGGCCGTCTTCACTTGGGAGCCCGTCCTGGAGAACGTTCCGGACTGTCACGTCTGGATCTGCCCGGTTCTCTGTGTTCACCCCAGCTCGCTCGGTCGCGTGGACGTCACAGCCTCCAGCCGGCCCCGAGCACGGACGTGCGGGCCGTTGCTGATGCTGTTGCTAAGCCAGCGGTAGTGCCAGAACCTCCCGGAGAGCGCAGCGTGACTGTGTGTGGGACCCAGGCCCTGGAGCGGGGGGCCGGCCCGTCTCCTCCAGTTTCTGCCCCGGCGTCAGGTCGTTGTCCCGAGCCACACAGCATCTTGGGGGTCGTGTGGTCTTTGACAGACAGGTGACCGGTTTGCGGCTGAGATTGTGTGTGAGGGTGGCCGGGAGCAGGCAAGGCCCTCCCATGACCCGCGAGGCCCCAGGGGATAACGGGACAGGCAGGCCATGGCCGGATGATGGCAGCGGTGGATGTGAGCCGTGTCCTCCTCCCGGGCTGGGGGCACATCATGGTGGGGGTGACAGTCACCCTCGGCCTCTGGGTCCCTGCCCCTCAGTGCCAGCACCCAAGGGAGCCGGTGGGCCCTGCGTGTGCTCAGGACTGATGTCACAGACTGGCGCGGTGCAGCTGCAGCCCGACACTGCCCACCGTCCACCAGGACAGAGCGCGCCAACCGCGGTAGCCAGGGAACCGTGAGCCCCTGTGTGATTTTGCGTGGAGCCTTCCAGAGGGAAGACTCCAGGGGCCCCTCCCAGCGGGAGGTTAGGTGTAAGTGAAGGTCCTAAGCTCCACCCAGCACCCCAGGCCCCCAGCCCCGAGGCAGGCTGTCTGCAGGGAGCTCTGGTCCTGGAGCACCCTAGCCCTGGGGCTGACAGCCAGTCTGAAAGACACCTTTGTGTTCTTCTGTGATGGGAGCCGGTGTGGCATGGGCAGGGCTGTGCCCGACACCTGTGGTCTGCGTGGACCCCGGGAGCGTGGACCCCGACCACACCGCCAGCAGCTGGCCTGTGGGCTTAGGATGTGTCTCCCTCTCACGCGGGCCCTTGAGGCAGGCCGGGGTCTGGACCCGGCCCGCAGGCCTCGGTCTCCGGTCTGTGAAGCGAGGCCGGTGGGACCTTCACTGGGTGAGGCCTCTGGATCGCTCTCACTGGTGGGCGCTGCCAGGAAGTCTTCCCGGGCTGCGGGGAGGGAGCAGCAGAGAGAAGGCTGGAGAAGATCTGGGGTTTGGCAGGGCCGCTGACGCAGTGCCTTCCAAGGGTGCGTTGAGCATCTGTGGGTTTTGCCTATTGCTGGTAATGAGTTTCCAGCGCGATGGTCTGGGCGCAGGGTCTGTGCTTCGCTCGCAGAGGGTGGTGGGTCTGCCCCTCGTAAGCTGAGAGCCTGTGGGGTCCCCCAGGCACCATCGGCTCTCCGCAGGGACGGGACAGAGTGACAGAGTGGTCTGGCGGGGCTCACAGCCTGGGTCCCCCCACCCCCTGCCCAGAGTCAGCTTTGCGTGCTGACCGGCTGCCAGCTTCTGCGTGCCTGCCTCCCCTACGCCTTTCTCTGTTTCTCTATGGAACATCCAGGGCTGCTTCCTGCCCCAGGGCCTTTGTATGTGCTACGCTCACCTCTGTGAACTCTTACAGGGCTTGACACCTGACCAGTTCCTCATCTTTCAGGTCTCAGCCTACTGTCACCCACCAGGGACACCTGCTCTGACAACCATTTAATTAGCCCCTGCATCCTTCACTCACATCCCCTCATAGCAGAGAGGTTATGGGCATAGGCTCTGGGCTCCGGTCCCAGCCCTGCCCCATGCTGGCTGTGTGACTGTGGGTGCCTGTCCTAACCTCTCTCTGTGTCCCCATCTGTAAAGTGGGGACAGCGGTGCTCATCCATGAGATTACTTCAGCAGGTACTGAATGTGGTGGCTACTGTATGCCAAGCATGAACCCCACACACGCTGCCCCCCCGTCCTCACAGAGCATTGCCCTGAGGGACGTTGTGAGCATGAAGCAGCTTAGTGAATGGAAAAGTACTCAGTAATTGTCAGCTGTTGGGATCGTGTATGGCAACTGCTGTCATGAGTGAAGTCACTTGTTTCCGCGTCCACTTGTTTATCGTTGCTTTTCCCCAGAACGCCGTCCGCTTCTGGAGCCGCGTCCACAGGGCGGGCTCTCCTGGGTCTCCACTGTCCCCAGAGTGCCTGGCACAGTGAGTGCTCAGTCCGGGTGTGTCAGGTGGACGGACAGGCTGTCCCAGAGGGACCTGGGAGTGTCCCCCCGGGGAAGACACTGGGGTGCGGGGGTCTCCCCAGCCGCCCGTCGTCAGCCCCCAGAGCAAGGCCAGCACCGGCGCGTTCCTGTCCATGTGGCAGCAGGGACAGGTGCCAGACCGGGATGGCTTCACGTGTGACCGAGCCCCTGGTCTCCTCAGCCTGAGTGGACACGGTGGCCACACTGCCCCCACCTGGGTGCCGGGGAGCAGTGAGCCCCCACCTCCTGGCACAGCCGGGCTCTGCTCGACTCACTGTCAGTGTCTGGGTCCTGGGGGTGCTCTGGAGCCACTGCCTGCCAGCTTCCACTTCCCCTGAGCCACCGCGCCGTGGCCGAGGGGCGATTGTCTACGCTCTGCCACGGCCCCTCTGCAGCCTCTGAGCCTCGGTTTACTCATCTGTCCAAAGGGGCTCATGCTCTCTGTGCCCCCCCCAGGCTGGGGGCCGTCCAGTCCCAGATTGACTGTGCAGGTGAAGGGTCCATGGGGCAGGCACCCACCTGCTGGGGGCTCTCACCTGCTGGGCCCTCCCACCTGCTGGGGGCTCACACCTGCTGGGGGCTCTCACCTGCTGGGGGCACACACCTGCTGGGGGCTCTCACCTGCTGGGGGCACACACCTGCTGGGGGCTCTCACCTGCTGGGCCCTCCCACCGCTGGGGGCTCACACCTGCTGGGGGCTCTCACCTGCTGGGAGCACACACCTGCTGGGGGCTCTCACCTGCTGGGGGCACACACCTGCTGGGGGCTCCCACCTGCTGGGGCCGCTGGGGCCAGGGCTGGATCCCCAGGAATCTGAGAGCTGGGAGGGGAATGGACCTGTCAGCGGAGAAAACGCAGGCACGTGGCATCGTCCGTGATGAGCGCGCGGGGACAGGCAGCCGCGGAGAGGCCGGAAGGGCCAGCCGGATAGACCCCACGTCCTCCCAGTGCCTCACACGGGGGCACCACGGCTCCGGCCTCAGTTTCCCTGCCCGCGGTAATGGCCCAGCCCAGGGGTCCCTGTGAGGAGGAAGGGTGCGTCTCCTTGGCTGTTGGGGACTCTGCGGCGGGGTGGGGGCTGCAGGGTTGGGGGCCCCTGCACTTCCCCTCTCCTCCCCACCGCCTCCT
>NW_027530000.1:187108-193829 GCF_008692635.1 Crocuta crocuta
AGCCCCGAGCTCGGCAGTGGGGGGGACAGCGTGCGGCCCCTGCCGCGACCCCGCCCCCGGCAGGTTCTCAGCTTGCTGTCGGCCCCGTGCTAACCACCCGGCTCCAGCAGGTGGAGCCGCCCCGGGGAAGGAGGCCGGGCCTTTTGGAAATTGGCCCATTTCCTCCGGAGGTGGAGACGAGCCGGAAGGGGGTGGGGAGGTGGGCCTGTCCCAGCCAAGGCCTTCTCGCCCGAGCAGAGGGCGTCGCTCCTCAGGCCCCCGGGGAGAAGACGTCCTCTAATGAGACGCGTCCACTTGGGAGGGTGTCTTGACCGCTGTCCATTGAGAACCAAATCACTTCTGGTGCTACTCAGCCCTGTCCGACCACCCCAGTGGGGCCCCAGTCTTGCACACACTCTTGGGGGTCTCCAGTCAGGACTAGGGGGTCTGGGCCAGTAAAGGTTTGGGGTGGGGAGGGGAGGACCCTGTTTCCTGGAAAGGGAAGAATCTAACCTGTCTGCAGGTGTATGCAAATCATATGCAAATCCTCAAGGTGGCAGCTTCTGGTCAACTGAAGCCCCTGGGAACCTCAGGAGGGCGGACCCCTTCCCACTGAGCACCTGCTAGGCCCCTGTGGGGGCACACGTTCTGGCAGGGACCCTACTGGCCAGGGCTATGGACCCTAGAAGCTTCCGAGGGGCCTGCAGGTAGCATAAATGAGTCAAAAGAGTTTCTTAAATATCCACCAAAACGCAAACAGATCTGCACGTTGGTACCTTCTTTGGAGCCACGGGCCGGGGAAGGGGGGGCTCGGGGAATCCCTGACCTTGCCTTCTACCCACTGGTGGGTCCCCTGTCCCCCTGCCCCCCCTCCGTGTCCACATGGCCCAGGCGCTGTCATGGGATTGTCTCACGGCCTAGGAAATGGGCATGAGCATCATATGGTGGTTCTTCAAGAAACTGAAACCCAAGGGGGGCTCCCCCACAGGAGGGCATCAGCGCCCCCCTGTCTCCCGGGGCCCCGCACAGATGGTAAGGGTGACGGGCATGAGAAGGAGGCTGTATTTGTGTCCATACCGAAGGACCACCTTCTTCCTGCCCCGTTTGGCTCGGGGAACCTGCCCACACAGGGCACTTTCCAGCAGAGCCGTCCCCTGATGCCACGCATGCTTCAGGGAGCACCCGTGTCAGGTGCGGACATGAGCCTCTTCCGTGTTCTGACTCATTCTATGCTCACATCCATAGGTGGGGGATCGGCCCAGAGGGCTTGAGTGACTTGTGTCAAAGGCACAGCCAGTGGCCCCAAAGTCTGGGCTCTTAGCCACTGCGAATGTGCAGCTCCTGACCCGAGTCCTGACACCAGTCTGAAGCTATCACTCTTCTCAGTGCGGGCTTCAGACCTCAGGCCCTAGACGCCTGCCTCCCGGCGGCCTAAATTTGGCACTTGCTGCATGTGATAACCTTTGTAGAATTTCACTTTCTTAAGTGTGCCCTGGGCACCTCCTGGCTCGGGAGAAGTGAGGTGGGGAGGCTGCTGTGTGCAGCCAGGCAGGCTGTGCACTGCTCCAGCTCACCCTCTGCTAAGGGGCATCACGTTCATTCAGGTGCTTCTCCAGCATCGGCCCACCAGTAACTAGGGGAAGGGACATGAGGTGCCTTGTGGATGATTGGGGGCCTGGGGCTAGGGTGCTGTTGATCAGGGCTGGGAGAGGCCTGCTCATCGCCTCTTCTTGTGGGGCTGAGCGCCCCCCCCCCACTCACCCTGCTCTCTTCTCTCAGGAGTGGCTGAGCCGATTCGGCTACCTGCCCCCAGCTGACCCCACAACAGGCCAGCTGCAGACGCAGGAGGAGCTAGCCAAGGCCATCGCCGCCATGCAGCGGTTTGGGGGCCTGGAGACCACCGGCATCTTAGGTCAGTGCTGTAGAGGCGGCGGGAGGCGGCTGCTCCGGGAGCCTGGTTTCCCCCAACTCCACCTGCTCTGGGGCCCCCTGTGGGGGTGGGGGTGGGGATGGGCTGCCCCCCCACTGCTGTCCCCGGGGCAGGACCAAGGATTCCTGCCACGCGGGGCGCCGTTGGCATACCCGCCCCAGACATGTGTGTCTGCTGTGCCCACACATGGAGGCCAAGTGCCCGTCCACGGTCCCAGCTGAATCTCGTCCTGTGCAAGTGACAGATCTGTGCTGCCAAAGCCGCCGGCCTCCACGGGAACCGGAGATCTGGGGTGCTTATGTGAGCGCCCCACTTGGGATACGCTGGCAGCACACTCCAGCTTTGTGAAGGGCCTCTTGCGGGCTGACGCATCACAGATGCCGTCCCCGGGCCTCTGCAGAGGTGGACACCGGAGCTGGTCGGGCGTGTCCTGTGAACGGCCGGAGGGATTGGCGATTCTGGATAGATGGGGGCCGAGCGGTGCTGCCTGGCCGGGGCCCTCTCCGTGCCATAGTCCCTGCTTGCCCTGGACAGAGCCCTCTGCTGGTCTTGGACGTACCCCTGGCCCCTGGTGGTGAGGCCTGGTCCTCGCCACACCTGGTCCGGGGAGCAGGGGATGCAGCCTGTGCCTGGTGCCGCCTCTAGGGGACCTCACCCTGACCCTTCCCTGCAGACGAGGCCACCCTGGCGCTGATGAAGACTCCTCGGTGTTCCCTCCCCGACCTCCCGGCTGCAGCCCCCGCTCGGAGGAGGCGCCAGGCTCTGACTCCAACCACGTGGACCAAGAGGAGCCTGTCGTGGAGGTGGGCGGGCTTCGTGGACTGTTCTGGTCTCAGTCCCTGGGGGCTGCCCAAGCTAGCACCCACGGGCCAGGCCCAGCGTGACGGGGAGGTGGTTCTCAGCCCTGGAGCCCATCGGCGGCAGGGGAGGGGACCCCCCCCCACACCTCCCTGCGCCTGTGCTGGCGCTGTGGCCCCAGCCTCGCCCCCCTCCCCGCCACCACGTGGCCACCTCCCTGCCTGCCTGTCTCACCCAAGCACACCTCACCCCATCCAGGAGGCCTCATCTCAACCTTTGCCTTAACTGCACCTGCAAATCCCTGTATGCAGATAAGATCCTGGGCGGGTAGCCCTGGGGGCCGAGGCTGGACCACGCTGGAGCCCGGGGAGGGGACACTTGGCCGGGTGAGCAGACCCCAGGCTCTGACCCCGCCCGTCCTAGGGTCCGCACGTTCCCGCGGGACTCGCCCCTGGGCCGGGACACCGTGCGCGCGCTCATGCACTACGCCCTCAAAGTCTGGAGCGACATCACGCCCCTCAACTTCCATGAGGTGGCGGGCAGTGCCGCGGACATCCAGATCGACTTCTCCAAGGCTGACCACAACGACGCCTACCCCTTCGATGGCCCGGGCGGCACGGTGGCCCACGCCTTCTTCCCTGGTGACCAGCTGTCCGCGGGGGACGCCCACTTCGATGACGACGAGTCCTGGGCCTTCCGCTCCTCAGGTGCGTGGGGCTAAGGCCGAGTCCCAGGGGCCCCTCACACTCGGGGCCCCTCGGGTCCTTGCCAGTGACTGCACATCCCCTCCAGTGTGATGGAGACACCCGTCACCTCACACCCCTCCCTGTGGGTGCCCAGCCTGTGCGCCCGAGCTCATCTGTCCGGTCAGCCTGGCCACCTCTCCCCTGATGCCCTGGCTCCCCGTGTTCCCAGATGCCCACGATATGGACCTGTTTGCCGTGGCTGTCCACGAGTTTGGCCACGCCATTGGGCTGAGCCACGTGGCGGCCCCGAGCTCCATCATGCAGCCGTACTACCAGGGCCCAGTGGGCGACCCGCTGCACTACAGGCTCCCCTACGACGACAGGGTGCGCATCTGGCAGCTGTATGGTGAGTCCTCCCCAGAGCCAGGCCCAGGTCACCCCGGGGATGGGGCAGAAACGAGGGGGCCCCAGAACCCCACGGGAGGGGTCTGTCTGTTCATCTCCATGTGCCCAGCATCCAGACCTGCGTGGCACACCTGAGCTGCTCCATAACGGGGGCGGGTAAACAAATGGGTGGTGTGTTGCAGGGGTCGCAGGCCTTTGAACAAAGCCTCAGAGCCCAGGGCAAGATCCCCGTCCAGGCCCCCAGATAGTTTCAGGTTGTGACAGCTGGCACAGACGGTGCCTTCGGCCTGTGTGAAGCACGAATGTGTGTTAAGGCGTTCAGTCTTTACCACCCTGGAGGGCAGATCTGCTGTCCCCACTTAGAGATGGGAAGGCTGAGGCAGCATGGTCCCTGGCGGCCAACAGAGCCAGGACTGAACCCAGAGCTCGGGGACCTGCTGTGCTGGGGACACATCAGGGGCTTGCACAGAAGGAGGCCCCGCCCTGGGGCAGGCATGGACCTGGGGCGCACGTGGTGATGACATCCCTGTGGCTCCCATGTCACCGTGCCGACCCCAGGTGCCCCCTCACAACCCCAGGCTGCCCCCCATGACCCCCAGGCTACCCTCACATGACCCCAGGCTGCCCCCTGTGACCCCCAGGCTGCCCCCATGACCCCAATTAGCCCTCCCACAAGCCCAGGCTGCCCCCCGTGACCCCCAGTTGCCCCTCCATGACCCCAGGCTGCCTCCTGTGACCCCCAGGCTGCCCCCATGACCCCAATTAGCCCTCCCACAAGCCCAGGCTGCCCCCCGTGACCCCCAGTTGCCCCTCCATGACCCCAAGGACTCCCATGAGCCCAGGTTGCCCTCCATGACCCCAGGCTGCCCTCCATGACTCTCAGGTGCCCCTCCAAAACCCCAAGCTGCCTCCCAGGGGCCCCCATGAGCCCAGGCTGCACCCCATCACCCCTAGGTGCACCCCACGACCCCAGGCTGTCCTCCATGATCCCAGGCTGTCCCCCCACAGCACCAGCATACTTTCCACCTCCCCTAAACCCCCTCCTCCACTGTGAGCTCCCTGGTGTCTGCCGCCCTCTGGAACTGACTCTTTCCTACTAGAGTGAAATCTACCATGTTAACCCTTTTGATGAGTACAGGCTGGTGGCATTGACCACGCCTGCAGGGTTGTGTATCTGCCACTTCCGCGTGGCTCCAGAACACTCGTCCCCACCCCACTGGAGACCCCACTGCCATCAGCAGTCACCACCCGCCCCCCACCACCTGGCAGCCACTGACCTCCCCATCCACACCCACGGGTGCGCCCCTTGTGGACAGTTTGTGCAACTGGGACCGCACGCCGTGGGCCCTGTCGTGCCCAGCTGCTCTCGCCGAGCGCCCTGTCCGCGCCCTGGGTCAGCGCTTCCTTCCTCTTTATGGCCGAACAATTCCAGTTGTCCCCTCGTGTGGGTGGGTGTGTGCGTTGATTCCGCCGCGGGCTGCTGTGCACATCCAGATGCCCTTAGGTTTGCACGCCTGCTCCTGGTTCTCTGGGGACTGTGCCCACGAGGAGGGCAGGGCAGGGGGCGACATTCAGCTCCTGGAGGTTAAGGAGGGGTCGCAGGGACCCCGTGTCCCCCCCGGACTGCAATTCTGGGGCTCCGGTGCACACGCAGGGCCCACGGCTCTGTGTTGGGGGTCCCAGGAAGGGCGGTGGCATCTGCCGGTGGCAGGGGGGCCTGCTGAGTTCAGCGCTGCCTCCTGTCCCCACAGGCGTACGGGAGTCCGTGTCCCCCGCGGCACAGCCGGACACCCCGGAACCCGAGGAGCCTCCCCTCCCACCAGAGCCCCCCAGCAACCGGTCCAGCACCCAGTAAGCCGCGGGCCCCTGCCCTGCACGCTGTGGCCAGCTCCACCCCCAGCCATGGCTCGGGGCCTGGCTCCGGGTCCTGCTGAGCGACGCAGGCCCTGGGGGCTAAGCCCTGAGAGATGGTCCCTTACACTCCTCTGGACAGCGGAAGGACACCCCCTCGCCCTTTGTCCCCCACTGGCACCCAGTGACCGAGAGCACCTGTCTGATGTCCGCTCGCTCCATGCCCTGGGTCACCCACTCTGCACAGCAACGCAGAAAGGCTCGGGCTTTGATGTGTGTTTATGACTTGATGTATAGTGGACCTTGGAGAAGGGCCTCGTTTTCGTTTAAGTTCTCTTCTCTTCTGGTACAACCGTGTGTCTCTGAGCCTGCGGGCAGTGATGGGGGGGGTCCTTCATCGGGGCTCCGTCTGGGGTTGGTGAAGCCCCGCCTCCCCAGAGTGGTTCAGGAGTGGGGGTTCCCCCCAGCTCCCCCAGTTCTCTGCCTCCAGTCCCCTTCTCCCCCANTTCTTCAAAGGTGGGCGGGCCCCCGCCCAGGTGCTCCGCCTGAGTCACTGCGGTGGGGCCCCCAGCCCGCCTCTGCACAGGAGGCCCGTCCTGTGGTTTGCTCCCAGCACAGAGCAAGGGGAGGCTCATTCATCTGTGCACACCACCAATGCGCATTTATTGAGCACCTACTGTGTCCTCCGCACTGTGTTAGGCACTGCAGGCACACAGTGGGCACAACAAACACCCCCGCCCTCGTTCCCACAGGGGGTACACGGTTGGCACCTACATGGGTCAGGAAGTTAGTTTCAGATAGAGCCTAGCGGGTGTGCTCCAGGCAGCGGGAGCTGCCAGTGCAAAGGCCCTGGGGCAAGAACAGAGAGGGTGGGTGAGTGGGGACAGAAGGGCAGGTCAACACCTGAGGGAAGGAGCTGGATTTATCCTCGGTGCCATGGACCCACGCACAGCTCCCGCGTCTGCCCAGGATGACAGGTCTGCTGGGAGAGGGTGTCATTGCACCTCCCACACGTGCTCCCTGGGCTGGGCTGGGGGCGGGGTGTGCTGGGTGGGGGCGGGGCAGGACCCGG
>NW_027530000.1:194514-197731 GCF_008692635.1 Crocuta crocuta
TCTGTGCCTTTCCAGCCATGCCTGCTGCACTGACCAGGCTTTCCAGCCCAGCCTGTGTGGGGTCCTGGGGTGAGCCCTGCGCACCCAAGACCCCTGCCCCCCGCCGTCGCCCGGGCCTCTGCCCGAGGCCACGGTCTTGCAGCCGGTACCTGCATCATCTTCTAGACTGGGGGTATTTCTCAACATCCGCCCCGGCTCCAGCATTGAAGTCTCGGGGTGGCGGCGCGGGCCTGTGCTGGAGCAGGTGCGCCCGTGCCCGCTGCGGGGCCGGCCTCACAGCCCCTCCCCTGCCCACCCCCCAGGGGCACGAGCTGCCACTGGTGTTCTCAGGCTTCAGTGGCAAAGTACATCAGGGGCATGAAGTAACAGGGTTTATTCTCTCTCAGCCGGGAGGCCAGGCGCCCCACATCAAGGTGCCGGCCGGTTCCTTGTGAGGCCGTGGGGAGACCCAGCCCCAGCCCCTCCCGCCCCTGCTGTGTCCCCATCAGGCTTCTTCCCTCCGTGGGTCTCGGGTCTGTGCGCCGTCTTCCTAGAAGGACACCGTCAGCCGATGTTTCCCCCCCACATGACTTCCTCTTAACTAATCTCATCGGCAAAGACCCCGTTTCCAAGGAAGCCTGATTCTGTGGCTCAGGCGGATGTGAGTTTGGGGGGCTGGATTCAACTGCAGCAGCTCTTTGAACAAAAGTGGGGCGACCGTACCTCTTTGAGGAGGCAAAGAATACTCCGCATGATTTTCAAGCTCATTAACGTGCCTGCCAGCCCCTGGTTCCGGGAGGCACCTGTCAGTCACCGCCGGCTCCAGGGGTGTGAACCCCCAGAGCCTCGTCCTCCAGCCCGGCGGCCGTCGGGAGCCTGGCACGCGGGAGGGCTCCCTGGAGGCTGCAACTGTGATTTCAAAGTTCACAAAAAAGCAACACAGGAAGAACGGCGCATGTCCTCCCAGATCCGTTTCAGTCCGGAGCCACCTGCCCGACCCCCGATCGCCTCGAGGAGCAGCGCCTTTCAGAGGGGACACCCCCAGGGGAGCGCTGCGCCCTCCTCTCCAGACGGCAGCCCCCCTCTTCTCACGCGGCACATCTTGGAGGTCGCGTCCTGTCGCTGCGTAGAGTCTCCTCGTTCCTCAGACCTTTGTTTTCAGAGATGACGTCCAGCTTCCAGGAAAGTTGCCAAAGCAGAAGCGAAGGCCGCCTGACGTCGCCCCGGGTCAGCCTTGGGCTCCGCTCGTCCCCGCGCGGTCTGTGCCCAGAGCGGAGCTGCTGCCCCCGCTGGTCAGAGAGGGGAGTGCAGGGGGNTCACACGTTCAGCGGGAGCCACCGAGAGGGACGCGCTCTGAGCGCCCAGGGGCCTGGCGCTGCTCCCCGCGCATCTTTGAGGTCCCCCAGTGTAAGGTCGCCAGCTCCTCGCGTCGCGGGGGGAGGTTGACCTCTCCTGCCCTTTGTTTTGTGGGCACATCTGTCCCCTCTCTGGGGCGTCTGGGGACCCTTCTGCGGGTAGACCGACCTTTCCTTCATCCCCGCCCCTTCTCGGTTGTTTCCTGTCTCTGGCAAAGGATTTTTTTTAAAAATTATGTTTACTTTTGATTGTGGTAAAAAACACACACATATAAAAGTTACCGTCTGGGGCACATCTAAGCGCACAGCTCAGAGGCATTAGCACATTCACGCTGCGCGGAGCCACCACCGCCGTCCACCTTCAGGACTTTTCCATCTTTCCAAGCGGACACCGTCCCCATCAAACACCAACCCCCAGCCCCTGGAGCCCGCCGTCTACTTTCTGTCTGCGGATTTGACCCGGTGCCTCATACGTGTGGAGCCATACAGTGTGTGTCCTTTGTGACGGCTGGTTCCCCTCAGCGTCCTGTCCTCAAGGTCCACGTGTGTCTGAATGTCCTTCCTTTTTAAGGCTGAATAATATCCCATCGTCTGGATGGACCACGTTCCGCGTACCCATCGTCCACCAGAGGTCACTTACGTGGCTTCCACCTCTTGGCTGCCGTGAACACGGGTGTGCAAGCATCTCTCTGCCTTCAGTTCTGTGTGTCTACCCCGAGGTGGGGCTGGTGGATCCTCTGTGTCTGACTCAGGACTCTCCACGCTGTTTCCCACGGTGGCTGCACAAGCTTGCGTTCCCACCGACAGCATATGGGTCCCCTTCCTCCACACCCTCGCCAGCACTGGGTATTTTCAGTGTTTTTCTAAAAGTTTTTTTTATGTCTTTATTTCATTTTGAGAGACAGAGAGTGAGGAAGAGGAAGAGGGAGACAAAGAATTCAAAGCAGGCTACAGGCTCCGAGCTGTCAGCACAGAGTCTGATGTAGGGCTTGAACCCATGAACCGTGAGATCATGACCTGAGCCGAAGTCAGATGCCCAACCAACTGGGTGACCCAGGTGCCCCTCAGGTTTTTTGATAAGGCAATTCTACTGGGTGTGAGATGGTATCTCATTGTGGTTTTGATTCGTGTTTCCCTAATTAGGTCAAGCATCTTTTCATTTATCTAATGGCCATTTGAATATCTTCCTTGGAGAAATCTTTTCCATTTCTTTGGCAAAACGTTTTTTTTATTATAAACTTTGCTTATTTAGAGAGAGAGGGAGAGAGAATCCCAGGCAGGATCCACGCTGTCAGTGCAGAGCCTGACATGGGGCTCAATCTCACGAACCATGAGATCATGACCTGAGCTGAAGTCAAAATTTGGAAGCTTAACTGAGACAAAAGATTTTTATTATTTTTTTATTTAAAAAAAATTGTTAACGTTTATTCATTTTTGAGAGACAGAGACAGAGCATGAGCGGAGGAAGAGCAGAGAGAGAGCGAGACACAGAATCCGAAGCAGCTCCNACCTTCCAGAACTTTACTAGTGTCTCATCCCACCCTTCCCCTCGGCTGAACGACATAGTGACATTTCCAGAGCACAGTCAAGGAAGTACCCGAGATACATCTTAAACCGTCTTTTAAAACTTTTACATAAGCATTTGAAGTTCTTGGTGATTTGTAAGTGTTTTGCTTCCGTGTAAAGTCCCACAAAGGTGCACACGCACGCGTCTGCTCAAGGCCCTGACGAGTGTCCTTCCCGCCCTGGACGCGAGGACACCCAGGCCCACCTGTCACAGGAGTGGGTGAGGCACGGCTGAGCAGGTGGCCTCCCGTGTCTGCGGAGCGGCTGCCCTCCGAGAACCCGTGTTCTCGGGCTGCTGGCAGGTGGGCCGACCCCAC
>NW_027530000.1:197858-198182 GCF_008692635.1 Crocuta crocuta
GAGGGGGGTGGGCAGGGGGGAAGGGCTGGAGCGGCCGAGCTCTGGCCCACGGCGCTCTCTCTCACCCCCAGGAGACAGATACTGGGTATTTAAGGACAATAACGTAGAGGAAGGATATCCGCGGCCCGTCTCAGACTTCGGCCTCCCGCCGGGCGGCGTCGACGCTGCCTTCTCCTGGGCCCACAATGACAAGACTTATTTCTTTAAGGACCAGCTGTACTGGCGCTTCGATGAGCACACACGGCGCATGGACCCCGGCCACCCTGCCCGGAGCCCCCCGTGGAGGGGCATCCCCAGCACGCTCGACGACGCCATGCGCTGGTC
>NW_027530000.1:198330-210756 GCF_008692635.1 Crocuta crocuta
GGGCTGGGGGGGGGGGGCGTGGGGCGGCCACACTGCCCCCAGCCCGCAGATGAGCCCCCCAGCTGGGGCCTCCTGACGCATTTCAGAGAAACACGACCGCTCCCTGCTCTGTAACAGCTCAGCCTCGGCTCCCTGGTGCTCTGCAGGCAGGAGCCGCAGGGTGGGGCCCTCCGGGGGGCTGTGCGGCCCTGGCGCCAGACCCATCTGCACTTTGGAGGGGCAGGGGCTTCCAGGAAGGCCCGTGGGCTGCTCACTCCCACCCGGGAGGTTCACCAACACCTTCCTGTCCAGTGCCTCCCCACCCTCGGTCCTTGTACCCATTTCACAGGTGGGGGAGCTGAGGCCCAGCCAGGGAAATGAGCCTGCTGCCAGCGGGCGGGGCCGGGGCACGGTCAGGTCTTGTAACCAAGGCTCCGGCACGTTTGCCCAGGGCTCACCGACGGAGCCCCTCCCTGTGTGCACGCACTGCTCAGAGTGGACGTGCAGAACGCGCCAGCACCCATTCTCGGTGAGGCATCCAGGATGCCAGCTGCCAAAACCAGGGAGCCTCCCAACAGGAAGTGCGGGGACGGCCCTCCCGCCCAGAGAGGCAGAGACTGCGCTGCGCGCCGAACGAACGCTGGGCCAGGAGAGGCGGCCTTTCCCTCGGCCCAGCCTCCCGGGCACTTGGCCTAGCCCCATCCCCCGCACCTAGCCCCCCACCCCGTGGCCTGGACCCCTGCCCTCGGCCTAGCCGCCGCCCCACCCCCAGCAGCTGAGACCCCTGCAGTCCTTTCCTTCCTCATGGAAGCCAGCGTCGCCCCAGGTGTTAGGTCCTGTCCAGGGAGGAGGGGCTCCTCTAGTCCCAGGGGCTCCCACCGGCCCTGAAGTGGGTGCCGGGAGGGCCTGCTGAGAGCACATGCGCCCCTACACAGCGCCGGCATCACCTGGACCGGGTGCACACGCAGGTCCCCGGCTCCGCCCCCGCAATCAGACCACTGCCCGTGGGCCCAGCTGTGTGTGCCCGTGTGCGTGTTGGCCCCCCGCCCCTGTAAGTCAGGCTGCCCGAGCCAGGACAGGCAGAAACAAAGGCAGGCGCTGCCTGCGCGGTCAGACGGAGGCCGAGGCGGAGGCAGGCCCGGGCGGGGGGGGCGGGAGGGCAGGGCTGCCCACGGGGCTCCCTCTGCACAACCCCACCCCCTGGCTCTAGGNCCTCAGATGCAGGGGTGCGGGCGTGCGAGGACACACCGCCCCCCTCACGGGGCCACGCGGGTCTGCATCCAGGTCCACGTGAGTGCCGTCTGGTCCTGGGAGCCGGGAGGCGCTCTGCCTGCCCAAGCGTCCTTCCCGGGGCAACAGGCTGCCTCCTGCCCACGGAGGAAGCCCCCCGGGGTCCCCCTTCACGTCCAGCAGCTCTGGGGGCGCCCGCCCTGGCCCCCGGGTGCACAGTGGCCCCGACGGGTCCGCAAGGCTCTCAGGGCGGCGGCGGTCTCACTGCTGTGTTAAAGCCAAACGCCCTGTGGTCAAACCCCCCACCAAGTCCGCGCCCGTGAGCAGAGGCAGCGGGAGTCGCCGGGCCGCTGCGCGCCTGGTCGGTGCGTTTGCGGAGAAGCACCATCTAGACGCCCGGTTGCTTCTGTTGACTTCGGGGTTTTCAGCCAGTCTCTGTTGTTACCCGGGCTGGGCCGGCCCTGCCTGGAGAACTGCCCCCCACCCCCGGCGAACAGCAGCCATGTGACAGACCCAGAGACCCCCTCAGGAAAGGTCAGAGCTCTGGCGGGCCCGCTCACACGCCCGGCCCAGGTGCCACCGGCGTCCGCGTGACCACCGCATGAGCGTGGGCAGCAGGTTTTCGAAACACACCCACACAGGTGACTTGGGGGCCGGGACTCGTCTGCTCTGGCTCCCACCTTGCGGGTGGGGAACTGGTGCACAGGCTGCGCCCGGGCTGTGTGGTGGGCGCTGCAGTGGCTCTGCCACGGCCCAGAGGCAGGTGTGCAGCCCGGTGCCCGTGAGGCGGCGCGTCCCAGCCGCATGCTCGCGGGAAAGAGCGAGTCCTGCTCTCCTCGTGGGGACACTGGTCCGACGGGGCCCACCTCTGTGACCTCCCCGTCCACTCTCAGCACCCAGATGCCACCCCACTGGGGGCGGGGCTTCACACGCGGACGCAGGCATCACGTGGAAACACACAGGAACGTAGGCCACACACCGAGGCCAGACCCCCACCTCAGCCACACCTCGCCCTCTCCGCCCACCTTTCCTGGGAACAGGTTGTGGGGCTTAGCGGGCTTCGGGGACATGTCACCTCCAAGAATCATCACAGTCCTATGGTTCTGGCCGTGTTTTGCACTTTACAAATATAGACTCCTGTGGACCCTCTAGATGTCCTGAAGGGAGGGATGTGGTCGCGTTTGCTTTCGGAATGAGGAAGTCGGGGCTCGGGAAGGGCAGTGAGCTGCCAGGGAGCTGGGTTGCGCCTCTGAGAGGCCTGGGAACGCGGGAAACCAGGCGGCCACGCTGGAAGCCGAGCTCCCGCCTGTGCTCTCCCCGTGTCGGGGCCGGTGGGTATGGGGAAGCCGCCCGATGCTGGCCCCAAACATAGTGAGAAGACATTGCCCTGTGGCTCTGGGGACCGAGCCAGCAGCGCTCGGGGGACACCCGGCTCCCAGGGCAGCCACAGGGCCCGTGTGCCCGCCCCCCCCACCCCCAGGATTTGGGCCCTTGCTGGCTCTGCTGTCCCTCCCTGAGCCTCCAAAGGAGGCAGGACCCTGGTGCTTCCGGAGAAGTGAGAGAAGTGAGAGAGAGCCAAAGCAGACCGAGCCTGGCACCGGCTGCCCACTCTCCCCGGGCAGGACACCGTGACAGGTTGCCCAAAGCTCGTGGCTTATGGCAGCGATGCCTGTCTGCTCTTGCCCTGTGTCTGGATGTCACCTGGGCTTGGCCGAGCAGTTCTCCCCTGGCGGCTGTCGGGACTTGCGGCCAGGTGGCGGCCAGGGGCTGAGGGCGAGACCCCGAGAGTCGGGGCAAAGGGCGTCCCTGATGCAACTTTATCTTGCGGGCCAGTGGACTGGCTCCTGCCACGGTCTGCGGCGACTGAGCCACGGGAGGGGACAGACCCACCTCTCCAGGGCGGCCAAGTGCCCGTCCACATTCCCAGGAAACCACATGAGATTCAAAGGCTTGCCCTGCCCCCCTTGGAAGACCCGACCGGCCGCTCAGCTCCATCACGGGGAAATACCGGGCCCCGAGCTTCCCCAAGCCTGCCCCTCCCGGCACAGACGACAAGCCACCTTCCACGTACTCAGGAGACACCTCATCGCCTTTTCTCTCAAACCTCCCACCAGGCCGTGCACGGGCTTGGCTCCACTCTCCGCCCTTCGTGGAATGTTCCAGCAGCCTGACTGGTCCCCAGCACGGCACTGGCCCCGGCCTGGTGTGTTCTCACATGGCAGCCACAGGGGCCTGTGGAACACCCACCAGACCAGGCCCCCGCCCCCCGGGGTCCTCACGGTGGCTCTGTCCTCAGCGTCCCCTTCCCTTCCCGGGCTGCTCCAGCCTCACCCCAGACCAGCAGGCCAGCTCCTGCCTTGGCCTTCTGTGTGCAACTCTGTGACGTCACCTGCGTAGTCACGTCCCTCTGACCCCCTCCCAGGGCGTCCCACCTGGGGCTGGCCGCTTGTCTGTCTTCCTACTAGACCCCGACCACTCGGCCTGTCTCCCCCACGCCGTGGCCCCGCGCCCAAAGCAGCGCCAGGGTCACCAGAGTTTGTTGAGTGAATGTACGAATGACAGGTACCGCCGGCCGACTCAGCGCATGCAGGGGTCCCTCTTCCCGCCCGGCTGGGCCGTGGCTTCAACTTAATGAATTAATCATGTGCTCTGTCGTCCAGGGAGGGAAAGTGGGCTTCAGATACGCTGGGCGGCCCAGGCGTCACTGTGTTAAACCTGTGTGTCGATTGCGGCCGGGAGAGGTCTGCACCTTGCGTCGGGGTGGTGCGGGGTGCTGGTGGGGGGGGAGACAGCCGTCGTTCGGAAGGTAACACAGCGACTTCGGGAGCAGCACAGGGAGAGCAGGGAGGGGACCGAGCTCAGGAGCACACGGCCCCCCACGGCCGCCTGCTGGCAGGCTTTCCTGGGACACGGTGATGACGTGATGATGCACTGAGGTGAGAAGGGGTGTGGAGGCGGCAACGCACCTGCTTTCCCAGCGGGGGGCACGGGCGGGGATTTATCGTGAGGCTCGCCTCTCCTGCTCCCGCAGGTGTAGGAAAGCGGGGTGATCTGTGCACATCTGCGCGTCCCAGGCCGGCTGTGGCCTGGGGACACTGAACACGCTGCAAAGGGGACAGTGTGCTGGCCGTGTGCCAGAACCAGGCACGGGGTGCGTCCCAGGGGGAACAGGGCCCCCAGGGGTCTGCACCGGCCGCTGAGGCTGAGAGCTGCACGGATGTCCTTGTGTGCTGGGATTGCGGCCCTGGGGCCGCCCCTCACCGCCGCCGGGAGGTGGCCAGGGTTACATCACCCAGGATGGCCCCGGGAGCTCCAGGCTGCGGCGACGTGGACCCTGATGCAATCCCTGCCAACCTGCTCAGCCTGGACTCTGCCCTCCCTGGGGACCGGCCTCCCGCTGCCCCACCCCCACGCGTCGCTCCGCCCCTGGGCCCTCCCCTCCCACCCCTCAAACAGCCAGGCTGGGAGCAGGGTGGTGTCCTTGACGGAGGGCGCGTCTGGCCAGGCCCCCTTTGCATCTGCTCTGCCTTCTTAGCCGTGGGCAGCTGTCCTGACCCAGTCCTGGGCCACCGTCCCCTTGGGTCCCGGGGTCCCTGCCCGCTCCAGCCGTGTCTGCTCCTGCCACGTGATGTGTCCCCAAGTTCCCGGGGTTGCGGCGGGAGCAGAGCTTCACTCCCCGTTCCCTGTAGGCCTCGGCCACATTTTGTTCATCCGTGGACAGCGATGGTGGGGGGGGGGGTCCCGCCTTTGGGCACGGAGAGCGAGTGGCCGTGGACGTGAACATTCCGCACACATTCTTGTGGAGACTCCAGTTCCCCTCCCCTGGGGGATCGTGCACAGGGGTGGACGGCTGGCCTCGCTCGGGGGAGCCTGGAGGGACTTGTCATATGGTCACACACCCCGGCTCCACGCGGGCTGGGCTGGATGAGGAAACATCCGCTCCGGTGAAACCCTCCACCCCCGCCGCATCTGCTGCCCCAGCGGCTGTGCCTGGGGTGGGGGTGGGGGCTCCCCACCGCGACCTCCAGGCTGGAGCAGAGGAATCCCAGCCCCCACCCCCCTCCTGGACCAGCATCTGTTGATCAAAAGCATGAATGCATGTAACGTGGCTTCTGCGGCTCGCTCACTCTCTGCGGCCCTACGCAGGCCACTGGTCCAGGGAGGGGTAGGGGGGAGCAGGTGGGTCCTGTCCCTGGGTCGTCCGGGGCTGTCTCGGCAGCGTGGCTGCGCTGGGGCTGCATGGGGGACTCGGCCACCACACCCCCCAGGGAAATCACGGCTCCGGCAGATTGATCTGGACCATGTGTCAGAGTTCTCACTTGTCAGCGGCGGAACCAGACGGGAGATAAAAAGTGCGCTTTCTTGGGGGGGGAGGTCGGAGAACGCGTTTGGGGGCTTGGAGAGCAGAGCATGTCGGTAAGCAGCTCTCTGGTCCGGATGCTCATTTTGTCTCGTGCAGCCCTACGCTCGGTTGGTGGGTGAAACCGGGTGCAGGGACGACTTCGGACCATCTTCCCCGGGTGCCACGGTCAGAATAACGCAAGCACACGGTCCAAGGTGGCCGAGCCCCCAGCAAGGGGACACTCGGCACAGCACAGGGGCCGTCGCCTCCGAGACACCTCAAATAGGAGCTCTGATGTCCAGTCTCCTCTTCCAAAGGCACATCACAGGGCCACTGTGAGTGGCTTCTGGGCCCCCACTCTGGGCAGGACAAGAAGACCCGGGGGGGCGGTGACCTCCACGCTGGCATTGCCCTCCCCAGGCTGCAGACGTCTGGCAGCCCGGGGTCCCTTCAGCTTTCCTCTCCTCCCGCCCAGTGCTGAGCAAAGGTCCTGGGGCCTCAACAAGTATCGGTTGCATGCATCGGGCAGACACACCTCCACTCGTGCGTTCACCACCCAGCTGTTTGCAGAGCACCCACTCCTTTCCAGGTGCTGTTCCAGGCGATCCCCATGGGCGGCTCCTCCTCCATCCTGACCCAGCCGGCAGGGACACAGTGGGCACGTCACAGAAAAGGAGACAAGTGGTGCCCAGCTGACAAGCCACCACGGGAGGCGGCAGAGACGTGCTCTTTGGAACCAGCATGTGTCCCGAGTCAAGGGCTCTCGGGGGCCAGTGTTGGGGCAGGAGGGGGTCGGGGGGGCCCTGTTGGGCGTGTAACCCTCTGCAGCCCTTGGGGGACATAAGTCCCACATCCTGCAACGGCCGGTACCCCGCAGCCACCCCAGCTGTGTCCAGAGAAACGCGAGTGAGGAAACGAGCGAGAGCGTTTTGTAGCCGCCTGATGTGAATGGCGAGTCAAGTCCAGGACCAGCCCCGGGCGCGTCATCACAGTGGACAGCGGGTCGGGGACCAGCTGGGAGACAGCCCTGTGCCAGCCCCGAGGGGGCTCGCCCCACCTGTGCCCAGAGGAGCGCGCAGCGGAACACCCCACGTGCTCTCTTACAAGAGGCCACGGCAGGGACAGTCGTGACTCACAGAGCTGTAAAAACGAAGAGGTGTTAAAGATTTCGCTCAAGGAGGAAACTGGGCACATGTTAGAAAGCTGAGAAGAAAATTAAAATACACTCTTGGGGGCGCCTGGGGGGCTCAGTCGGTTAGGCGTCCGGCTGCGGCTCAGGTCATGATCTCAGGGCTTGTGGGTTCGAGCCCCGCGTCGGGCTCTGTGCTGGGGTCGCGGAGCCTGCTTGGGATTCTCTCCCCCTCTCTCTCCGCCCCTCCCCTGCTTGTGTTCTCTCTCTTTCTCTCTCCCTCTCTCAAAATAAATAAATAAACTTAGAAAGAATGCTGAGATGGACAAATAGAAGGAGGGTCCACTCCATCACGATCATCACGAACAACTTACGTGAGTGTGGTGAGGCCGCTCAGCCGAGTGGGAGCAATTCCGGCCGGGCCTTGGGCCACGCGCCCTCAAACCCCGGAGACCTCCCTGCACGCCGCCAGGACAGGGGCTGGGTTTGCGGCCGGCCGGCCTCTCTCTGGCTCCACTGACACCTTGAAGCCATTTACATTTATGGGATCGTAGCTCCGTTACACGCAGGGGCCGCTGACACGGACGCGGCTGCTCACATTCCGCTCCTCCCTGTTTTCCTCTCCCGCCGCCTCACTGCGTGTGTGGCTCTGAGGTATTGATGCGCTTTGAGCCCTCTTTCCATAGGGGTTTTTGTGGTTACCTTCAGACTTACCCAGGACACCTCGTAGTCACAAAAATCTATTTTAAGCTAAAAACTTATTTTCGATGCGCGCGAAAGCCCCTGTACTCCTGTCCCCACCCCCCCACACGGTATTTTGTCACAATTTGTATCTATTTCTACTGCATGTATTTCAACATATTTGTTGGTTATGGTTATTTTTAATACTTTATACTTTCTTTCCTTTTTTAACCTCTACTTGTTTATTTTTGAGAGAGAGAGAGAGAGAGAGAGCGCACAAGCAGGGGAGGAGAGAGAGAGGGAGACACAGAATCCGAAGCAGCTCCAGGCCCGGAGCTGTCAGAGCCCAGCATGGGGCTCCAGCTCATGAACCCCCAGACTGTGACCTGTGCTGTCCTCCAAATGTCTTCACAGCGGGTTTGTTCAACCAAAGACCGAGTCCAGGACCACATGTTTATGTTTGTAAATCTTTTTTTTTTTTTAATTTACAACCAAGTTAGTTAACCTACAGTGTAGTAATGATTCCAGGAATAGAATTTAGAGGCTCAGCCCTGACATGGAGCACCCAGTGCCCATCCCAACAGGTGGGGGATGGGCCTGCCAGTCTACGATATTTTAATCTGTGATAGCCTCCTTTTCCCCGCCCTTGAACGTGGTGACAGGCTGGGGCCCACCATCCCCTGACACGTCCTGCAGGTAAAGGAGGCGGGTGTCACACAGCGGGCACCGACTGGCTCTGGTGGGCGGAGGGACGTCTGGGCTTAGGCCCAAGAGGCGCCCGGGCCCCAAGGGAGATTCTCGCAGGACCGCCTGCAGGGGGCGACCGGGGGANCCTCAGCCGAGTCCCGAGGGCCGCAGGCGCCAGCTCACGACGGAGCGGAGTGGCCACGTCAGGCACAGACGTCGGGCTGGACGGCCGCCTGACGCCCTGAATCACCTGCCGGGTATGCTGGGCGCCGACCTCAGCGTGCCCGACACTCAGCTCCTCGACCCCCAGGCAGTCAGGACAGGCCGGGCCGCGCGGAGTAACAAACAGCTCCCCAGAGCGCAGCGACTCAAAACCTTGCCTCGCTTTACTTCTTGCTCCTGCTGTGAGGTCACTGCAGGGTGGCCGAGGGGGCTCCCCGGGGCGCGGGGCCCCCCACGGGTGTCTGGCCGGCTCAGATACCAGAGCCAGCGGTCCTGAGCTCCTCCGTTCAGGAGGCTAAAGCACCGCTTCTCCTGACGGCTCGTGGGCCCGACCTGGTTCCGGGCCCTGATCCCGGGAGGGCGGAGGCCCGCGCCCACCGGGCGCCCAGCACCTGGAAGCTGCAAGCACCCCGGTAGACTATGGCCCCATTTTACAGAGAAAAAAACAGTTTGAAAGGATAAAAGCAAGTCGCCCAAGGGCTCACGCCTGGTTACAGGAAGGTCGGGAGGGTGGGTTCCGGGCCTGAGGAGGAGGATGGGTGGGGCAGGTGCGTCCGTTCGCAGCTCAGCTCCCATCCAGGACTCCCGCGGGAGAGCCTTGCCCTTCCGTGTCTGAAGGCTGGACTCCGGATCCTTCTCCCAAGCCTGGAGGCTCAGTGATGGGGGGCTTGGACCAGGGCCCCAAGGCGTCTGTCCGAGCCCCGGCTCCGCCCAGAGCCCCGTTCTCCCCCCACCGAGGCAGGTGTCCGGTACCATCTCTGTCCACACCTGGGAATGGGGGTCAGGCTCAGGTTCCTGGAGGCTTCTCCTGGGTTCGGCCAAGCAGAGGCCCGGGCCAGAGGGTCCCTAGTCCCCACCTCCGCTGCCCTCCCAGCACTGCTGTGTATAAGCAGGGCTCCTGTCCGGTGCCCCGCCCCGCCCTGCAGGCCTTGTGAGGCCCCAGCGCCCTGCGCATAGCCCCTTCCCTAATGTGCAGTGAAGCCTCTGGAGCGGGGCTCCGTTCCCCGCGGGACGCCGACTGGTATAGGGTGATGGTGGTGGTTACCGCATCGGGTCTGGGACGTTAGACAGGGACAGCGCACGTGACCATACAAATATGCCCCCATGGCTTCCTGAGGGCCAGGTGCCAATGTAGCTTCTGGAAAATCCTTACATCTTGGGGTTCCCGTTCCCGTGAGGGAGACACACGATAGACGCCATAACAAGTAAAACATAAGGTCTGTTAGTTGGCGAAAAGTGCCCTGGGACAAAGGGGGCCTCACAGTCTGAAGGGGGAGACCAGGGCCTAGGGGGGAGCTGGGGGAGGACAGGCCCCTCCTGGCAGAGTGAAAGTTAGTGCAAAGGCTCTGGGGCAGGAGAATGCCCCGTGCGTTCAGGAAGAGCGCCAAAGCCGGAGGAGGGAAGGACATGGTGTCCAGTGGCTCCTACTCAGGGTGACGTGGGACTTCTGGGGTTTTTAAAGAACTGTATGCCCGTCTCCCACCTGGGTTAGGTCTTGCGCTGGGCTGAATAGTGTCCTCCGAGATTCATGTCAACCTGCAAACTCAGAATGTGGCCTTATTTATTTATTTTTAAATTTTTTATTTATTTCTGAGAGAGAGAGCAAGCGAGCGAGCAGGGGAGGGTCAGAGAGAGAGGGAGACACAGAGTCTGAAACGGGCTCCAGGCTCCGAGCTGTCAGCACAGAGCCGAACGCGGGGCTCGAACCCACGAACCGTGAGGTCATGACCTGAGCCGAAGTCGGATGTTCAACCAACTGAGCCACCCAGACGCCCCAAGAATGTGGCCTTATTTAGAAGTAAGGTTTTTCAGCTGCGCTGGTTCTGATGCGGTCAAGTTCAAGGGAGGTGGTTCTAAATCGGTCGGTGTTCTCACAAGAAGGGGAGAGACACAGACACAGGGCAGCCACGTGAAGACAGAGGCAGAGGTGGGGGCGCAGCCACAGGAAAGGGTCACCGGGCGCCCCCAGAAGCTCGGGAGGTGCACAGCCCTGCCACACCTTGATCCTGGGCCGTGGCCTCCCGGCCGTGAGAGGAGGCTTCCTTCTCAAGCCTCCAGTTTGTGGTAACTTGTTAGGGACGCTCTCGTGGGGGCGAGAAATGGCCCGATCCTGGATCTGTTCTGAATATAGAGCTGACAGGATTTCCAGATGTGCTCGAAAGGGTGGGTCAAGGACTCCCGGGTGGGCAGCAGGAAGGGTGGAGCTGGCACCCCACGGGAAGCATCCGTGGCCATGGCCGTGGCCAGGGGCTGGGGGGTTGCTGGACTGTCAGCACTGCCTGGGACCAGCAGGGAACAGCCCAGACACCCCGAGCAGGGGCTGCCCAAGCGGAGGCCCCTCTGGGGGCACAAATCACCATCCCCTGACAGGCTGGGTCCCCACCTAAGGACAGAGGGCCACGCCTGGGGCTGGCGGGAAGCCCAGGGGCCGGGACGAGGCTGGGCTTCCCCTCGGTTGCCTCCCGGGCCTGGTCTGCCTCGCCCCGTGGGTCCCTCTGCCCACTCGCTTTGCCGCTGCTCACGGGCACTTTGGGCTGCCCTGGCCAGGTCCCCTTTCCTCAGACGGCTGGGACTTCCTCAGCTGAAATTTCTCATCACGGCCAGAGGGAGAGAAAACAAGTATCCATCGACTGACAGTTGAAAACCAAGGGTCTGCCCGCAAAGGGGAATATTATTCAGCAGGAAACAGGGATGAGGCCCAACCCAGCTCCGGGGCAGACAAAGCCCGACAGCTGACGCTGCATGAAAGGCGCCAGGCACAAAGGAACCGTGAGAGCACGACCTGAGCAAGATCAAGAATCAGACACTTAACAGACTGAGCCGCCCAGGCGCCCCTGTGGTTAAAAGGAAATGGATGAGGGGCACCTGGGCGCCTCAGTCAGTAAAGCGTCTGACTCGATTTCAGCTCAGGTCGTGATCTCATGGTTGTGAGATTGAGCCCCACATCCGGCTTCTTGAGACAGCTGCTTGGGATTCTGTCTCTCCCTCTCTCTCTCTGCTCCTTCCCTCTGTCTCTCTGTCTCTGTCTCTGTCTCTCTCTCACACACACACACACACACACACTAAATAAATGAACTTTAAGAAAAGAGTCTGGAGGGGCACCTCGGGTGGTCCAGTGGGTTAAGCGTCCAACTTCGGCTTAGGTCATGATCTCATGATTCATGTGTTCAAGCCCCGCGTCGGGCTCTGTGCTGACAGCTAGGAGTCTGGAGCTGCTTCAGATCCTGTGTCTCCCTCTCTCTCTCTGCCCCTCCCCCGCGTATGCACTCGCGCGCAGACGCGCGCGCGCTCTCTCTCTCTCTCTCAGAATAAATAAATAAAATTTAAAAAAAGAAGCTGGGGCCTCTGACATCAGTGCTGGGTAGCACCCACCCCATGGCACACAGATGCTCACATCTGAGCTCACGCACTAGCAGGAGACTCTGGGCCAGTCAGGCCTCGATGTTCTCACCTGTGAAATGGGGAGGGTGGCAGAACAGAGCCTGCTCCTCAGAGCACCTCCCCCAGAGCCAGACCCTCGCTCGAGACAGGTCTGAGTTTTTGGGGAGTGGTTCCCGTGGTACAATACCACCCGCTCACTGAACCCGGGAGCAGCTCTGCAGCAGTGAGCACGTCCGCCGTTGTGCACCCACCGCGTCTGTTCTGGCTCCAGAACATTCTCCCCACCCCAAAATAGAGCCCTGGGCCCGTCAGCAGTCCCTCCTCCCTGGCATCGTGCTCTGGGCCCTGGCAGCCACCAATCTGTCTCTGCGCTTGCCCTTTCCATGCAGGCCACGCGACGGGCTGTGCAGCATGTTACCTTTGACCTTCCGGCATCGAAGGACGCCAACATCTCACAAACATCTGTCCCCACACGTTCTTTCCAGAAAGTCCAAGCCACCCTCAGATGTACCACCGGGTGGATCGCACTTTGTGTTCATCCTCAGCCTGGACTTATTCCGTGTGTTCTATGAAAATCTGTGAATTCAGCAACCCATTGAGACTAGACTGTTCACAGGACCCCCACCTGCCTCCGGGTGCCCCCCACAGTCGGGGCGCGAAGGCAGCGAGGCCGTGGGGGGCCCCGGGGGGAGCCGGGCTGGGGCAGGAAGCAGGTGGGGAGGGGCGGCGGGAGGGGGCGGCGGCCTGGCCTGGGAGGAATCTGGCGGTGGGGCCC
>NW_027530000.1:210761-219253 GCF_008692635.1 Crocuta crocuta
AGAAGCTGGCGCTGTGGCCCTGGCTTGCGGGGGGCACTCTGAGGACGCCCCGCGCCTGGCCTGGCCGCGTCCAAGCCCTGTGGTGACTCGGGCCAGCCGGGCTTCTGCACGCCTTTAAGGTGTCCTGCCAGGCTCGTGACTGCGTGCCCTCCGCCAGCAGGGCGGCCGAGTCCCGTCAGCTGGAGTCACTGCTCCAGGCCCTCGGCTTCTGCGGGACCAGCCCGGGCCTCAGTGGGGAGCTGAGGGTAAGCACTGGATGCCCTGTGCTGCTGGGGGGGGGGGGGGGGGGGGCGTGGGGTCCCCGCGCCCGCCCGTGGCTCGGTCTTTTTCGCTCCAGGCCCTGGAGGCTGTTGGTACCAGACCTGCCTGAGGGCCCCGCCCACCAGCCCCCAGCCTCGGCCCGAGGGCGGGGACAGAGCCCACCCCCACGCAGGCCTTCCCTGCCCCCGGCCCTGCCTCTGGCAGCCACCACCCTGCTGTCTGTCTCTGGACTTGCCGGGTCCTGACGTTTCATGTGAAAGGAATCCTACGAGGTGTGGCCTTGGGATGCGTTCATCCACACGGCGGCACGTGTCAGCAACTCCCTTTAAAATGAACTTCATGGGGTATAACTCATATCCATGACTTAAAAAAAAATTAATGTTTATTTTTGAGAGAAGAGAGTGAGCAGGGGAGGGGCCGAGAGAGAGAGAGAATCGCAACCAAACCAGCCTCTTCGATGTCAGCACAGAGCCCCATGTGGGGCTCCCACAGGCCGCGGGGATGTCACGACCTGAGTCGAAGTGGGATGCCGCCCAGGCACCCCTCGTGCGCCGTGAAATGCAAACATTTCCGTGCGTTTTGAAGCCATGTGTCCAGCACGATCCCGGTCACCACAGGACACACCCGTCCTTTCCCAGGGGTCCCTCCGGCCCAGAGCAGGGATCAGGCCTCTGGCGGTTGCGGTGACCGAACCCCCGCCCTGGACATCGGAGTCTCTGGGTCTGGCTGCCTGCGCTCTGCATGGAGCGTTTTGAGGCTCGTCCATGCTGGTGCTGGACCAGACCTCGGTCTAGATCTTCTGGCTGCTGAGAATATTCCCGCGATGTGTCCCTCCCCCTCCTGCTGACGGACGTTCGTTTCCAGCGCTGCTCTTAGCTGTGGCGAGCATTTCCCGTGCGGGACTTCGTGTAAGTGCCTCGGGGACAGGATTTCTGGGCTGCAGAGGAAGGTCCTGCTCTGAGTTATAAAACTACCAGGATTCTCTGTGTAGAGGGACACAGTGTCGCCCTTCCCTCTGGGCTTGGGGCTGGCAGGGGGTGGCAGGGGCGGGGCCAGGAGCCTCCTTGGAAGCCGTCACCCAGGCTGTTCCCTTCCCCACCTTTAGGGAGCCAAGAGGCATAGTCCCGTCCCACCCCCTCCCAGAGCCTTAGAACCTGCGCCGCCTCCACGAGCAAAGGCAGGGGTAGGGTTGTGGGGGGACGGGGCACCCTTCCTTTGCTGAAACAACATCTGAAGGCCCTGCACTGAGCCTGTGCTCTGAGAAGCTTGGCAAGTTCCTCTGGAGGAAGACAGAGCTTTCCAGCATGAGCTCTGGCCAGGCTGGAGTAGGCTTGGGAGGCTTGGGACCCGGGGGCAGGGAGGTGCCCTGTCGAGGAATCTTCCAGAAGGTGGCTCAGCTCCTTTGCTCTACTTAGTTATCTTTGGGGCCTCTCCCACTTTCCAAGGAGGTAACTGAAACGCCCTGAGTCCGGAGGGGACCCACCTCATCCCTTTCTGCTACCGTGGGGGGGGGGGGCGCTCACCCCAGGCCCACCTCCCTGCCAGCCAGGTGTCAGCCAGGTCAGAGGAGCAGGGAGCCTTGTGGGCGGGGTGACAGGGACGGGAGCCAGGTGGGACTCCTGTGAGGACTGTGGCGTGTCCTCTCCTGTGCTCTGCGGCCTCATTTTAGGCCCATCCGAGGACGGCTTAGCGAGTCCCGGCGAGGGTCGGCCCATGGCTTCTGCAAAGGGCAGGGTGGCGGACACGGCTTTGCCACCGCACGGACCATTGCAGTAGACTGCAGGCGTGGCTCCGAAGCAGCCGCGCGCGTCCAGCGGGTGAGTGGACGTGGCTGGGTTGCGACTAGATCATGCGAAGACCTCAAACAGCCCAAACGGGTCAGAGGAGCGGACAGACGTCTTATACGCGCATGAGAAGATGCTCATTAGGGAAATGCAAATCAACACCTCGGCCAGAAACCGCTTCACACCCACTTGGGCATCTATTTTTAGGAAATCAAAAGCTAACAAGTGTTGGTGAGGACGCAGATCGAGGGGAGCCCCGGGCGCCGCTGGCGGAGCGTAAACTGAGGCAGCCTCTGGGGAAAACTGTGGAGCCTCCTCAATAGATTGAAACAGAACCACCCTGTGACCCAACAACCCCACTTCTGCGAACGTGCCCTGGAGAGTTGGGAGCGTGAGGAGACGTCTGTAACCCAGGGCGCACAGCAGCCTTATTCACAACAGACAAAATGTGGAAGAAACCCCAGCGCCCATCGATGCTTGAATGGACAACCGATAATCAAAACGTGGTCTATCCCCGTAATGCAATAGTATTCACCCTTGAAAAGAGAAATTCTGGGGTGCCTGGCTAGTTCCATCCCCACATTGGGCACAGAAATTATTTAAAAAAAAAAAAAGGAGATTTTGACACAGATGATCCTGCAGGACGCGCTGCGAAGGGAAAGGAACTGTCGTGAAAAGACAAACACCGCGCGACCCCACTTACGTCAGGGCCTTAGAGCAGACGGAGGTGGATGGCGGGTGCCGGGGCTGGGCCGCGGTCAGAGTGCAGGGGGGCAGAGCGCCAGTCTGGGGGACGAGAAGGTGACGGAGGTGGACGGTGGCCGTGGCAGGGCAGTGTGGGGTGCTCGGTGCCCCTGAACTGGACACTTAAAAATGGCTAAGATGTCAATTTTCTTTTTTTAACATGTTTATTTATTTTTGAGAGAGATACAGAGTGTGAGTGGAGAAGGAGCAGAGAGAGAGGGAGACACAGAATCCAAAACAGGCTCCGAGCTGGCAGTCAGCACAGAGCCCGACGCGGGGCTCGAACCCACGAACCGTGAGATCGTGACTTGAGCCAAAGTCGGACGCTTAACCGACTGAGCCACCCAGGCGCCCCAAATAAGTAAACATTAAAAAAAAAAAGTTCACGGACCGGGGCACCTGGGTGGCTCAGGTTGTTAAGCTTCTGATTTCGGCTCAGATCATGATCATATGGTTTGTAAGTTCGAGCCCTGTGTTGGGCTGTGTGCTGACAGTGTGAAGCCTGCTTGGGATTCTATCTCCCTCTCTCTGCCCCTCCCTCTCCCTCAAAATCAATCAATCAATCAATCAACTTGAAAAAATAAAATAAAAAAGTGAAGTTCCTCACTGTGTGCTGGGACGTGGACAACACCGGAGGGCGGGACAGGACTGAGTCCTGGCCTTGCAGACGGCCCGATGCAGAGCGGGAGGGTGCGGGTTTAAACCCTCCAGCAGCCGCGTCGCGCTGTGACGTCGGGGCGTCACTTCGCTTCTCTGGCCCTCAGTTTCTCCTCCCTCAGGTGAGTGAGGGTAGGGGTCCGACCTCGTCCGAGGGGCACTGTGGCCGTGACAGCTGCTTCCTGTAAGGAGTGCTGCCTGCGCAGCCCAGGTACGTCTCGTTTGTGGTACGCACGCTCCCAACGCCTGCGCACAAGGGACGCGGGGCTCGGTCCCTGCCAGCCTCAGGACACAACGTCTTCGTCACCTGTTCCGTACACAACCTGTGTTACCTGCGCTTCTGTTTAAGCACCCGGTACTTACGCTGTCGCCGATTCAGCGCCACGGAGCCTGGCGGCTCCAGGCTGACTCCTCCCGGACAGACCTCTTCTCCCCGCACCGACGCCACGGCCTCCTTTCCTAATCAGTGAAACCAACGAAATGCACAGAACCACACACAAAATGTGGCACTACAGGGCCGCAAAGACACTTGTATGGTAGGCCTGACACCGGGCAGGGGGTCGGGGCGCCTGCTCACCTGCCCTCAGCTGGGAACGTGCGCCCAGGACACCGAGTGAGTGCTGGCCTGGAGGTCACGACAGAACGTAGTGAGCACACAGGTTTGCAGATAAGGAATCGGAGTAATTCGGATATAAGCACTGACAATGAGAGAAGGGCCCGAACCTGGAGGTGCCAAGCAAGGCCTGAGGGGGGGACTGGATGCCTGGGGGGCCTCCCCTTGGGGGCCCAGTAACCTGAATGCACATCCTACCTCCACCCATCCATCCCCTAACGTCACTGTCCTTCCTGGAGCAGAGGGTGAAGATCTCCTTCCCAGGGCGGGCTGGGCTCCTGCCCTGGGGTCTAGCCCCCTCGGCTACCCTGTGACCCCACCCTCTGTCCTGTGTGTTCTTCACACTTGGCTCCGTTGCAATTTCATGACCTTTTGTGCAGGTACCACCTCTCCCCGTCCCCACCCACTCCTGAAGGCAGGTTCTCCTGCTGAGGCAGCTCTGGGGCCTGGGCAAACACAGTTGGTCTTGGACAACGGAGGGGGTGGAGAATGACCTCAGGGGTGCGTGGCTGGCCTCGGATTGAAAACAGGGTGCTTGGACCCCTTGTCTCTCCCAGCTCTGGTGGCCTCTGGCCAGTGTCCAGGGTCAGGAGCCTGTGTGTCCTGCGGCCCGGAGAAGGGCCTGGGTGCAGGCCAAGGGCTTCCAGAAGATGCTGAGTGGGATTCCTTCCAGAGGAGCAGGAAGTACCGCGGCTGGGTGGGTCTGTGAAGGCAGCAGCCGGGGCCTACCCGTTGGACCCATCCACAGGCTGCCGCGACCACCCAGGGTGGAGGGCAGCAAGGGGGGTGTGTGCTCTGCATTTACAGAAGTAGTATTTGAGCATAAAAATACTTCACACTATGGGGCGCTTGGGTGGCTCAGCCAGTTAAGCATCCGACTTCGGCTCAGGTCATGATCTCTTACTCCATGAGTTCAAGCCCCACATCGGGCTCTGCTGACAGCTCAGACCTAGAGCCTGCTTCTGATTCTGTGTCTCCCTCTCTCTCTGCCCACCCCCCTCAGAAATAATAAAAACATTTACAAAAAATTTTTTAATTAAAAAAAAAAGGAATAATTTACACTAGGGGCGCCTGGGTGGCTCAGTCGGTTTGACTCTTGATTTTGGCTCAGGTCATGATCAACTGGTTTGTGAGTTTGAGTCCAGAGTTGGGCTTTGCACTAACAGTGCAGAGCTTGCTTGAGACTCTCTCTCTCTCTCTCTTTCTGCCCTTCCCCTGTTTAGCCTCTGCTTGCTCCCCTCCTCTCTCTCAAAATCAATAAATTAAAAAAAAAAAAAGAATTCACACTAGTACTTAAGGTATACAGTACTTTTCATAAGGTTTTAGGGTGTGGGTCAGGTTCAAAGTCAAAGGCCAAGAAAGAATCCTTGAAGACGTCTTTGGTGCAAAAAGGGATTTTATTAAAGCACAGGGACAGGACCCGAGGGCAGAAAGAGCTGCACTGGGGTTGTGAAGGGTGACTGGTTACACCCTATGAAGCTGAGGGAAGCAAAGTCAAGGGGAAGTTTCTTAAAGGGATTTCCATATGCTAAGGAAGACTCACAGATCACTGGAGGCTGTTGTCAAGTTAAAGTTGTTTTCTGTCTAGGAAAACATTAGCTTTAAGACAGTAGGGAGTTCCTGGTGTTGATAAGATTTTTCTCCTGATTTTACTAAGATATTTGTAAATTGAGACTCTATCATTTCAACGCTTTGTTTTTTGTCCTTTCCTTTGTTCTTGAGCAGTCAGGAGTGCCTGAGGGCTGTCTCACACAGCCCACCTGAGGGGGAGGCGAGGGGGGTTGTTAGCTGGGCTTGGCCCTCACCTCTCCTTATGCTCCCTCATCTCTTTGACTCTTCCCAAAGCAGCGACTGTTAACAATTTCCTGTGTGAGAATCTGGCTCTTTGCCCTGCTTGCTTAGTAACTTTGGGCACATCATCTAATTTTTCTGGGCCTCAATTTTCTCATCTGTAAAATGGTGATATAATAGCAAGTACCTCATAGAATCATTGTAGGGAATAAATGAGTTAGTATATGGAAAGGCTGGCTTACGGTCAGCCATGACTTAGCCACTACGCTATATATTACACATGTATATATAACCTAGCACCATGGGGTATACACAGTTACATACACATATGTGGTTGTTCACACATGGAGGTCGGGTATACACCCCCCCCACAGTGTTTTCTAAAATGACAACTAACAGCCCAGTTCACTGGGTGTATAACGTGTATAACACGTTATTATAACGTGTTATAATCACGTTAATTATAAACTTTGGAGTGCTTTACATCTGAGCACATGTATATGTAACACTGTGTCTGAGAATCTATTTATTATCCCCATGAAAGGATTTATCTAAACTTTCTGATTTCCTGTGTTTTGGTTCAATTTGGTGGACAGTTTGTTATGATCCAATGCAATTTATTATTTTTTTAAATATTTTTATTTATTTCTAGGAGAGAGAGAGAGAGACAGCGTGAGCAGGGGAGGGTCAGAGAGAGAGGAAGTCACAGACTGAAACAGGCTCCAGGCTCTGAGCTGGCAGTCAGCACAGAGCCCGACGCGGGGCTCGAACCCACGAACCGCGAGATCATGACCTAAGCGAAAGTCGGACGCTTAACCGACTAAGCCACCCAGGCGCCCCGATCCAATGCAATTTAAAATGCATCACCTGTAAAGCAGCCCTTCTCTTTCTAAGAATTTGTCTTTTTTTTTTTTACAAATTTTATCTTATTTTAATTATTTTTCAAGCTCTATGGCCAACATGGTGCTTGAACTCAAGACCCTGAGAGCAAGAGTCCCATGCTCTACAGACCGAACCGGCCAGGTGACCGTCTAAGAACTTATTCAATGCAGCCCCTAGCCCTGGGGGCACACGTGGCACTGCCAGCTATTAACGCGGCTGTGCAGACAGGAGGCAGCCGACCCGGGAGCCGGAGCACAGGCCCCCTCCCTCCCCTCCCCCCCGGCCNATGCCTGCCCTACTCCGCGGGCCCTTCATCACCATCTCCACATCCGGGGCTCCCCCACCTTTGCATCACCCGGACGCCTCATTCGGATTCCACACCTGGGGCCTCGCCACCGGCATCGGAACCCCCCAGGCGCTTACCTGGCCTGGAGGTGGCCTTCTATGGTTCCGGGATTCCTGGCCCCTGAGGAACGTTCACGTTTGGTTTTCAGAAGCACGACCTGGAGGTCGCAGTCAAGTGCATCAACAAGAAGAATCTGGCCAAGTCCCAGACACTGCTGGGGAAGGAAATCAAGATTCTCAAGGTGAGCAGTGTTGGAAGTGATAGGGGGAGAGGGTGCTGGGTGAGCCTGCCCTGATCATAAGAAACTTGGGTTTCTGTCCTAGGAATTGAAACATGAAAACATCGTGGCTTTGTATGATTTTCAGGTAAGGCTCCGGGCTCCGTTCCCGCTGGGGAGAGGGCACCGGTCGCGTGGGGAGGGGGTACATTACCCTCCCAGTCTGGCCTGTGCACAGCTTGGTCCTAGACCAGCCAAGTGCTGGAGGCCCTGGTCAGTGGTGGAAGGTTCTAGGCCGGTGTCTCAAGTTGGGAGAATTTGTTAAGCACCTGTGTGTAGATCTGTGTGGCCTGCCCAGGAGTCTGGAGACTTCATTCTCCATTCCCGGCCCGGTTCTGAGCCCGGGCTTCTCAGGGCATGTTGGGAGGGCCCTGCCGCCCCCGGCTGCCTGACCGCCACAGGCACCAGGGAGCACCCCTGTTGGAGTTACTCTGACCCACCCGAGGTGTGTAGCTACGGCGCGGCCCTCGGGACTGTGTGGCCCAGTGGCCCTGACATGGGCCCTGTCCTCAGCGCAGGCGGTCCTGCCGGCCGGGCCCACCTGTCTGGGCCGGCTGGTTGTTGACATTGCTCCAGCGGCCGGGCATTGGCCAGTCTCTCCCTGCGTCAGGCTGGGGGAGGGGAGGGGCCCAGGGAGATTCCTTCTTGCTGGCAGCCTCGGCCAGACAGCCCAGGCCGGGAGGCAGTCAGGCCCAGCGGGCTCAGGAGGCCTCAGCTGGGTTCCCTCACTGCCCCCAGGTCTCAGGGCCCGAGGTGGGGCCCCGCTTCGGTGAGTGTCCAGCACCCTGGACACCCAGTTTGGGGACGGGGAGCCTGAGGCGGCAGATCTGCGGGCCAAAGTGCTGACTAATGATTTTGAAACCTGTTTACGGAGGCCACGGGACCAGCCCCTGGCTGAGGGGAAGTTCCCAGCCCGGCTGTCTATGTTTTGGTGGCCTCCTCCCTCCTCCCCTGCTCTCCTCCTCCCCCTTCAGAGCTGGGCCGTGGCCTTGGGGGTTGTCGCGTGACGTGAGGTGGTGAGGTGACAGGGGCAGGGCACAGGTCCAGTGCGACAGCGAGTACCTGGAAGCCGGGCACTGGGCACAGACACACTGTGTCCTGGGGGCAGCAGAGTGGCCCCCCCTCCACCTCACACCT
>NW_027530000.1:219429-233600 GCF_008692635.1 Crocuta crocuta
CTCCCCCCTTCCTCCCTCCCCATCCCGGCTGCCACACACCTGCTTGTGGGCAGCGCCACTTCCTCTCATGCTGGCGGCGAGTCAGCTTCCCTGCTTGGAGGAGGCGCTCGCTTGGAGGCTGTGTGTCCTCCCCCGGCCCCAGGGCCTGGCCTCTGCTGGGGCTCTGCTCTCACCCCCAGGGTGTGGGCTGGTCCCCTGAGTCCCGGGACTCAGAGACACATGGGACCTCGGAGAAGTGGCATTTAAAACTAGGTGATAAATAATTTAGCTTAAGAAAGGATTATAGAAGCAGACTTGGAAGAAGGGAACCCCTTTCCCTGTTGACCTCCATCTTACCCCCAGAGGGCCCCCCCCACACACTGGTTGTTTCTGGATCTCTCCAGGGACAGAAACACGTTCTTACAAGCCCCTGTGCCACCACGGCATCCACTGTTCTGCGTGTATCTTGGGGCAGCAGGATCTTTGTCATGCCACACAGTGTCCCAATGTATGTGCGTGTTTCTGTTCCAGTTGTGGCCGTCATGTTGGGTACGATCGCCCCACATGGCAAGACTGACCTGCCAAACCCCGCTGACGGCACGTGGCGTTTTCCTGGGATTTCGACACGTCGGCAGTGAGAGAGACTAGCCTTGCCCTCGCTTCCGCCGTGTGTGGGTTTGCGTGTGGGAGTCCTTGGGTGCCTGGGACGTGTGCTTCCAGGTTGGGACAGTTGTCAGATTGTGGCCCCCAGAGCTGGGCCTGGGCACGCAGCGGTGCTGCGTTCAGAAGGGCCCGTCTCCCCATACCCTTGCCGGGGGGTCGCTTATCAGACCCGCATCGTGGCGAGAAATGACATGTCGGTGTTTTCACTTGTGAGTGAGGGTCAGCGTCCCGGTGTGTGTATTCAGAATACCACCTGCCCTGTGCGTGATCCCTGTTGGCCTTATCACTGAGGCTGGATGGCACCGGGTTCACAGCGGGTCCCCAGCCCGACTGCCTTTCCCTGAACCCAGCTCCTCCGTGACTTCACTTGTGTGACTTAACCTTGGGCAAGCTCTCAGTCTCTTGGTGTCTGTGTTACCTGCGAAATGGGAGATAGTAGTACACCTGTGTTGCAGGGTGGTCCTGATGAGAACCCGGACCAGTTTATGACACATGCTTCTATCTGCGGCTCCTGTATAACAGGTGCTGTATAAATAGTGATTTGTAGGAGCTTTTTATACATTAAGGAGGCTCTTTTGTGATTGGTTGCAAACATTCTCTCAGATTGTAGTTTTGTGGCCCTTATGGAATAGGGACATTTGTCAGCCTCATGTGGGTGCTTGGTGGGGGACCCTCAGGACTCTGTTCTGAGACACCCCTGACCCATGCTGAGGCAGCCGTAGCCTGTGGTCTGGGGCCTTCCAGATTGAGGTGAGACCCATGTGGTATATGGTACCTGGACACGCTCTTCCCCGGGGAGGGTGGCCGTTGCAGGAATCGCCAGGACGAGCCCTGCCCCGCGTGCCCGGGGAGGAGGGCTGACGGTCACAGGCCTTGCCCTCCCCCTCCCAGGGCAGCGGCTTCCCCCAGCTGGACGTGACTCCCTCCCCCAGGCCACCTGGCTGCAGACAGAGCCGGCCCACCTCCTGACGTGTGGCCCGCAGAGACCTCTGTCCTGCCAGTCTGAGAGGGGCCAGGGCCCCGGGACAGGATGCGGGCCTCCTGGGAGCCCCTCGGCACTAGCTCAGTTTTAACTTAAAGTGGAAGCACAACACGTCCCGGGCAGTAGGAAACGTGGATTAAGGTGCCTCAGGAAGCACCGTGCGGGACTCCGAGGTGAGGTAAGAAATAGGCGTGCTGCCCGAGGGACTCAGGCCCCGGCTTCTCCCTACGTGGGACCGTGGCCCTGCCCTCTGAGGGGACTCGTCTCTGCGGGTCTGTGTGCTTTCAGCACTGTGCTGGCCACCGGGGCCCTGCGCCCGCACCGGACCCCACTGCCAGCGCGCAGTCGGTGCCCTGGAGCAGAGCTGCTGTGGGCACGTGCAAGGCGCATCAGTGGACTTGCTGGGTGTGTAGCAGCCGGGGCTCGGTGGTCCTCGACGGTGTGTGTAGACTGTTCCCCAGGGATTGTCCCGGCATTTCCGGAGGCGGGTGGGCCCAGCGTGCGGAGGAAGGGAGCAGGCCGCCCTCCAGGGAGCTGCCGGCACACAATGGGCAGCTGGGGAGGCTCCCGAGGAAGGAGGCTGGGCTGGGCCTCCTTCCCTTCTGGGAGTCCTGGGAGCCGCCTGGAAGAGCCGGCCTGGGGCAGCTCTGCTCTGTTCCCTGCCTGCGCCTGGGCTAGGACCACCTTCCTGAGCTGAGACGGCTGCCCCCGGGGGGGGGGGTAGCTAGGTCAGCGCGTGCCCGCCCACCCAGCCCAGCCCAGGCAGGGAGTTGGGATCCTATTAAGCCAAGCACCTTAGCGCCCCATGGCGGAGTGGCCTCCTACGTGCCTGGATGCCCGTGCCAGGCTGCCCAGGACACCTGGCCTGGCTCCAGGGCCTGTGGGACCCTGCCAGGGGAGGGAGAGGGAGGGCTCACTTTCATCCCCCCCCTTGCACCTCAGGTGCACAGGTTGGGAATCCTCACCCCCTTTCTTGGGGCTGCACAGGGAGGTAGTCGGGACTCGGTGTCCAACCCCCCCCACAGCCAGCTGTGTGACTGGGGCAGAATTGTGGGACCCCTGTGTGTACTGTTTCCTTCCTTAGGGGAGTGGTGAGGTGGGTGGGACGGACCTACCTTGTCCTAGGGTGGTATCTGGCCATGGAGCAGTGAGGGCACCTGGGTGGGCATGGGGACTGGCAGTCCTGTGCCTTGGCCACGTTTATATTTCTTTTTTAAATTTATGTTTTGGGGGAGACAGAAGGAGCAGGGCAGGGGCAGTGAGAAAGGGGGAGAGAGGATTTAAAGTGGGCTCTGAGCTGATGGCAGAGAGCCCGATGTGGGGCTCGAACTCACGAACCAGCTCATGGCCTGAGCTGAAGTCAGTTACTTAACCGACTGAGCCACCCCGGTGCCCCACGTTTATGTTTCTGTATCGATGTGATAAGGGTTTTCTAGAATCTGCTCTCTGAAGGTGCAAACATGCCAGCAATTCCCATCTGCCTCTCCAAGAGGCAAGATGTCTCTGGTATGTGGTGGTCATCGGGAGCCCCGGGGAGTGATCCTCGTCTTTTCAAGTGTGTAGACAGAATTAGACTGACCCCAAGGAGGTGGCTTGGTGCCTGGAGCCTGTGCGGGCTCTGCTCACCCCCCGGGGAGCTGGGAAGAGCCCAGCTTAGCCTGTGTGGAGGCCAGCAGCAGTGGGGCCGGAGGCACATTTGGGTTGTGCTGAGTGGACAGGGGCAGGCCACCTGTGGCCACGGAGGTGGTGCTGACGCCTCCTTCCCCCCTGAGGGCCCCCCCAGGAGTGACTGCATGGCCCCAGGCGGCCGGGCAGCCAGGCCAGGACGGGGGCCTGGGCACGGAGCCTGTCTGGACAAGTGCCCCACCCAGGGGCCGGGAGTCTTGCTGCCTGCACCTTCTGGTCCTTGTCAGGGCCGGTGACTTTGCTTGCCTGAGACCTGCTTGGTGTTGGCACAGCGGGGACGTGGCCCGGCCGTGCAGTTAGGACGTGCAGTAGGGCCTCTGAGGGCCCGTCTCCGAGGTGGCGAGACACACTCCAGCGGGAATGGGCTGGTCTGAAGCTGGCGTCTGTCCCAGGGTGGTGGGAGACCCCTGTGCGGCTTTCCTGGGTCACCCAAGCCTGAACACCCCGCAGCGAGGTTGGCTTGGCCGCCCGTCCTCGGTGCCCCGAGCCGGGGAGGGCCTGCCGGGGATGAGGCTGACCCACAGCCAAGGGCAGAGCAACAGCGACCGGCGGGGGAGGGGGAGCCCAGGCCCCGCTCTGGCCTGCTGCTCCCTGACTGTTCACTGAGCACCCGTGAGCCCCACGGAGGCTTCCAAGTGGCCTCAGGAGAGGAGGCCTCCCGTGAGGTGACATGCTGTGACCTGTGGGGACGGGGCACCCTAGGTCTTTGGAGGGAGGGCATCTGCCATCACCTTGGGAAGCTTGGGGGGGTGTGGGGAAGGGGTGGGAGTGGGGCCGAGGTGTCCCAGTTCTTGGGCACAGTGTAGACTCTGATGTGACTTCTGTGGAGGAGGCCTTTCCAGAGGAGGTGGTTGTGGGGTCTGGGCACCCCCATGTTTGGGGGAGAGGCAAGGGGGGCGGGCCAGGGGCTGCACTCCCTACTCCCGCATAGCCCTGGCATTCTGCTGGTCCTGGTGGGTCACTCCCTGGGGACACCCAAGGGGAATGGATGCTGTGTCTCTGTATTGCCTGTCACTTTGGCTCTTCTGGGAGCTGGAGGTGCCTGACCTGAGTCCCAGCTCTACCCCTCTACTGGGTGCCCCGGGGCAAAGGATTTAGCCTCTCCAGGTGCGAGCTCACCGCATTCCGCAGAGCTCACTGGTCAGTAGTAACTGGAGGGTGCCCAGTGAGCACCCGAGGTGACCACGGCCAAGGTGATGGCAAGCAGGGAGCAGGCGGCCTGAGTGATGCCGTCTCCTGGGTTCTTCTCTCCAGCACCTCCCTCTGCCCACTGCGGGGGTCCTCTGCCTAGAAGCTTCTCACCCCCTCCTGAACGTCAGCCCCTGCCCGCCTCCATCCTGGTCTGTCTGTCCTGTCCAGTGTGTGCCTGGGGACTCCCTGTAGCTGCCCCGTGTTATCTCTCCCCTGCAGCTGCTTGGAAGGACCTGCCTGTGTGGGGAGAGCCCGCCTTCCCTCCCCGCAGTGACAGGGAGCACGGGGTGGGGCAAGCTGGAACAGGTTCCCCCCCCCCATGCTTTGGGGGCTTCAGCTAGCTGTTCACAGACTTGCCTGCACAGTGGGGGGTGGGAAGTTGGGGTTCTCTGGAGCAGAGAGGGCTTGTGCTGTGGCTCCCAGCCCAGTGCCCTGCTGGCACCGAGGTCTGGGGCCTTGCTGCTGGCTGGCAGCGCCACGGCCTGGGGAAGAGCTGGGGGGACGGCTGTGTGTAGCACAGCAGAGAGGTTAGGAGCCCGCCTGCCTGGCCTCTGGGCCTCAGATTACTTGGCTGTGACAGGGATCTCAGGGGCACCTCCTGCCAGCTGCGTCCAGGTGGGGGCGTCCTGTGCACGAATGAGGCCTGCTGGTGGTGACTGCCTGTGCGCTGGCCTGGGCCTCGGGCTCCGTGGTCTCGTGGGGGTGGACCCTGCTGAGGATGCCAGCATCATGCGAGGCCACGGGTGGTGGGCGCTGAGCCGGAAGCCGGCCTGTGCTGTGGGCTTGCAGCACCAACGTCACATGTTGGCATCTGATGCAGGAGTCCAGAGTGGCTTCTGAGGGTTGTGGGTCACGGCCCTTGCACCCTAGTTGTGTCTTTCCTGGGGACGTGGGGACCACTGGCTGGGTAGAACGTTAAGCTGAGCCCTGTTGAAACCTCAGGGCTGGGCCTGGCTCCCTGCCCTGCCAGGACCTCAGCCTCCTCCCCAGACTTGGCAAGTGGAGTGCTCTGATTGGCTGCTGCTCCTGTCATTCAAGCCCAGGAGCAAAAGACCTCAGAATTAACCCCCCCCCCCAGCCCTGGGGCCCGCCAGGCCAGCTGGTGCCCGTGCTCGCTGGCCTCTCTTGCTTGTAGCGCAGCTGGCATTGAGGGCCTAGGTGCCGAACGTCTAGGTCACACTGAGGCTGAAGGGAGCTTCCTGGAGGATTGGTGGGGGCAGGGGGCTCCCCTCCACTTCTCACCGCCTCTTCTCCGTATTCTGCAGGAGATGGCCAATTCCGTTTACCTCGTCATGGAGGTGAGTTCCTCCCGCAGGCCCAGCTGTGAGGACAAGGAGGCTGGGCCCTGCCGGCTCCTTGTTCCTTGTCACCTGGGGGTTAGAAGCCGGCTGCACATCCGGGGGCTTAGGGCTGCTACCTCAGGAGCCTCCGGCGGCCCTGACAGGTGCCCGAGAGGTGGTCAGACGCCTCACTGACCTCTTCAGTGTGGATTGCGAGGGGCGCCTGGCCCAGGAAGGAGGCCGGGAGCAGGGGGCCGGGTGTCGGGCGGTGTGGGGAGCGCGCGGGGCTGGAGGGGCCGTCCTGGCCGCTGACCGGGCCGTGCGGCTGCTGTGTTGCAGTACTGTAACGGCGGGGACCTGGCTGACTACCTGCACGGTGAGTGGACCCCCCTTGTCTGGGTGGCCTGCGCGCCGTCCCACCCCAGCCTAGCCTGCGAGGTAGCCTGACGCGAATGAGGCCCCCGGGCCCGATGGACGCGGTGGGTCCCCTGTCCCCCCCGGCACTTACGGAGCAAGACCGAAGGGGCAGTGAGCCCCCGCTGGGGACGCGCGTGGTGTTGGAGCCGTCAGGAACAGCCTCGGGACAGATTCCGTCTGGCAGAGCCCCTCTTGAATGGGCCCTAAGCGGTTTGTGGGGATGCGTTGCTTTCCGATGTACACCCCCCCTGCCCTACAGGGTCCCCAAAGCACATGGCCAGCTGCTCCGCAGGGCCCCCAGCAAGGCCTGGCTTCCCACCGGGGCGGTAGGCACCTCCCATCCCCTCACCCTGAGGGGAGGCCCTGGGGCTCAAAGGGTAACTGAGAAAGGGCCTTAGGAAAGTAGCACCTGGCGGCGGGGGGCGGGGTGGAGGCACTGAGGTGGGAGGTTGGGGGGGTGGGCATTGAGGGCCTGGTGGCGGTGAGCTCGGGTTGGCCAGCGTGAGACACAGGCTTGGCTACCGCGGGCCTTCGGGGGGGATGGCGGAGCGCCGGTGAGTACAAGGCGCCTGGGTGAGCTGCACCCCCGTCTCTCTGCAGCCATGCGGACACTGAGCGAGGACACCATCCGGCTCTTCCTGCAGCAGATCGCGGGTGCCATGCGCCTGCTCCACAGCAAGGGCATTATCCACCGCGACCTGAAGCCCCAGAACATCCTGCTGTCCAACCCCGGCGGGCGCCGTGCCAACCCCAACAACATCCGCGTCAAGATCGGTGAGGCCGGGGCCGTCAGGGGCCGGGGGGGCTGCGCGGGGAGCCCCCAGAGCTCCGGCCGCCCCGCTCACGCGCCCCTCCTCGCCTGCAGCTGACTTCGGTTTCGCTCGGTACCTGCAGAGCAACATGATGGCGGCCACGCTCTGTGGCTCTCCCATGTACATGGTAGGCGCTGCTCCTGCCCGGCCGCGCCCCTCCTGGGGCCCCCCCTCGGGTGGTGGCCTGCATGGCTGCACCACGGTTTCCTCCCACCTCTGGGGCGGGACACCCGGCTGCCGTTGGTGCTGGGCCTGGGTCCCCGTGCGCCTCGCCAGTTCTCACCCCGGTGCAGACCTGTGCCGTTGGCGCCCGCAGGCCCCCGAAGTCATCATGTCCCAGCATTACGACGGGAAGGCCGACCTGTGGAGCATCGGCACCATCGTGTACCAGTGCCTGACGGGGAAGGCGCCCTTCCAGGTGAGCGAGCCCCTCGGGTGTGGGTTGGCTGCCGACATGCACCCGGACGCCCCCCACCGAGCACTGCCGCCCTGCAGCCTTCCCTCCCTGGAGCGCGGGCCACCCGTGGTCTCGTCCGCGCCGAGGCTGGAGCGGGGGGGCTCTGGAGTGCGTCCGTGCGCCCTCCCTCCCCTCCCAGCCTGGTGCCGGCGTGATTTCCTGTGTTGGCGTCGGGCCCCGGGGGGACACCACATTTGAAAAGCAGCAGCCTGCTCTGTGGTGGGACCCCAGAGCGCTTAGGGCCCTGAGCCAGCCATGCTGGGCTGCGCACCCCGTAGTGATCTCATGGCCTGGCCAGGCAGCTCTCAGCTGTTGCCAGGTTGCCCCTCAGCCTTATTTGACTGCCCAGTGACCTAGGCTGGCCCCCTGGCTCCCCACACCCCTCCCTATCCCTGGTGGTCAGCCCTGGGAAGGGGGGAGATGCTTTTGCTCCTGGCTGTACGCCGGTACTGGCATAAGTGCCTGGCACTACACCACTGAGCAGATGACCACACGTGCCAGCCAGCCGACCCCCGTGGGGTACAGTGCCCGCAGGGAGGGGAAAGCTTATTCTGGGGTTCTTTGCAGGGCTGGGGCTCATGGACTGTTTAATTTCAGGAAGCAGACATCCAGTCATACAAGAGGCCTGGCCGCCTCGCTTCTGGCTCACCTGACTGTCTTCGTGCAGTCGTGGTGGTCTGGAGCCTGGGTGGGGGAGGGGGGAAGCCCAGAGGGCGTGTGCCGCGTGGTCCCCGGCCACGGGCCCTCACGTGCTGTCCTCCCCCACCAGGCCAGCAGCCCCCAGGACCTCCGCCTCTTCTATGAGAGGAACAAGACCCTGGTGCCCACGTAAGTGCCCTCGCCTGGCACCCCCCCCTCCCCCCGACCCCGGTGGGCCGCTGAGTCATGCTGTCTTCCCGCCCCGCCGCAGCATCCCCCGCGAGACGTCCGCGCCGCTGAGGCAGCTGCTGCTGGCCCTGCTGCAGCGCAACCATAGGGACCGCATGGACTTTGGTGAGTGGGGGCCTCTGGGCACTGTGGGCTCCTGGGTGCCCTCAGCCCCCGGCCCGGCTGCACAGGCCATGAAAAGCCTGGGTTTGCTGCGAGAAAGCCCTCTCGCGGGTGGGGGGCTGGCCGGAAGCAGTACCTGAGCTGCTGGAGGCTGGACCCAGAGGGGGTCGCAGGTGGCCGAGGAAAGCTCCATCCTTCCCCTGGGGGCCCCTGGGGACAGGGCTCTCCTGGGGCCTCGCTCACCCACCCTCCCTTTTGCAGACGAGTTCTTCCATCATCCTTTCCTTGAGGCCAGTGCCACTGTGAAGAAGTGTGAGTCCCCTGAGTGCCTGGGGGCCCCAAGGCCACGGGGGGGGGCTTGCACACAGCTGACGGGCTAGGAGCTGGGGCTGCCCCTGCCCGTGCCTGGGTCCTCTGGGTGGGCGACGGCAGTTTGTGCTCGGTGCGCTAGGAGCCGCGCTCCTGCTGCCAATGGGCTGGCCTGGCCAGGCTGGGGGAGGGACGGGGACGGTGCCAGCGTGCTGACCTGTGTCCTCGCCAGCCCCCCCCGTGCCCGTGCCCTCGTACCCGAGCTCCGGGTCCGGCAGCAGCTCCAGCAGCAGCTCCACCTCGCACCTGGCCTCCCCCCCGGTGAGTCACCCGCTGGGGGCCCGACCCTGGGGTTTGGAGCGCGAGGATGTCACACTGGGGTCAGAGCAGCCTCAGGACACTCGCCTTTATTTCTGTGGGTTTGTCTGACCCACGCACACAAGATGTGCAAGCCATGTTCTGATTATAAACCGTTGAAGCGGGAGAAGCTGGCCCCTCCCCCAGCCCTCCCGTCCCGGAGGCTGACCTGCGAGGTGCGGGTCCGTGTTCTTCAGGGCCTCCGTGAGCACTGGTGTGCACTCCTGGGAACGGGGACAGGGAGGCCTGGAGTCTTAGAGCCCGCTGGGCAGTCCCGGCCCTCGGCACGGGGCGGGGCTGGGCCTGCTGAGGGGGCGCCGAGGCGGGGCCATGACCCTGGTGGACGCTGCCCGCTGTTGGGTGACACCTTGCAATACTGAGCGCTGACGGCCTCCGTTTCAGGCCTTTGCAGGACTGATGGAGAAGCAGGGTGGTGGGGGTGTCACTGAAACGGTCTCCCCAGGAGCCCCGTCCAGTGACTGTCCTGTGGGGCCAGCTGGGGGCACAGCATTTCAGAAACTCCCCATTTCAAAATGGGGGAAGGGGTGGCCCCTCGGGAGGAGAGCGTCATCCCTTCTCAGCAGCCGCACTTTCACCCAGGCCCTGGGGCCGGGTCTCAGTGGCCTCCCTTCTGGCCCGCAGTCCCTCGGGGACATGCAGCAGCAGCTACAGAAGACGCTGACTTCCCCGGCCGACACCGCTGGATTCCTGCACGGCTCCCGCGGCTCCGGCGGCAGCAGCAAGGATTCGTCCTGTGACACGGATGACTTTGTTATGGTCCCAGCCCAGTTTCCAGGTCGGGCCGGGGTTTGCGTCACTGAGCTCGTGTGTGTGTGTGTGTNGAGGAGAGCGTCATCCCTTCTCAGCAGCCGCACTTTCACCCAGGCCCTGGGGCCGGGTCTCAGTGGCCTCCCTTCTGGCCCGCAGTCCCTCGGGGACATGCAGCAGCAGCTACAGAAGACGCTGACTTCCCCGGCCGACACCGCTGGATTCCTGCACGGCTCCCGCGGCTCCGGCGGCAGCAGCAAGGATTCGTCCTGTGACACGGATGACTTTGTTATGGTCCCAGCCCAGTTTCCAGGTCGGGCCGGGGTTTGCGTCACTGAGTGTGTGTGTGTGTGTGTGTTTGCAACCCTCTCTCTGCCTGTGGGCCCTCGATGGGTTCTGGGAGCTTCCCTACCAGGTCAGCTTGGCTACAGAGTGCAAGCCAAGTCCTACGGTTCCCAGTGGGTGGTTGTGGCCCGAGTGCCTGTGCTCAGGCCCGGCCCTCCACCCTCCCCACCGTGCGGAGCGCCTGCTCCCAGGGAGAGAGCTGCCAGCTCAGTATTGCGCCCAGGCACTGCTCAGGCCTCTGGGACAGGCCCAGCCCTCCCCAAGCCCTGTCCTGGGGTCCCAGGTTCCTCTCGTACCCCTGGACATTGACACTTCCTTTTGCTGCCCCTGGCCATCCCATGACTCGGGTCGGAGCGGCCCCAGGCCCACGTCAGGCAAGGTAGGGAGGGCCGCAGGAGACGTTGCTGGGCAGCTGTGGGACCCAGGGTGCCCGCAGAGGGCTCAGGCCAGGACTGGGAGCTGGGGGTGCCTAGCCTGGAGCTGGCTGGAGGCTGGGATATGCACAGAGCACCCAGGGTCTGCCTTGGGAGCCCTAAGGTCCAGTCAGGTAAGGGAGTCCCCAGCGCATGTGACGGTGGAACTTGGGAGTGCCGGCTCCTCCCCCCGCTTTGTCTCACGGAGCCTCCCGTCAGCCTCCCGTCAGTCTCTGGAATTGAGTGTGGGGTCTCTCGGGGTGGGTGAGTGACCCAGGAGGGTGGGATGCACACTTGTCCTGATGCCCAGCCTCCCCTGTCTCCCATCCGCAGGTGACCTGGTGGCCGAGCCGGTTGGAGCCAAGCCCCCACTGGACAGCCTGATGTGTAGTGGGTAAGCCCCCTGCCTTGCCGTCTAATCTTTTTGGGAGAGGGGCATGCTGGCCCTGGTCGGCCTGAGGTGTGTCCTGCCTGTGTGTTCTGTCCCCATCAGGAGCTCACTGGTGGCCTCGGCTGGCCCGGAGAGCCGTGGCCGGACCCCATCTCCTTCCCCACCCTGCAGCAGCTCTCCAAGCCCCTCCGGGTGAGTGGGGCCCGGAAGGCACAGCTGGGAGTGGCCCCGAGGCAGGATTAGGGCCTCCAGCCCCAGGTTGGAGTCTGGGGGTCATGTCTTAGTTCAGGCCTCGAGGACACTGGGCATCTCGTGGGTGACCCAGGGGACAGGGCTGTGATCAGAGAGATGTAGACCCAGGGATGGGGAGCTTCAGGGACCCCCGGGGACCAGTGTTGCCACACACACACACACACACACACACACACACACACCCATCCTGCAGGGCTGGGTGGGCTTGGGTTCCCAGGGCCAAGGTGGGAGAGCAGGCTCGGCCTCACTGTCCCTTGCCTGGCCTTTTCCCACGTGTCCCAGTGGTTGGTCCCATCCAGAAGCTCCTTGGGCACAGCGTGAATGGGGGGGGTGGGAACAGTTCCTGCTGCCTGCATGGTAGCGGTGCTGGGCACACGCAGAGGTGAGGAAGCAGGTGGCCTGGGTGGCTTCTGCCCCCCGATGTTTGAGCCTAGGGTTCAGCCCAGTGCAGTGTCTCCGTTGACCACGCCCTGCCTCTCCCGCCACAGCCGGGCCGGCCCGTCCAGCAGCAGGTGCGGCGTGTCTGTCCCCATCCCGGTGCCCACGCAGGTGCACAATTACCAGCGCATTGAGCAGAATCTGCAGTCCCCCACCCCGTACCAGGCCGCACGGTGAGTCTAGCCCCCCTCAGCACTGAGCCCGGTAGCTGCAGCGGCTCCCCCTGGTGGCAGGGCATGCCCCGGAGCGCTGTGTGAGAATCCCGCCCCAGGGTCGTCACACACAGTTTTGCAGGCTGTGCAGCATGTAACCCTCACCGTCAGAGTTCATGCAGTGGGTGTGCAGAGATTCTACATTTATTACTGTGTTTCTTAGACAGAACGGAGTGCATGGTTGAGCGGTGGAGAGGGGCCGAGGAAGAGAGCGAGAATCCCAGGCAGGCTCCATGCTCAGTGCAGAGTCCAACTTGGGGCTTGATCTCACGGCCCTGGGATTGTGACCTGAGCCTAAATCAAGAGTCAGATGCTCAACCAACCGAGTCACCACCCAGGTGGCCCTACAAGACCCAGTATTGATTTTTGATAAATTCCAGTGAACACAACAGAAGGCCCTTTTTTTTTAATTCCCAGAAGGCCCTGGGGGCCAGTGTTGTCCTGACAAGGAACTGACCTCAGGCCTGAGGATGCCCCAGGGACACATGGGGTCTCTACCCCCTAGTTAGTAGGGTGAGGGGTCCAGTCCTCCCGAAGGCTCCTAGTGAGGCCCGTTATCACAGCGGAGGAGGACGAGCCATCTGGCCTGGCTATGACCCTCACCGTGCGTGGCTGGGGCCTCCCCTCATGCCTGCTCATGTCCCCAGGTGCTCCGCCATCCGCAGGTCGGGCAGCACCAGCCCCCTGGGCTTTGCCCGGGCCAGTCCGTCGCCCCCATCCCATGCTGAGCACGGAGCTGCCCTGGCCAGGAAGCTCTCCTTGGGCGGGGGCCGGCCCTACACACCGTCTCCGCAAGGTGAACCTGGACGGCCTGGTGGAAGTGGGCCTGGGCGTCCCCTTGGGCCGGGGCCGGGTGGGGGTGGGGAGGAGACTGGCCCTGTTTGCCTGGGCGTGACCCTGGTGACCCCTCTCTCCTCAAGTTGGAATCATCCCCGAGCGGCCAGGCTGGAGTGGGGCACCCTCTCCCCAGGCACCCGAGATGCGGGGTGGCAGATCCCCTCACCCAGGTAGGTGTGGCCCCGCCAGGGGAGGAGGGCAGAGCGGGCGAGGGCTCTCACAGCTCCCCTCTTCCGAGTTAGGAGAAGGTGGGCATCCCGTGAAATGGCTTTCACCGGCTCCAGCTCCAGCCTGGGGGTTGTCCTGGTGCACTTGGGGATTCCGGGTCTGTGCCCACCGCGCGGTCTGCCTTGTGCACCGTGGAGCAGTGCGGGGGAAGGGTCGGTTACATCGAGGGCCTCGCACACACGCTCCTGCTTGGTGGTGGCGTGCGCTGGGCCAGGTGGCCCCCACATGGCGGTGATTGGGCCTTGTCCTGTCCCATCCCAGGCTCCTCCGTGCCCGAGCACTCTCCCCACGCTGCTGGGCTGGGCTACCGCCTGCACAGCGCTCCCAACCTGTCTGACCTGCATGTTGTCCGCCCTAAGTTGCCCAAGCCCCCCACGGACCCGCTGGGGGCAGCGTTCGGCCCCCCCCAGTCCAGCCCCCCGCAGCCGTCCCATGTGCTTCAGTCTTGCCGGCCGCTGCGAGGCTCACCCAAGCTGCCCGACTTCCTGCAGCGGAACCCCTTGCCCCCCATCCTGGGCTCCCCCACCAAGGTAACGGGGCTGGAACTTGGTGGGGAGAGGGAGGGAGGGAGGGAGGGGCCGTCCAGTCCTGGGAAAAGATCTCAGGGTGGCTCTGTACCGAGGACCCCTTCCCACGTACCTGCTGAGGCCGTCAGCGCCCCTGCCTGGCAGGGTTAGGGGCCAGGGGCCAGCGGATGGGGAGCTTTGGGCCCAGAAGTGCAAAAGTTACCCGACCGACGTGCCCCAGCATCACTCTGGGCAAACCGCTTAGCTCTGCCCTCGTGTAGTTCTCTGAAGTGCAGTGAGGCCCTCTAGGCACGGTTGTGGGGGTCCTCAGGGCGTGCGCATGCATGGAGGGTATTGCTTTCCGGCATGTGCAGGTGTCTTGTCTATGCCTTGCAGACCTCGGGTGCAGGCTGCGTGGGTGCTGGGCGCTGATGCGCTCACGGTAGCGCTCGCCTGCACCTTGTCCCCTGTGCTCCTAGGCTGTGCCTGCGTTCGATTTCCCCAAGACCCCCAGCTCGCAGAACCTGCTGGCGCTCCTGGCCCGGCAGGGCGTCGTCATGACGCCCCCTCGGAACCGGACGCTGCCTGATCTGTCAGAGGCGGGACCGTTCCAGGGGCAGCAGCTGGGCCCTGGCCTCCGGCCCACTGAGGACAGCCA
>NW_027530000.1:233658-235427 GCF_008692635.1 Crocuta crocuta
CCCCCGCGTCTCATTCTCCCTGGGGCAGAAGGAGAGGCCTGTATGTGAGGAGGGGCCCACTCTGCACCTCCTCCCTTGGCGACCCTTTCTGAGCCTCAACTCTGCTTTCTGAGCCTCAACTCTGCTTGTCCAACCAGTGGGGGACACTGCCTCCCTCGGGCTGCTGCAGGCGCGTGCGCAGGGGCCCCGGCTGGGCAGGGACCCACAGGCTGATCGCCACTGCTCCCCGACCCACAGGTCCCTCAGTACCGGGCGTCTCACTGATCTGCTCCTTAAGGCTGCATTTGGGACCCAGGCCCCTGACTCGGGGAGCACGGACAGCCTGCAGGAGAAGCCTATGGAGATCGGTGGGCGGCTGGGGGCTACCCTGGGTGGGGGTGGGGGTGGGGTCCCTGCAGGGTGCTGGCAGCTGGGCCCCCCCTGAGCTCCTCTTCTCTCTTGCAGCGCCCTCTGCTGGCCTCGGAGGGACCCTGCACCCCGGAGCCCGCGCTGGGGGGGCCAGCAGCCCGTCTCCCGTGGTGTTTACCGTGGGCTCGCCCCCAAGTGGGACCACGCCGCCCCAGGGCCCCCGGGCCAGGATGTTCTCAGGTGAGGGCCGCGTGGTGCTCCTCCAGGCTGCAGGGGGTAAGTGGCACAGGCGGCTGCGTCAGGATGGGTCAGGAAGACTGAGGTGCTATCGTCCTCACATGCAGGGCGGGGATAACGCCCACAGCACCTGTCTTTGCGGCCGCCCTGGGCGCTAATCCGGGCCACACAGACATGCCCACAGCCCTGGCTCTTGGACTGGAGGGGCCCACCTGCACTGGGGCAGGAGCCGGGCTGGATGGAGCTTCTGGATGCAAACCGAGGCCAGCCAGCCGGAGGGAGGGGCGCCCAGCCGAGGTTGGGGAAGGGTCTGTTGTGGGGAGCACGTCCTGCATGTGGGGGTGTCACAGCAGAGGTGGGGCTGCTGTGCCCCGGCCCTCTCCCCGCAGTGGGCTCCTCCGGCTCCGTCGGCTCAGCCGGCTCCTCCTCAGCCCGTCACCTGGCTCCCAGCACCTGTAGTGAGGCGGCACCCGAGGTCCCGGCCCCTGGCCACTGCCGCAGCTTTGCTGACCCTGTCACCGCCAACCTGGAGGGGGCTGTGACCTTCGAGGCCCCCGACCTCCCTGAGGAGACGCTGATGGAGGTGAGCCCCGCGGTGGCAGGCCCACGGGGGGCAGGGGTGGGGCAGGCGCAGCCCCCCCTCAGCTGCCCGCTTCCCCCCCAGCAAGAGCACACGGAGATCCTGCACGGCCTGCGCTTCACTCTCGTCTTCGTCCAGCACGTCCTGGAGATCGCGGCCCTGAGGGGCAGTGCCGGCGAGGCCACCGGGGGCCCGGACGTGCAGCTACAGGAGAGTGTGGTGGCCGACCAGATCAGCCTGCTGAGCCGGGAATGGGGGTGGGTGTGCCCCAGGGGCCCCGGGGGGGGCAGTGGGGAGGTGGGTCTCGTGGGGCTCCGAGCCACCTGATGTGGGTGCCGCCTTCTAGCTTCGCAGAGCAGCTGGTGCTCTACCTGAAGGTGGCCGAACTGCTGTCCTCGGGCCTGCAGACCGCCATTGACCAGATTCGGGCCGGCAAGCTGTGCCTGTCGTCCACTGTGAAGCAGGGTGAGCGCCGTGCCCCCGAGAGCACTGGAGGCCGGAGACGGGGTGTGCGCAGGTCGGGGGGGACCAGCGGGGATCCCTGGGCAGAGAAGCCAGGCAGGGGTGGGGTCACCTGGGAGCAGCAGGGGGGGGGGGGGGTGGA
>NW_027530000.1:235483-241017 GCF_008692635.1 Crocuta crocuta
GGTGGAGGTGCTCCCAGGGAGGGGTGGGGGGGTGGGCCCAGCTGAGCACGGCCGTGCCCGCCCCCCCCACCCCTGCAGTGGTGCGGAAGCTGAACGAGCTGTACAAGGCCAGCGTGCTGTCCTGCCAAGGCCTGAGCCTGCGCCTGCAGCGCTTCTTCCTGGACAAGCAGCGGCTGCTGGACCGCGTCCAGAGCGTCACCGCTGAGAAGCTCATCTTCAGCCATGCGGTGCAAACGGTAGGGGGTGAGGGGAGGGAGGCTGGGGGGGCGCGAGCCGGTGATGGGTGCTGGGAGCCCGCCCCAGCACACGGGTGCCAGGGCCCCGGGGGCGCCCCTCCCGCACCGCTTTGGGAGACCGACTCCTCTTCCCCAGCTGCGGAGCCAGGGCTCCACTTCTCAAGCTGCACCGTGGGCGAGTGTGCTCCAGGAGAAGCCAGTGCGGGCAGCCCTGCTTGGTCACGTGGCCTCTGGGCAGCGGGGCACCTGCAGGGGCCTGTGCCTTTCTCTGCTTGGGGTCTTTCAGAGCACTAGCTCTGAGGAAGTGGTTATTCCTGGGAAATGCAGTTATGTAGCATAAATGAGCAGCCCGATCGAAGGTCTGGGGGAGGTCAGCCCGCTCCTCCCGAGGGATGATTGCTGGTGAGTGAGGCCATCACAGTAGTGACCCCGCCTGCCAAGGGGGTGCCTTGTCCCGCAGCGCCGGCCCACCTCGGGCGGTGGTGGCCGGCTCGTTGCCCGAGGCTCTGCAAGCCTCCAAGTAGGCCCTCGAGTGGCCCCAGCAGCCCTCGAGGCTTCGCCCCCGATGTGTGTGCCAGACGGGCGGTGGGGGTGCCGGGCGGCTGGGCTGAGCCCCCGCCTCCCCGGACCAGGTGCAGTCGGCCGCCCTGGACGAGATGTTCCACCGCCGGGAGGACTGTGTGCAGCGCTACCACAAGGCCCTGCTGCTCATGGAGGGGCTGCAGCCGCTCCTCACCGACCGGGCCGACGTGGAGAACATCGCCAAGTGTGAGTGCCGCAGGGCCAGCCCAGGAGGGGCGGGCAGGGGTGGGCAGCACGGGCCCGCTGACTGAGTCTCCTTCGCCACAGGCAAGCTGTGCATCGAGCGGAGGCTGTCCGCGCTGCTGAGCGGCATCAGTGCCTGACCGCGGGGTGCCCGGCTCGCCGTGCCCGAGGGGCTGGCTCTCCCGCCAAGTCCCCCAGGCTCGGGGGCGGCCGGCTGGAAGGGACGAGCCTGCGGCCTCGGTGCTGCCTGCCGGCGCCGGGGCGAGGTCGGGGTTCCCGCGTCCGCGTCCTGAGCTCTGCTGCGGTGGGCTTCGGGGTGCTGGGAAGGCTCCCGGCAACCCCAGTCCTCGCAGATGGGCGGAGCCCCCAGCCAGCCGTCACGACCCCCCTCGGCCGCCTCCGTAGCAGGGGGCATGTGTGGCCCTGACGCCCACCGCTGTGCGGGGGACCAGCAGAGGCCCCGAGACTGCCCAGGAAAAGGTGCGGCCCCCTCGTCCCCCTCCTTCCCCAAGACCACCCACCCAGCTTTGCGAACCACGGAGCACTTTACGCCGGCAGCCCCGGAGCAGGATGGGCCGCCAGGTCCCAGCGGTTGCCGCGGGGCGTGTACAGACCTGTATACATATATACATATATACATAGCGTGCGAGCGTGTGCGAGCGTGTGCCCTGTGCCTGCTGCCCGGGAGCCTCTCGGGGAGACACAGACCTCTTATTTAAATGTTCTTGTAGGGACAAACAGTACGAAGCGCCGAGCTTTCTGAACCCAGGACAGACGTTGAAGTCTACTCCACTTTACTCCTGAAATGTGTCTTATTTTTCTGCAACTCTTTTTTTTAACAAAAGAAAATTTGTAGTTTCCAATGTTTGTTTTGGATGGGTGGGGCCAGATGGGTGGCTCCCGGGTAGTGTGCACACACAGTGTGGGTAGCGGTAGGAGGAGCCTGCAAGGTGACCCCCACCTGCCGCCCCCGTCCCCCCTGGCCAGGGGCTGTTTGTACAAAGCCTCCCATCCAGCTCTCACGGTGGGTTTTGATGCCAAAGTCGTGTGTGTGTAACCCCCTCCCCGCCCCCAGGCTGGGTCCTGGCTGCCGCCGGGGAGGCTAGGGGTCTTCTGGCCTGCCCGGCCCTCCCTTGCCCCCTCGTCTGTACCCTGGAGAGGGCGGAGGAAGCCGGCCAGAGTCCAGGCACCCGGGGGAGGGGCTTAATGTCTTACATCAAGACATAGACATCTTCGTGTTTCTTTGCAATACTTGAAATATTGCCACTGTGCTTGGACTCGGAGCAGCCCTGTGACTTGTTCCTCGCTGCACGGAACGTGTTCGTATTTATTGCTTTCTGGTCGGCTGAGATCCAGGGCCACCTGGAGGCTGGCACCACAGGAGGGGACCCGTGGGTGCCCACATGGGCTGCCAGCGGATTCTGTTCTCTAGGAGACTGCGCTGGGCCCTGGGTCTACTTTTAAAGGAGTTTTGTGTGATCCCTCCCCCTCCCACCATTTGCATTAAATTGTGTAATACCAATTTAAGGAAATAAACCTTTGGAATTGAGTGGGCGTAGCTGGCGGTTGGTTTGTCACCATCTCTAGTGTCACACAGCGCGTCCCGGGTGCCCAGCAATAGTAGCACGCAGACTCTGGCTGCGCATGCCGGCCACCGGGCCCACCGGGCACAGACCCCCAGGGCTCAGGGGCACAGATGTGAGTCCGAGGCCGCCTGTCGTCCCTGGGGGTGTACCCAGGAGTGGGTGCTGGTTGTGAGGGGAGCCAGCGCTGGACTGCTCCACGGCCACCATGTTCCCCGTGCGCTCTGCAGCGCTGTGGTTCTGCCCGGGTTCTGGCTGTGCTGTGGTTGGCTGCATTTGCCTTATGATTGGTGACCTCCGGCACCCTGTCACCTGCTCGATGGTTGTCCGAGGTCGGATGAGTTGGAGGATTTGCATATTTAAAACTACAACTGTTCTTGTGAGTTTTAAACATACCTCGTTATCAAAAAGGCTGCCCGCAGTACTGCATGGAGGCTGGTGTGGAGAGGTGGTGGCAGAGGCAGAACGTAGGGCCTGGAGGGCGGGGCCCGGAGGCTTCCTGCACACAGACAGTCAGTGCTGGTGGCAAAGGGGGTGGGCAGGTGGGACCCCATCCTGTCCGTTTTGTGGGGCTCCTGGTTCGTAACAGGAAGGAATGCCCGGAGGATTGGGGCAGTCGTGGCATTTTGTTGCTAAATTAAGACGTCAGAGTCCCCTCATGCTCCCTTCCCGGCCCTCCCTCCATTTCTTTGATTGTCCACACCTGGTGGGGACATGCGTTACAGGGCACGTGCCATCTCCCTGGGCCCTTAGTACACATAGTGCACTCGCTGCTGTCCTGTCCGTGGGTAGGACAGATGTGGTGACACTACCCCCCTCCCAGCATCACATAGAGTGGCTTCATTGCCCCCTGACCCTCTGTTCTGCCTGTTCCTCCCCTCTTCTCCCCCCAGCAATCACCTGCCGTAATTTTGATTTTTCTAGATCGTTCGAGAGTTGGAATCATAGTTTGCAGCCTTTCCGGACTGGCTTCTTTCATTTAGTAAACACACGCTTAAAGTTCCTCCAGGTCTCTTCATGGCTCATTTCTTTCTGGCTCTGAGTATCACTCCATTGTTTGAATGGGTCACTATCCAGTCACCGACTGAACTACACCTCAGTGTTTCCAAGTTTTAGTGATTACGGCTAAGGCTGCCATCAATATCCCTGTGAGGGAACCTGGCAGTAAGGGGCGGGCCAAGGATGGCTGGTCCTGGGGTGCAGCAACTGTGGGAAGGGCTGGCCCCCTTCTTTCTGTCCTGGGGCCTCCATGCCCCTGCACAGTCCAGGCACGTTCACAGGGGCCCTCGACCAGGCTCAGGCCGGCCACTGGAGGCGGTAGGGTCTGAAGATGGAGCGGGTGTGGTGGCCTGCTCCCTACACGGCGGGTCGCAGGGAGCCTCTCTCACCTGGCCTACCGCCGTGCTTACCTTCTGCCCGCTTAGGCAGGACTTTGGGCAGGCTCAAGGCAGACACAGGTGCCTCCACCCCTTCCCACCTGATGGCCTGGCTTGGGGCTCCTCAGGGGTTGCACTCGGCCCGGCCCGGGGGGCTTGGGCCTGCCCCTGAGACAGACCTCCCCCGAGGCCTCTGCATCGAGCCCTGCAGGGTCTCGGTGGCCGGGTTAGTCCGGGACTCCAGTGGACGCCCTCCACCGGGGCCCTCAGAGCTGCTAGAGCAGGGAGCGTTCCCTGCAGAGGGCATCTGTGTGAAGAGGGTGGGGGTGCCCTCTGCAAAGGTGGCCTGAGTTCCCCAGGTCACATATGCTCGGGCCCTTCTGTCAGCCCTGGAACCTAGAGGCTGCCCTCTTCCCTCCTGGGGGGGGGGGCGTCCTGCGGGGGGGTTCAGCCGGTGAGCCATCCTCTCCTCTGTATGAGCTCCTTCAACTCATCCTCACCTTTTTTCAAAAGCATGTGTTTACATTTATTTATCTTTGAGAGAAAGAGCGAGCCCACACGTGAACAGGGGAGGGGCAGAGAGACAGGGCTACACAAAATCCAAAGCGGGCTCCAGACCAGACCCTGAGCTGTCCGCACAGAGCTGGACACGAACCCACCAACTGTGAGATCACGACCTCAGCCGAAGTCCAACCCTCAACGGACTGAGCCACCCGCGTGCCCCTCAACTCACCCTCACCTTTAAGCTCAGGGAGCCTGGGTGGAGTGTGTCCAAGAGAGGCCCCTGTCAGCGACTGTGTCTGGCGCTGCCTCCTGTGGGCGCTGCATGCAGACGGGGCCGTAGCTACGAGGACGTGCGCGTCCGGTTTTTCAGTGCGGGCAGCGTTTTCAAAGTTCACTCAAGTTGTGAGCGTGCGGTCAGTTCTTACGGTTCGCTTTGCACACGGCGCGTTTTACTGTGTGATGCCGTTTGTTTCGCCGGCTGGCTGTCTCTGTGCCCTCACAACGCGAGCCTCCGCGGCGAGGCGGGCTCCGGTCGCCGCGCCCCTGGCCCACTCGGTAGACAGCGACTCAGCGCGGACGCAGCTTCCCGACGAGAGATGGGGCGCCCCCGCCCGTCCCCCCAAGGTTTCCCGAGCACTGCGCCCGCCAACGTGCCCCAAGTGCCCCCAAGCGCGCCGGAGCCGGCCCTGGCGCAGAGCAAACTCCTCTACCACGGACCCGGGAGACTCGCAAAGTCGGGGGGGCGCTGCCTGCGCACCAGGGCTGCTGCTGCGACCGTCCAGGCCAGGGGTCCTCGGGAACGCGGGGCCCGGGGCGCTGGCTCCCTAGGGCGGGGGCGGGACCTGGGGNGCGGCCGGGGCAGGGAGGAGAGCCTGCGGACCGTGCAGCCCGAGCCTGGGACCGCGTCTGCTCTGGTAATGACGGCGCGCTCGCCCGGGCCCGGTCTCCCGCCTGCGCCCTGCCGCGCACGGCAGCGTCGCTCACGCCGTCCGTGTCTCTGCAGCTTGGCCCGCATGGCTGGGAACGTGGAGGCCCCCGCACCCGTGGGCGCCCGGCCGGAGCGCGCCCCG
>NW_027530000.1:241026-249409 GCF_008692635.1 Crocuta crocuta
CCCAAGCGGAAGGTTGTGCTGCTCATGGGCTATTCCGGCAAGGGCTACCACGGCATGCAGGTGAGGACCGCGGGCTGTGCGGGCTGTGCGGGCCGCCGTGTGCCGGGCACAGTTACGCTGTCGGGGGAGTCCCCTTGGGCAGGATGTAGATTGGAATCCAGGCCGCTCTCAGCTCTGCTCCGTCCCACAAGCCCCCCAGGCGGCCCAAGGGCCCCCCCCTGCCGCCACCTTTCCTGTGGCCACCGGCGAGTGATGGATTGAAGCTCTTCAGGGGAGGCAGTCAGGGTGCTGGGGGCTGGAAGACTCAGCTGTCCTGTTTGTCAGATCCGCTTAGGGTCAGAGGCTGTGGGCAGGCAGAATTCTCTTTTCTGTGAGAATAGTCACCATGGCCACTTCATTGATGCCATAGAGCCCTGCGGGCCCTGGAGTCTGGTTAGGGCAAGCTCCAAGGGGCAGGATTAGGGAGCTTCTAGAAGTCGTGGGTGTTCTTTCCCAGCACGCACTAATCCCAAGAGGTTGTGTAGGCTGGCCACATGAACTGAAGGGTTGCCAATTCCAGCCCTGGCTGGCAGTGCCCGGGGCTTGCCTCCCAGTAGGGATGAGACAGGATGTCCCTGGCCGCCAGCCTCTGCAGACAGATGGGCCTCCTGCAGGAGAGGTGCTGGTTTCAGATCTGACCAAGTGGGAGGAAACCTTGCTCGGGTGGTCCCTGCTGTTGGCCGTTTTCACCTGGCTCTGGCTGCCAGGGGGTGGGGGGGCCTGTCTAGAGACTGTGGGTACCGGCCGGGTAACTGTTGTACCTGCCATGGGGTGGGGAGGACCTGCCGTGTGTCCCCAGGGCCACAGGTGTGGGCACAGCACACAGGTGCCCCACGTGGAGCAGTCCGAGCCCAGATCTCCCACCCGTGGGCAGCACTGAGTGAAATTAAAAAAATGGCTTTCTGTTCTTTTCTTCAGAGGAATGTTGGGTCCTCACAATTCAAGACCATCGAGGATGACTTGGTGTCTGCCCTGGTCCAGTCGGGCTGTATTCCTGAAAATCACGGTGAGGACATGAGGAAGATGTCCTTCCAGCGGTGTGCCCGGACGGACAAGGTAGGCACCGCCTCCGCCCCTGCCCTGCAAGTTCGAGCAGCGCCTGACGCTCCTGGACCGCATCAGTCCTTGATGCCACCCCTTCATGGCCTTCCTTGACAAGACTTGCAGCTGTGAATGTCCGATGCACAAACCGAAAGTGCCGAAATGGAAAGAACTAAGTTCTGGGCATTTCCAGTGCAGGCGTGGCTGGACTTGAGTGCCCCCTGCGGCCCATCCTTGGTTTGCGTCCTGTCTGTCTGTGAGCCCTCCTCCCTCTCCCCTGGAGGTGGCATGATGGCCACAGCATCCACTGCCTTAGATATGGGCATCTCAGGCTTGCCAGTGCACATGGGAGCACAGTGTCAAATATTCTTTTTTTTTATTATTAAAAAAATTTTTTTAATGTTTTTATTTCTGAGAGAGACACACAGCGTGAGCAGGGGAGGGTCAGAGAGAGAGGGAGACACAGAATCTGAAACAGGCTCCAGGCTCTGAGCTGTCAGCACAGAGACCGACGCAGGGCTCGAACCCACAAACCGTGAGATCATGACCTGAGCCGAAGTCGGGCACTTAACCGACTGAGCCACCCACCCGTCCCTAAATATTCTCAAAGGAGAAAGGAAACAGGTGAAACTGGTTTTAATAGTCAATTTTATTAACTTGGTATTTCCAAGAGAGTTATCTTTCAATATGTGATCGGTATAAATACAGTTAATGGAACACAGTTCTCGTTGCCCGTGTGTGTGTGCGCGTGCGCCTTGGCCATCTGGTGGGTGCTCTGTGCTCATGGCTCATCACCACCACACTGGCCACATCTCGTGGACTGGGGAGCCTTGGTGGCTGTGGCCTGGTGTTGTCCACTTGGTCCTGAGATTGAATCCCCCTCTGCAGTCTCGTTGGCTCACAAATCTGTCCTGGGCTCAGTCACGGCTGGCACGGCAGCTGGCTGGGCGGGAGGTCCGAGGAGAGTGGAGGGGTGCAGGGCAGGTGGGCAGGGCCGAGGGCACAGGACTCAAGCTCTTCTCTGTTGTGAAATGCACAGTGCACACCGGGCCGTTTTCCCCTGTCTGGAACCCTGGCCCTGAGATGCCTCCTGAGGTCACTGGGGGTCTGACCGACATGGGCAGGTCAGCGTCCTGAGCCACAGAATAACGTCCAGGTCCCGAGGTCCCCAGATCCCCCGGGTTTGCGCGTCAGGCCGGGACCCTAGAACTGGTGCCATTGTACAGATGGGGAGCAAAATACAGGGGCGCGGGTTTGCTTGTTGTAGGTGACACAGAAACGTTTCAGGGTCCTGGGGTCCCTTTGTTTTTAGTTTTTCCACTTAGGATTCTCTGGTTGTTTTCAAGGCAGAAGAAAGCAGATGTTTGCTTGAGCTAACAAAGCGTTTCAGAGTGCGGTGTGGAATTTCTGCTGTTCTTTGAGGGGCCCTTGTCCTGATGTGTTTCCTCTTACAGTCGGAGAAACAAACCTCTGATACTGACATCCCAGCACTTGTGCCTCCCGCCCTGGCATGAATAAGTGACACTGTTTTGTTAGTTCCTATTTCAGGTTTTTATTTTTTTGTGTGTTTTAAAAATCCTTACTTGTTTTGAGAGAGCGTGAGCAGGGTCTGCATCGTCAGCACAGAGCCTGATGGGGGCTCAGTCCCAGGAACCCTGGGATTCTGATCTGACCTGAAATCAAGAGTCGAACCAGCTGAGCCATCCAGGTGCCTGTAGGGTCAGGTCTTTAAATAAGTAGCTTCGTTGAGACACAATTCACTCCTTACGGTTTGGCTACTCAAAGTGTGCAATTCAGTGGACTCGTGTGTGTTTGCAGTGTGGTACGGATGCCCCTGCAGCTGCCGTGAGGATGCTCCTCTCCCTGGAAAGGAGCCCACACCCCTTGGCAGTCCCTCCTGCCCCAATAGTGCGTCCAGAAGGCTCTTAGTCTGTGACCGACACAGAAATGTGGCAGTGCAATCTGTTTTCATTCCCTTTTTTTTTTTAATGTTTGTTTATTCTTGAGGGAGAGTAAAGAGAGTGAGTGGGGGAGGGGCAGAAAGGAGACACAGGATCCCAAGCAGGCCCCCTGACAACAGGGAGAGTCCCAGCGCGGGGCTCGAACCCACGAACTGTGAGGTCATGACCTGAGCCGAAGTCAGACGCTCAACCGGCTGAGCCCCCCAGGCATCCTTTGTTCCCTTCCTTTTTCTTTCTTTTTAATATTTTTTTTTATTTTATTGCAAGATTTTATTTTGAAGCAGTCTCTACCTTGGGGCACCTGGGTGCTTCAGTCGGTTGGTCGTCCACCTTCAGCTCAGGTCATGATCTTGCGGCTCCAGAGTTCGAGCCCCACGTCAGGCTCTGTGCTGACAGCTCAGAACCTGGAGCTGCTTCAGATTCTGTGTCTCCCTCTCTCTCTGCTCCTCCCCTGCTTGCCCTCTATCTCTCTGTCTCAAAAATAAATATTAAAAAAAATAATAATAAAACAATATTTATCTCTCATCTGGGACTTGAACTCCTGACCCCAAGATCACGAGTCCCACGTTGTTCCAGCTGAGCCAGCCAGGTGCCCCTCCTTTTTTTTTTTTTTTTTTTAATGTTTTATTTATTTCTAGGAGAGAGAGAGAGACAGCGTGAACAGGGGAGGGTCAGAGAGAGAGGGAGTCACAGACTGAAACAGGCTCCAGGCTCTGAGCTGGCAGTCAGCACAGAGCCCGACGCGGGGCTCGAACCCACGAACCACGAGATCATGACCTGAGCGAAAGTCGGACGCTTAACCGACTAAGCCACCCAGGCACCCCAAGGTGCCCCTCCTTTTTTCCGCTTTATTTATTTAAAAAATTTTTTTAAAATGTTTATCTTAGAGAGAAAGAGAGCATGCACGTGTGCAAGCACAAGTCGGGGAGGGGCAGAGAGAGAGGGAGACACAATCGGAAGCAGCTCCAGGCTCTGACTGTCAGCACAGAGCCCGACGCGGGGCTCAAACCCACGAACCGTGAGATCATGACCTGAGCCGAAGTCAGACGCTCAACCGACTGAGCCCCAGGTGCCCCATTTTTTCCCCTTTAAAGAGAACCTTTGGAGAGTGCGCTGCAGACATTGTTCACCCTGAAATCCATCCTCGGGAGTCTCCCAGGAACAGCAGTGCCCCTGGCAGTGCGACCGTCACCCCTGGGAACCCGGCACTGTGAGACACCATTACCCGAACGCTTTGGTTTTGCTGCTGATCCAGCACCTAAGCCAGGGGCGGCGCGTGCCCGCCAGGCCTCTGAGCTCCCCTTCATCTAAAGCGCCTCCCGCACCTTCCTGACGCGACTGTTTTGATGAGCGTCCTCAATCTGGATATGTCTGATTGTTCTTGTGACTCAATTCGGATAAAGGTTTTTGGACAGGAGCGTTAACACGTGTTAGAGTCGGGTTTCTTTGTGTGTGTTCAGCCTTTTTAGAACACGCGATGGGTCCACAGACAGGTGCGTGCAGCACCTGCGTTAGGTGAAGTGGGTGGTGCGAGGGTAGACACGTGGGCGTCTGTGCACGTCCCCGTCCCTGCAGGTTCTGTCAGTCGGCTTCCAGCTTCTGCGGGGCGGCAGAGGGAGCGGCACATCTGGGTCCGATCGTCTGCAGCCGGCACCCCTTTCCCTGTCCAAGTCGCTGCCCCTGCCCTGGTCCCCACACGCTAACTGCTGTCACAGGGGTCCCTGCTTGCCGGTGGGGGACGCGTTCCGGGACCCTTGGTGGGTGCCTGGTCTGTGGACGGCGTGTCTAGCTGCGCGTTGGCTCCTGTGCGCGTGCCCCCGTGATGGAGTGCATCCCCNGCCAAGGGAGCTCGGGCCCCACCAGATCCGTGGTAGCCGTGTGCCGTCCTCCGAGCTGTGCGAACGGGCTCTCACGATGCTGTGCCGCACTACCCTCCCCGTGACGAGGGGGCACGGGAAGTGCCCACGTGGTGAGATGGGGCGGATGGCGTGGGTGGGTGCCGGACCGCGAGGCTCCCGCGGGCCGTGGGCCAGGAGCCGGGATGGTGGCACTTCCTGGCTTTGCCTCGTGGTCTCCCCACTAAATTGCATCCTCTTTTTCCCCAAGTTCAGAGTCCCGTCCCCGGGATTTTATTTCCCACTTGCGTAGTGTGGTGTGTGTCTTGGGACTCGAGGTCGTGTGTGCCGTTGCATCAGCTGTGCTGCCCCGGCCCCTGGGTGTGCGGAGCCTCCGACTGACCCTTCTGTTCCCTCTGCAGGGTGTGTCCGCAGCGGGCCAGGTCGTGTCCCTGAAGGTGTGGCTGATTGATGACATTTTAGAGAAGATCAACAGCCACCTTCCGCCTCACATCCGGGTACTGGGTAAGTGCCGCAGCGGGGCCCGTGCGTGGGGCCGGGGGGCTTCCCCAGGCCTCTGTCCTCCCAGCTCAGCGCCCCCCCCCCCCCATCCCGAAGGCGAGTTGGACAGACAGCCCTTAACCTGCCACCGCACCTGCCTCGTTTTACCGAATGCTGCATGTGCAAGTCTAGGTTCCGGAAAGTTAAGATGGGTGATTATTCTCTTTTATAACAAGCCCGGTAACTGGGATTTTTAGTCTGATTCTCTGCTGTTTGGCGGCGGGTACGCTCTGTTTACGTCTCCCCTGGCGTCGGGATGGTTGGTGTAGAACTTGTCACCTGTTTCTCTTTGTCTCATCTGTTCCGTGTTTCCGTTTTTGTCTGCTTCTTCTTTTGGATTACTATTTTTGATAATTCCATTTAATTAACAATCTCCTTAGTTGCCCTGTTAGCTGTAACCTGCTGCGGTTCTTTAGTGGTTGCTTTGGGGGTGAGAGTGGCAGTTGGCAACCCTGTCGAGGGCCCGGCCGTGTGGCCGCAGGACCTTGGTCTTGGCCGAACGCGCTCCCTGACTACCCGCCCTCCCCTTGCCGGCGCCCCGGCCGTGCAGCCGTGGTGTCTGTGGTATGTGTCCGAGCGTGCCTCGCTGCTTCCCCTCAGCCCCCGTGTCGTGGAGCCCAAAGAGCGCAGCGGCATCGCTGCGTCCCTCCCCTTGGCGTGGCACCAATGCGCGTGGAGGGCTCGGCTCTGGTGTGCCGGCTGCCCTGGCCACAGTGGGCTGAACGAACGTCCGGTAGAGGTGCAGTTGCCGTACGGGGAGCAGCACGTTTATGTTTACAACCAATTAGGAGGTTTTGACGTACCTCACGTCTGCGGAACCGTCTCAGTTGAGACCTGAATCCCTCCGCCCTCACCCCTTCCTCGCCGGCCACCGCTGCTCTGCTTCCTGTTGCCGTGGGGTAGTTGGTGCTTCCTGAGTTCAGTCTGTGGAATCGGCAGCACGGCTGGCCTCCGTCCTATGGGCGAGTGCAAGTCACTTGGGCCCCTGGTTGGCCGTGGGCAAAGCCGCCACGAGCATGTGACACAAACCAGACTCAGGGCATGACATGGGCAGTGCCCGTCGACCACTATGCCCGCTGGCGCTGAGTGTGCTAGGGAGGCGGGGCCCTTGTCTGTCGTGCGGGGCACGCGCTCCGCCCCTGAGGAGACTCCCCTGTGGGGGGCCCCTCGAGGAGCCCGTCCTCGCCAGGCTGCCCCGGGGCTCGAACTGAGTGCTTCCGTGGGAGGCCCTGCGGCGCCTTCCACAGACCCACCCGTTTTCGCCAAAACAGCACAGCGTCCTGTCCGGTCAGCTCAGCAGTGTGCCCCACGTGGTGTGACACGGGGCGGCTGCGTGCACAGTGTGGCCTGGTGATGCTTGGTGTGGACAACTGAATTTGTAACTAAGATTCCCCCCAGAGCAACTGCGACTGGCATTCAGACACGGCCGANCAGGGCTGCCTGCTACTTCGTCCCACAGTTGTTCAGAACATACTGGATCTGCTTTCTGTGCCTGGACTTCCAAAGTTGTCTCTAGTTTTATTGTTTTTGCTGTTAAATGTGCTGCCGCCTCGGTGGCTTCACGTAAAACAACTCGTGAGGGCTGGTTTCGGGCCACGCTTCCCATCCGGCGTGTCATGCGTCCTGTGGAGATGAGCCCCCGCACCTTGGCGAGCCCTGGGTTTTAACACGCGCCTGTGCTTTGCGTGTGTGTGTGTGTGTGTGTGTGTGTGTGTGTCTGTGTCCCTGAGGCTGCGCGCGGGGCAGGCACAGGCTTGTGCTTGGAAGGCGGGCCGTGTCCCGTCCAGGTGCTTGTTCGCGGGAACGTCCTCATTTGCCCCTTCTCCCCTCAAGGACTGAAGAGGGTCACGGGTGGCTTCAACTCCAAGAACAAGTGCGACGCCAGGACCTACCTTTACATGCTGCCCACGTTCGCCTTCGCGCACAAGGACCGCGACGTGCAGGACGAGAGCTACCGGCTGAGCGCGGACACGCTGCGGCGGGTGAACGCCCTCCTCGCCTGCTACAAGGGCACGCACAACTTCCACAACTTCACCTCGCAGAAGGGCCCCCAGGAGGCCAGCGCTCGGCGTTACATCCTGGACATGTTCTGCGAGGAGCCTTTCGTGCGGGACGGCATGGAGCTTGCGGTGATCAAGGTGAAGGGCCAGAGCTTCATGACGCACCAGATCAGGAAGATGGTCGGCCTGGTGGTGGCTGTGGTCAAGGGCTATGCTCCCGAGAGCCTGCTGGAGCGCAGCTGGGGCGAGGCGAAGGTGGACGTGCCCAAGGCCCCGGGGCTCGGCCTGGTCCTGGAGCGCGTGCACTTCGACAAGTACAACCAGCGCTTTGGCAACGACGGGCTGCACGAGCCGCTGGACTGGACGCAGGAGGAGGCGGGCGTTGTGGCGTTCAAGGAGCAGCACATCTACCCCACCATCATCCGCACCGAGCTCCAGGAGAGGTCCATGGCCCGGTGGCTGAGCACCCTCCCCGCCCATGACTTCGATGCCACCGCCCATGCGGCGGCTGGCCTGGGCGTCAAGGTGGGGCCGGGCCCGGGGGCTGGAGGCGGGGGCCCGGGGCCGCCACGTGCCTGCCCTTTTGGGAGCTTCTAGCCTGCTCTGCACGGGTGTGCTGTGTCCGCCATGCCCACAAGCCAGCTGAGGCCCAGAGACGTGGTCACACAGCTGCAGAGAGCAGGGCCAGGGCGTTGGAGCGGGTGGCTGGTGACCCCAAAACGTTGCTTGCTGTTCGCTCCCTGCTCTGTGCTAACTGACCTCGGATGAAGGCTGTGGTTGGTGGCCAGCCTTCCCGTTGGTGGGACGCGGGTGTCAGGGTGAGCTCTGCTGGGTCCTCAGCACATGTCTCTTGTCTCCGGAATGTAGGGTCCTGCCAGGACCGTGGCTGGTTCCTGGGGGGGTGGGGGGGCTCTGGCTGCAGGCCTGTGGCAGGAGGGGTCCCTGA
>NW_027530000.1:249541-255984 GCF_008692635.1 Crocuta crocuta
GGTTCCTGAGCCCCTGCTCTCTGGGGTCCCAGCAGCTCTGTTGGGGGGGATGGGATGGGGAGAGATACCCATCTGAGTAGCAAGAGATGGTTTCCCACTGTGTACGTGTCTGCGAAAACAATGTCCTGCTTGACTCTGGTGAACCGTGCACACGGGTGAGGTAGGCAAGGTGAGTGGGCCAGGTGTGGAAAGGCGGGTGTGCAGGTGGGGCCACGTGGGGCAGTGGTGTGGGGCGGCGATGNGGGTCACGTCGGGAGTATTCAGGGTTTTCCAAGAGAAAGTGACATTCCAGAATTTTAAGAGCAGTTTTCCACTCAAATTCTCGCAAGCCCTGGGAGGCTGGGCAGCGCGTGCGCAGGTCTGCCCCGGGGCCGCCCCGCCCTCTGCCCCTCCCGAGCCCATGCCGNCGCCGGGAGGACCTGCCGCCACCCCGTTTGCCGCTCGCGCGGTAACCGCTCACACCTCAGCACGGAAAGACGCTATTTTTTTAAAGAAGCCGGTTTCTTATTAAATAAGTACAAACTTTGCCTAAGTCACCCTTCCTTTTGTTTCTCTTGGTCTTTGTATTTTGCGTCCAGAGAGGGAGGCAGTGCCGCGTGCTCTAAGGGATGGAGTTTGGCGCTGGCGGTGGAGGCCGGGACCCTCAGGGCCGGGTAGGCGGCCCTGACCCCGGAGCTGCCCACCCGGCTCTGCACACGCGGCCTCCTCCACGCTGCCGCTGGGAGGAGTGGGACAGAAGAGGGACAGGGTGGTCCCTCCGGGGAGCTTTCCTGGCAGAAGGCCCACGACTAGCGTTTTCTCTTGTTGGTCAAGGGCAGGTCACACAGTCCTGTCCAACTGCAGGGGACACTGGGAGATGCGCTTTTCCAAGTGGCACGCGGTGTGGCACAGAACGCGGTGTGGCGCAGAACGCGGTGTGGCGCAGGACACAGGTGACTGCTACCGGGGGGGGGGGGGGGGGTCAGGTGATGGGCAAGTCTGGGACAGATCGTGTGGCAGAGTGGTGTGTTTTGTGTGTGCATGCTTGTGTATGTGCATGCATACGATGTGTGTGCACCCGTGTATGCGCATGATTGTGTGCGTGCGTGGTGTCCATGTGCACATGTGATGTGTGTGCCCCCGTGAATGCGCATGATTGTGTTCACGTGTGTGGTGCACATGTGATGTGTGCATGCATATGATGTGTGTGCACCTGTGTATGTACATGATTGTGTGTACAATTGTGTATGTGTGTGGTGCCCTGTGCACATGTGATGTGTGCGTGCATATGATACATGTGCACCCCTGTGTATGCAAATGTGATTGTGTCCTTGTGTATGAGTGGTGCCCTGTGCACATGCTTTGTGTGCATGTGTATGATGCGTGTGCACCCGTGTATGCAAGTGTGATTGTTGTCCTTGTGTATGTGTGTTTCCTGTGCACATATGTGTGTGCACATATGTGCCCCTGTGTCTGCATATGTGATGTGTGCCTGGTGCCCTGTGCACATGTGATGGATGCATGTGATGTGTGGGGTGTGTGCATGGGCATACTGTGTGTACAGTGGGGCTGGGCAGATACTCTTTTTTAAAAAAAAGTTTTTTAATGTTTATTATTGAGACAGAGAGAAACAGTGGATGAGTGGGGGAGGGACAGAGAGAGCGGGAGACACAGAATCTGAAGCAGCTCCAGGCTCCGTGCTGTCAGCACAGAGCCCGACGCGGGGCTCGAACTCACAAACCGTGAGATTGTGACCTGAGACCAAGTCGGACACTCAACTGACTGAGCCACTCAGGCGCCCCTGGGCAGATACTCTTGAGGGCTTCTTGTGGGTTAATAAATGGGGTGGTTTGAGTAGGATCAGGAAGACCTGAGGGTGCCGGTGGTGACCATGTGCAGAGGGTAAGTGAGGGCTGTGTAGGGCCAGTAAAGGAGGTGGGCTTCCTGCTGCCAGGTGGGGGGGTGGGCATGGGAGGGAGGGTTGAGGGCTGACTTGGGCTTTAGTTTGAGCACTGGCGAGCTGGGGCCATGAGGGAACGTAGGTTTGGAGGACATTTGGAGGTTGGATTTCGGCACGTGAATGCCCCCTATGACAGTCAGGGCTCAAGTCAGCTCTGAGGGCAGAAGTGAGCCGAGTAACTAATGGGACCTTGGGTTCTCCTGTGAAAAGACACAAGGTCTTGGTTTGAAGATCAGACCACTAGAGTAGAGAACTCCCAGTTGTGACTCCAGGTAATTAATGGGTGACCCATTTAACTCACCTTGGAGGATTCATGGGTACGTGGTATTTAAAGTAGTCTACACACATGGGGCGCCTGGGTGGCTCAGTCGGTTAAGCATCCAACTTCAGCTCAGGTCACGATCTCGCGGTTCGTGGGTTCGAGCCCCGCGTCGGGCTCTGTGCTGACTGCCAGCTCAGAGCCTGGAGCCTGTTTCGGAGTCTGTGTCTCCCTCTCTCTCTGACCCTCCCCTGCTCACGCTGTCTCTCCTTCTCTCTCTCTCCCTCTCTCTCTCTCTCAGAAATAAATAAAACATTAAAAAACATAAATAAATAGTCTACACACTTGGAGCAGCAGTCTAAAAGGGAGAAGCTGCCTTCTGTCCCTCATTCCGAGAGCCTGTCTGCAGGGGCCCCTGTTCACAGCAGCTGCTGGTGGCTTCTCCCAGAGAGCTCTGCACCTAGGAGCCCACCTGACCGCTCTCCACACCGGAGGGCTCACTGCACACTCAATTCTCCCCTGTCTCAACGTAGCATGGCTCTGCACCCGTGGACGTCTGCGTGGTCCTTGCTGGCGGCTCTCTTGTAGACGGTCCGCAGGGTGCAGCCTGCCGCCAGGCATCCCGGGCCCCCTTGTCCACGTGTGTGGGTGCCCCCCGTGCAGGACCGGTGATCTGATGGCCACTTGACTTTGGGAGCTTTGCCCTCCATAGAAGGTGTTTGAAATTGGATCCCTGCCAATATCACGACAGTAGCTGCCACCCCGCCCCTCCCAGAACCTCAGGAGAGCGAGCCCGACCTTGGGTGAGCCTTGGGCTGGGTTGCACGACCCTCCCTGAGTGTGAGGCCACGGGAAACCAGGGTCAGAATCTGCTTAGCGTATTGGATGGCAACATGCAGATTCGAGCAGGAAAGCGGTGTTATCCCAAGGATGCGGGAAGGCAAGAGCTGGCGCCTCCTTTCCCCGCCCTGGCCCCTGGGTGACGGAGGACCCCAGCCGCCTGCTGGACCCTCATTGGCCGGCGTGTGAGATGTGCACGCGAGTCTAAGAGGCCGCTCCGTGTGTACTGAGCCTGCACACAGGTTTCTGGGAGAGCAGGTGTCCCGGTCTAGTTCTGTGTGTAGTTGGGCAGACTTTGTATACAGGAAATTTGGAGCTTACAGACTTGGGGGTGGGGGGGCTCAGCGACCTGGATCTGGACTGGACCAGATCTGGAATGGCTTCCACAACAATACAGAACTGATCCTCTGAGGCACCTGTTTCTCGTGCTCCTTCTGGAGCTGGGGGGACAGGAGGACCCCGAGCCCCCCCCCCCATGGCCACACACCTGGGGCTGCTGACAAGCTGCCCGGAGCTGTGGCCCGGGATGGGGTGTTCATGTCAGGAAGCCACCGCTGTCCAAGGCTCCAAGTTGATGGCACCTCGTCACAGGGCCTCCCCTGCAGGAGAGACCCAAGTTCTACAGCCTTGCTGTCAGGCAGGAAGCACGGCCAGGAGCATCGGGAGGGACACGGCTTCCTCCGTTCTACCCCCAGTGCCACACCGATGCCAGTGCCACACCCAGGCCTGTGCCACACCCAGGCCCGTGCCACACCGATGCCAGTGCCACACCGGTGCCAGTGCCACACCGGTGCCAGTGCCACACCCAGGCCCGTGCCACACCGATGCCAGTGCCACACCGGTGCCAGTGCCACACCGGTGCCAGTGCCACACCCAGGCCCGTGCCACACCGATGCCAGTGCCACACCGGTGCCAGTGCCACACCGGTGCCAGTGCCACACCCAGGCCCGTGCCACACCGATGCCAGTGCCACACCGATGCCAGTGCCACACCGATGCAGCAACAGGAGGGGCCTTGCTCGCAGGGGCTCTGGGGGGGAGGGACTCAGGCAGGTACATTGTAACTTTCCAGCCTCACCAAGCAGGAGGGCCGCCTGAAGGTGAAAGGAGCCAGTCCCCACCCAGGGAATTCAGTCTGAGGGAGGGTGTTCTTTACACGTGATTCGGGAACAACTGGTGAGTGCAGTTGCCCACTCTTGTCTCTTTATGTAGACATTCACATTTTGAAAAAAAATATTTATTTTGCGAGACAGAGAGAAAGTAGGGGAGGGACCAAGAGAGAGAGGGAGACAGAGAATTCCAAGCAGGCTTTGTACTGTCAGCACAGAGCCTGACAGGGGGCTCGAACTCACAAGCCATGAGATCATGACCCAAGCTGAAATCAAGAGTTGGACGTTCAACCAACCGAGCCACCCAGGCGCCCCTCTTGTCTCCTTTTTATAAGCCAAGTTTTATTTTTGTTACTTCTAAAGATTTTTAGTTTAACATCAGAGGGCGTTTGCACCCACACTTTGCCCAGGCACTTTACTGCTTTGGCCTTCTTTTTCATAAATGAATTTTTTATTGAGATATAATTCACGTACCATACATGCATCCTTTCAAAGTGCACAGTTCAGTGGTTTTCAGTAAATTCACAAAACTGTGCAGCCATGAGTGCTACTTAATTTCACAACATCTTCATCAACCCCAGAAGGAAATCCCACAACCAGTTGGAGGCACCCCCAACCCCCCGGCCCCACGCCTCTCCTCAGCCCTGGAAACCACTAACCTACTTTACACCTCTGTGGATTTGCCTGTTCTGCACATTGTATTTAAAAATAATTTTTTTATAATGTTTATTCTTGAGAAAGAGAGAGACACAGCACGAGCAGGGGAGGGGCAGAGAGAGACACACACACAGAATCCGAAGCAGCTCCAGACTCCAAGCTGTCAACACAGAGCCCGATGAGGGGCTCGAACTCATGAACTGCGAGATCATGACCCGAGTGGAATCACACAGTATGTGGCCTTCCACGTCTGGTTTCTTTCACTGAGCACTGCTTTCAGGGCTCGTCTATGTTGNTTATAATGCTTATTCTTGAGAAAGAGAGAGACACAGCACGAGCAGGGGAGGGGGAGAGAGAGACACACACACAGAATCCGAAGCAGCTCCAGACTCCAAGCTGTCAACACAGAGCCCGATGAGGGGCTCGAACTCATGAACTGCGAGATCATGACCCGAGTGGAATCACACAGTATGTGGCCTTCCACGTCTGGTTTCTTTCACTGAGCACTGCTTTCAGGGCTCGTCTATGTTGTAGCAGGGTCACTAATTCAGCCTAACAATCCATTGTATGGATACGCCACATTTTATCCACTTGGGTTGTTTCCATTTCTTGGGTATTTGCCCGCATGTTTTGTGTGGACATGTGTTAGGAACTCTCTCGGCTACATACTTCGGGAAGGGAACAGCCGGGTCATATGTCGCCTCTACCTTTAACTTGGAGGAGCTGCAAACTGTGTTCCACAGAAGCTGCGTCTTTTGATCCGGCAGCGTCCGAGGCCCCAGGCTCTGCGCACCCCCGCCAGCACGTACCCTCTGACTTTGTTGTCGTCACTTAGCCAAAGAGGGGGTTTGGTTTGGATGACGCGGAGCGAGGATTCTGTTCTCTGGGGGCATATCCACTCCAGTCCTTCACCTGCTTAGAACTCCTTTTTCCCGGGATGCCTAGCTGGCTCGGGTCCTGGTTTGGGGTTGTGGGTTCAAGTTCCTCACTGGGTGCAGAGGTGACTTAGAAATAAACAACGTGAGGGGCGCCTGGGTGGCTTAGTCGGTTAAGCGTCCGACTTTCGCTTGGGTCATGATCTCGCGGTTCGTGGGTTCGAGCCCCGCGTCGGGCTCTGTGCTGACTGCCAGCTCGGAGCCTGGAGCCTGTTTCAGTCTGTGACTCCCTCTCTCTCTGACCCTCCCCTGCTCACGCTGTCTCTCTCTCTCTCCTAGAAATAAATAAAACATTAAAAAATTAAAAAAAAAAGAAATAAACAACGTGAACTAACTTGACAATAGATACATTAAAGCAAACAAACATGAATAGGACACAGATGTCAATAAACTGATTAAAATGCAAAAAAAAAAAAGAAAAAAAGAAACTTTAATATTTTCTAAGTTTAATTTTTTGAGAGAGGGAGGGCGCACCCGCGCACGAGAGCGAGCAGGCGGGGAGGGACACAGACCGAGGGGGCTCCGTGTCAGGACCCCGGGGTCACGGCCTGAGCGGCCATCAGGAGACTGGACTCAACCCCGAGCCATCCAGTTGCCCCACAAATAAGCTCTTTAAAAATCGTCTGTTTTATGATTTCTTGAGTTGTGACTTCCCTGTTTTGGATACAACTCCCTTATCAGGCGTACGCTTTGCAAATATTCCCA
>NW_027530000.1:256067-298882 GCF_008692635.1 Crocuta crocuta
CGGCCGTCTCGCCGCCTCTCGCCGCGCGACGTCACTTCCGGTTCGCCGTAGCGGGCGCGCCGCCGCTTCCTCCTCCCGCGGTCCCGGATGCGCCTAGCGGAGCGGCGCCGCCTCGACCGCCGCCCCCAGGCCTCAGCCGGACGCGGCCGGAGTGCGGTCCAGACTCGGGTAGGTGGGGCCGCGGCGTGGCCAGGGACCGTGGGGGTCGGGGTCAGGAGTCTTGTGGTTCGCGCCCGGCCCTCTTAGAGCCCGCCCTCGCCAGGGGCGTGTAGTTGGGGGCGCGCCGGGGTTGGGGGGGAGCTGCCGGGAGTTGGGGGGCGCTGGCGTGGGGACGCCGGGAGGGGANCAGTGACTGGGGGCCGTGGCTGCGGGCGGGGGGCGCTGGCGCGGCGCAGGGATGCGGCCCGCGGTGATGGCGCGCCGGAGAGCGGGGGCTGGCGCAGAGATGTGGTCCGCCGTTGATGGGGGCGCAGAGATGCGGCCTGCGGTGACTGGGCGCCGGGACGACTTGGGGCGCTGGCGCAGAGACGGCGCCCGCGGCGACGGTGGAAGAGGCACTGGAGAATATGTGGGCGCGGAGACCCGGGTGCCGGGCGGGGGCGGCTCTCCAGCCCTCACTACAGCAGGCCGTGGGGTCCGCGTGCTTCAAGTTAGTTGTCGGCTTGGCTCTAGTTTTGTTTGGTTCTGGGGTCTCCACACCCATCATATTCAACAGAACAGGCATTCCCCCCGCAGGGATCTTCTAGCGCCAGGCGTCCCACCGTCGCAGACGTGGGAACAGGTGCGGAGGGAAAGTGACTGGTCCAAGTCCTCCTGTGAGGGACACCTGAGTGAATTCAGGTCATTTTTTTTTCCAATGTTTTATTTATTTCTGAGAGAGAGAGAGCGTGAGCAGGGGAGGGTCAGAGAGAGAGGGAGTCACAGACTGAAACAGGCTCCAGGCTCTGAGCTGGCAGTCAGCACAGAGCCCGACGCGGGGCTCGAACCCACGAACCGCGAGACCATGACCTAAGCGAAAGTCGGACGCTTAACCGACTAAGCCACCCAGGCGCCCCGAATTCAGGTCATTTTGACGCGGCTGTGCGCTGCACACTACTGTAGTCAGAATGTTCGAGGCTCCACTGTCCAGCCCTTTTGCGCTCCTCAGGTGGCCCAGCCTTACCCTCCGGGCCTTTGCACTGGTTGTCCCCTTGTGCCGGGAGCACTTTACCCACAGAGATCCGTAGCCCTGGGGTGTCTACTCAGATGTCGTCTTATCAGTAGAGAAGAAGGGTACCGCTGGGTGCTAGTAATGCCATCCCTGCCTTGTAGATGTTTGAGTGTTTTTGTATTTTCTTTTCTTTTTTTTTTTTAATATTTTTATTTATTTCTGGGAGAGAGAGAGAGAGACAGCGTGAGCAGGGGAGGGTCAGAGAGAGAGGGAGTCACAGACTGAAACAGGCTCCAGGCTCTGAGCTGGCAGTCAGCACAGAGCCCGACGCGGGGCTCGAACACACGAACCGCGAGATCATGACCTAAGTGAAAGTCGGACGCTTAACCGACTAAGCCACCCAGGCGCCCCTGTTTTTGTATTTTCTGATCAAGTTTTGAAGTGATACACGCAATAGAATGCTTCCGGTAACTTTTTTGAGTAGAACTGATAAAACAAATATGCTTTTTGAATAGTTGCAGAAAATATAAAAATATATTTTGAAACAAAATTATTATACCACCCAAAGATAAGCACAATTAATGTTTTTTTATGGTCCTTTGTTCTATCCGTGTAGTTTTTCCTTTCTAATTGAGATTGTTTAATGTAATTTTATGTGCTTTTAAAAACATAGCATGAGCACCGCTGTTCCGCCCTGTGCAGTAGTTGCTGTGGGCGCTGCCGTATCCACGAGGCATTATTCACTGTCTTGTATTGGATCCACCCTTGCTGGGCTGCCCGAGGCCGTGGCTCGCATGTTGTCCTCTTGAGTTTATCTTCGCTCCAGAGTGTTTTGTCACAACAAACAAATCCTCCAGCTACCTTTTCTAGGTCTTAGTTTCCTTTCATACCCAGTTTAGGAAGAATCCTGTCCTCCCTGTCACCATTTTCTCTCCCCGTTTCTCTTCAACCAAGTTCAGTTAAGCTTTTAGTCCCACCTCTTCTCTGAAAGTGCTCCTCTTGGGGTCACCAGCGCTGTTACGTCGCCAAGTCTTCCATGGACAGTCTCTGACCTGGCCACCCGTGGCTTCCTGTTGTCTCCTGGTGGCACTGAGACGCCACCCTCCGGGTTCTCCTTGAACCTGGCTGGTCGCTGCCTCCAGTCTCTCTACGTTAAGTACTGAATGGCCTCGGGCGGTTCTCGGGCCGGCCTCCTCTCAGGTCTGTACACCCAGGCGGCCTCATCCTGGGTCTTGGCTGTGGGTCCTGTGCCAGCATCTCCTGAACGTGGAGCCCCCGCCTGGATCTTTCCACACCTCGCTTTCACCTGGGTGGGAGCTGCTGCTCACACACTGTTGCCTTTTGTTTGGAGGGAGCTCTGCGTTTAAGTCCTGCAGGTCAGACCTTTCTGGGATTTGTTTGCCTTGCACATGCTCGGTCTGATCTGTCGGCGCTGTTAAACTAGGACTTGAGCCTGGTTGCTCCTCGCGCTGCCTTTTTGGCCACGGCTATCCTTCCAGCCCCGCCTCCCATCGCTTCCCGGGGCTCTTCTCCTCCCTGCCCTGCCCGCTCCCCTCCGCGGTTCTGCGCTGGAATTTCAGCACAGCAGCGGGGTGTTGTTTTTATTTTTTAATGTTTATTTTATTTTAAAATTTTTAATGTTTATTTTTGAGAGAGACAACCCGTGAGTGGGGGAGGGGCAGAGAGAGAGGCAGACACAGAATCTGAAGCAGCTCCAGGCTCTGAGCTGTCAGCACAGAGCATGATGCAGGGCTTGAACTCGTGAACCACAAGATCACGACCTGAGCTGAAGTCAGATATTTAACCTACTAAGCCACTCAGGCGCCCGCTTATTTATTTTAGAGAGAGTAGGTGTGCGTGCTGTGAGAGAGGGAGAGAGAGAATCCCAAGCAGGCTCCACGCTTTCAGTGAAGAGCCTGACTTGAGGCTCAAACTCATGAACCAACAGATCATGACCTGAGCCGGAGTTGGATGTTGAATCAACTAAGCCACCCAGGTGCCCCTGGTGATGTTTGTTGTTGTTGTTGTTGTTGTTGTTGTTGTTGTTGTTGTTGTTGTTGTTGTTGTTGTTGTTGTTGTTGTTGTTGTTGTTGTTGTTGTTGTTGTTGTTGTTGTTTTAATTTTTAATGTTTTATTTATTTCTGAGAGAGAGAGAGAGATACAGAATCTGAAACAGGCTCCAGGCTCTGAGCCATCAGCACAGAGCCCAATGTGGGGCTCGAACCCATGAACCTTGTGATCATGATGTGAGCCGAAGTCGACGCTTAACCGACGGAGCCACCCAGGCGCCCCCCTGGTGATGTTTTAAAAACAGAAAATATCTTGGTTGGTGAGGTCGAGCCCCGCCCCCATCAGGCTCTTTGCTGTCCGCATGGAGCCCACTTCAGATCCACCAGCATCCTTTCTCTGCCCCTCCCCTGCTCGCGTGTGCCATCTCTCTCTCTTTCTCAAAAATTAATATTAAAACAAGATAAGAGAGAAATCAGATGGTGCACTTCTTTTCTCAAAGCTCCATGCTTTCCCATCTCCCTCAGAAAACCAGCCGAAAGTTCTTGAGGCAGTTTATGAAGCACCTGGTGACCAGGTCCTTACTGTTAACCTCATGTTGCCTCCCCTGTCCCCTCGTCCCCTGGCCCAGCCACACCCGGCTCAGGACCTGGGCATGCCCTGCCTCTGTCTGGAATGCCATCGTCTGACTTTCTCGTTTCAGAACCTCCTCTTCAGAGAGGCTGCTGCAGGACGTGGCGCCTTGCCCGTGTCCCTCACGGCCCCTGTCCCTTCCCTTGCTGCAGCTCTGCCATTGCGGTTGGCCGCCGCTTACAGCTTTGTGTATTGCCTGCCCCCTTCTGGGGGCGAGAACGACGCTGTGTTCACTCTTGTGTCCCCAGTGGTTCAAATAACGTTTGCAGTAAGTGTGCAGTAAATGCTTATTGAGCAAACATATTAATGAACAGATTCTTCCGTAAAGCAGGTGGGCTTGGTAGGACCTAGGCGTACGGGGGTAATGAATGATTCTAGGGGATGTTGAGGAAGGGAATTCACATGCTTACAAGGGGGAAACTGGCTCTTCCCAGAGGGGCAGACACACACAGGAGACAAAGCTTCACGTAGGCAGAGGTGAAAGGGAGGGAGTCAGGTGGGAGGTGAGAGGGCTTCGGCCATTCAAGGAAAGAGCCTGTCACCTGACCCTGCATTCAACCGGGGTTGGGTTTCGGCCGCCCATGGCCTCTCTTCACGTGGACCATGTGCGGGGCCCATCCTGTGTGCTGGTAGTGAGTTCCCTCTGTCCGCCCCGCTGCCCCCATCTTTACGTCCCTCCTCTTGCACAGGAGCGATGCTTTCCTTCTCTGTCAGGGGGCTTGTAGCTGCCCGGCATGGCCTCTGGGGTCCCCCACTGGGACCGGGTCCTCCAGTGCCTCAGGCTCCGCGGTTTCAGAGACGCGGTCTGGCCTGTGTGCCCCTCAGGCTGGGCTGCGGCCACAGGAGGCAGCTCGAGCCTCTTTCTGCAGGTGGAAGAGCTGCGTCTTCCTCGGGGTCCCCGGCCCTGCTCCTCAGCCTCCCGAGGGGGACCAGGTGCCCGCTGCCTTCAGGAGACCAGGTCTGGGCCCAGTGGCCTTTGGGCCTATGTTCTCAGCCCCGCCCTCTGTGGCTTCTGCTTTATTTCTGGTCGGTGGAAATTTTTGTTTTGTTTTGGTGCATTATCGTAGAAATAAATTCTAAAAATCATTTATGTACTGAGTGGGAGGGAAGGTCTTTGCATAAACTCACTGTCATTTTACTCAGCTTTCTGAGAGTTTTGATAGATGTTGTGTAATTTCCACGGTTCATCCCTAGCGCCACCAGCCTGCCCGCCTCCTCCTGCCAGGCCCCGGCAGCCACCCATCTCTGTCCTTTCTGGGCTGTCAGTTAAAGGAAGTCCGTGTGGACACTCTTGAGTCTGGCTTCTTTCAGGGAGCAAATGCATTTGCTGTTTATCCAGGTTGCTGCACGTACCGAGAGGTGTTTCCTCTGTTGCTGCGTGGTGCGGGCGCACTGCACCCACTCCCCTGGGGAAGGGCGTTTGGGTTGTGGCCAGTCCTCTAGTACAAGTAGTGCGTGAGTGATTTGCGTTGTGTGACATTCACACGGTTCTCATGGGACGACAGAGTTCCTCTTCGCTTTCCCCCCATTCTTGACTTCCTCCCCAGGACTGGGTATCCATTTCTCCAGGTTTCCTTCTGCGCGTTCGAAGCGGTATCATGGTGTACCATGGGGTGGTGGTTTTCACAAGGGGCTGAAAATTGGTTTTTGGAAGGAGGGTGAAAAAAATATTAGGACAGTGGTTTAGGTCTCCCAAAAGGTCAAGTACTTCCATAGATATATACTATGGCTGTGGGATTAAAATTTCACAGGATGGGTGGGGGGATTTGCTGAGAAATGTCTAAGCAGGGCCCACAGGGGCTGTGGGTAAAAGACTGAGAAACCGTGGCAGTATAGCAGATCGGCGGCTTGCTCCTTTATGACATGTGTCCGAGGAAGGACTTCTTCGGTTTGCCTGGACTTTTCCTCTCAAGCTGAGGTAGATCCTGTCTGTGTGGGGCGCACAGGGCTCTCTGCTCCATCAGGTTAAGGACCTGCCCTGCCTGCATCCTAGCCCAGGAAGTTAGGAGGGACATGGAGGCCTCAGTCCCTGTTTCTGCACTGTGGCCCTGCCACACGGCACATGACACAGGGACTCCCACGTTGTTTGAAAACCTCAGTTTAGCCCAGTTTAGGTCATTTGGAATTCACATATTTTAGGAATGAGTATGGAGCCTTCATAGTCTGCTCTGAGGTAGGAAAAGCGTGAATATTTTGTCAGTGTCTGGGACTCTGGTTTACAGCCTTTGATTTTTTTTCTGTAATATTTTACTATGAAAAATGTCAAAGAAACACACAGGTTGAGAGGATTTTGCAGTAAACTACCTACGTACTCATGACCTCGTTTCTATTAACATTTTTCTGTGCGAGCTTCGTCACTCATCCATCCATCCATCTGCTTTTTAAAGTTTTGGGAAGCACTTCAAGGGAAGTGAAAGCAGTGTCTTTAGTATGTTAGAGCCTCTCCTCTTTTTTTTTTTTTTTAGCTCCCTTAGGGTTACTTGTTCCATTTTTTTTTTTATGTTTATTTTTAAGAGATAGTGTGAGCAGGGGAGGAGCAGAGGGAGACAGACAGACAGAATCTGAAACAGGCTCCAGGCTCCCAGCTGTCAGCACAGAGCCCGACGCAGGGTTTGACTCAGAGCTGTGAGATCATGAGCCAGAGTCGGACCACTTAACTGACTGAGCCACTCAGGCACCCCTATTTTCTACCTTTTTATTTTATATAAGAGGGCTGTGGATATTATAGAAGTGAGTTTATTGACTTGGAAAAATGGTCTTTGCACCGTAGGGAAAAAAGAAAAACCATTTTTAAATGTGTTCATATGCTTACGTTTTTGTTAACAATACCTAAATGGTTTCCCCATTTCTTTTCTAAAATTTATTTATTTTGAGAGAGAGCATGTGCGCAAGAGCTGGGTAGGGGCAGAGAGAGAGGGAGAGAGAAACCAAGGCAGGCTCCAGGCTCTGAGCTGTCAGCACAGTCTGACACGGGACTCGAGCACATGGACTGAGAGATCATGACCTGAGCTAAAGTCAGATGCTCAACCAGCTGAGCCCCCCAGGCCCCCCCCCCCCCATTTTCTTNATGCCTCCTAGAAAGCACTTGAGTGCAGGTTTACCAGGAAGGAGAGGGCAGGGAGCACTCTCTGCAGAAGGAAGTTCTGGAGCACAGCAGGCAGTGCTTTCTCGGAAGAAGAGGGAGGTTTCATGTGGCTGCAAATGGGTGTTTGGGGGGAAGGTCCTTGTGGCGTAGCTGCCACTGCTGTGGGTTCGGGTCTGATCTCTGCTCTGGCCCTGGCTCTCCCTAAGCTGCTTCCTCACAGAACCGAAATGAGGTGGTGCCTGGATCTCAGGCCTCAGAACCCATCTGGCCCCACACCGAAGGAGCTCCTGCCGCAGGCAGGCCTGGGCTGTGGGGGCACCGCTCCCCCGGAGCCCTAGCGTCATTTTTCACCCTGGTCTTTTTTCCCCTTTAATCATTTTTTTCATGTTTATTTGAGAGAGAGAGAGAGAGAGAGAGAGAGAGGGAATGCACGTAGGAGCGAGTTGGGGAGGGACAGAGAGAGAGAATCCCAAGCAGGCTCACGGTGTCAGCACAGAGCCCGACTCGGGGCTGGAACTCATGAACCGTGAGATTATGCTGAGCCTAGATCAAGAGTCAGATTCTTAACCCCCTGAGCCACCCAGGCGCCCCCACCATGGTCTTTCTTAACCTGCTTGTGGCTGCTCGGCTCCCCCAGGGCAGGATCGAGAACCCTGGGGCAGCCGGGCAGGACTGAGGTGCTGGTGTTCAGGAGTGGGGTTGCGTGTGCATCAGCTTCTCTGTATGTAGAGAGGCTGAGTTGAAAGGAGAATCTTCATCTTTATTCCCTTGATTTGTTTTTAGTCTCAACATTAACTTTAGCTTGAAATTCAAATAGCGTTAAGTGAAGGTCTGATTACTCTTTCAGAGATGGAGCCCCTGTCCTAAAATCTCCTAGCCTGTGTGCCCCTAGTCCTCCGCGGAGGCCGCCGCCTGCTCCTCCGGTCCCGCCCTGCTGTCCCCAGGGCCCTGCGTCCCGCCACGGCGTCCTTGCTCGTGGGCCATTGCAGTAGCAGAGCTAGGTGTGTTTTAAGGAGAAAAGCCCGGAGTTACACTGACCCCTGGTTCTCCTCCGGCAGCACCGAGTTGTCCCATTGTCCTGCCTTCCCCTTTCCACTGGTGACCACGTTGTCTTTCCTAGAGTTCCATTGTTTCTGTTTGTGTCGGCTTTTAGGGAGTTCTTCGTCTTTGTTGATTTCATTTTGGTTTTTGAATACGTGACTCTTTCACATGATTCTGAGAATCAAAGTGATACAAGATGGTGTACGTAGGAGTGTCACTTTCTCCACTGCCTGTCACTGCCTAGCCTCTTTCATTTCTGGCTTATTCTTCATGAGTTCCTTTTTTGCATAAGCAGATACTTATGGGACATCAGTGCTTGTAGACTGTTGGCAGTGAACGTGACTAGGAAATAGGATTTTAAGAAAAAATTAGGTAAGTACAGATATGTACGTATAGGTTTTTTTGTTTTGTTTTGTTTGTTTTTTTTGTAGAAGACCATGCGGGCAGGATGTGTGTTTATATGTTTGTGTCTTTTCCTCTTAGGCAAGGGTAGTGTCTCATGTATGGTCTGCACTTGGCTTATGTGACTCCGTGTTAGCTCTGCATGAGCGCACGAGAGCTTTCTCCTTTATTTGTACGCCTCACGGTGCCGCCCTGAATGGAGGGCCCGATGGATGGTGGATGCGGCCCGTCTCTGAAATACAGATGGACGTGTAGTTTGTTCCTGATGTTTTGCGTTTACAAATAAAACTGTGCAGACACGTTTTTGTACTGGAGGTGGAGACTCAGAGTGCAGCGTGTGCACAGGCACACGCAGGTCTGTGTGGCGACACCAGCCCCCCACGGCCTCCCTAGTGGGGCTCGCCGCCTGGCTTCTGAACTGTTCGGTCTGGTGGATGAGAAATGATACTTCAGCCCAATTTTAATTGCAGTTCTTTGACTAGGAGCAATGATTTACAGGTTAATGAGCTTGAAAAATTCAGCTTCAAGTCTTCTCTTGGAGTTGTACCTTGTTTTACTGTTTTTTTGTTTTTTGTAATAGGAAATCTCCTCTCGTAAGTAAGGACTGGGGGTGAGTGAGACATGTAGCTCATTACTTGTGAGCAGCCTCATAGCGACACTCCGTGTTTTGATGGATCTCAAGGGCCACGTCTGGACTCTGGTTTTTGCACTTGGGGTCTTGGACTGGTCCTTATTTTTAGCAGCCGGACTGTCTTCTGACACCACTGTGTCTGCCACTCTGCGTGTTCTCACAGCCTGTTCGGGGCTCGTTGGTGCATGCTCTGTGTGCGGGACACGGCCGTGCCGTGGATGCCGAGAAGTACTTGCGTGATGAACAGTGCCTGGCCCTGCTTTGGCCGGGCCAGGGGAGGGGCACCATGACCCCCTCATACAGTGACACCGCAGAGCTACCCGAAGCGGGGGATGGCTCCGTCTTGATCTGGGGAAATGTGAGGGCAGGGAGGGATGTGGGTTTGGGAAGGCAGCAAGGCTCATGGCTCGAGCTTCCAACCTGTTGAAGGGGAAGAAGAGACGTCCTGATCCCTAGCCGCCGGGACTCTGGCTGATCCCGGATGGGAAGCTGGGAATGGAGGGTGGGCAGTGGGGAGCCAGCTTGGAGCAACTGCTGTAAGTGCCCAGTCTCCCGGGCCCTCCACCCACCCTCTTAAGGGCTCTGAGCCTGGCCGCCCCACCACCCCCCCGCACTGAGAACCAGGCCCAGGCAGTATTCCTTAGAGTGGCATCTTCATGGCGGTCAGATGTGCCCCTTTATGATGTTGTTGTCGCCCTGACAGAGCAGCAGCAGGCGCGAACGGGCCTGCGGCTGGCACTGTCCTGCCCGTGGCACGGTGAGTGTTGCATGCAGCGATCTGAGGGCTCTCACCCATGCTCTAGCCTGGTGCCACTGAACTTGACCCCCTCCCGAGCAGTGCCCACGTGGGGCCACGAGCTTCAGGGTTGGCTCCAGCTCTTGCTGACGGACCTTGAAAGCAGACACAGCCACCATAAAAAAAGTAAAATGCTGTTTTGTCATTGGTGGTAGCTTTGCTCTCCATCGGGGTAACTGTTCACATTTTGGGGGAAAGCTGCTTTAGATAAGCAGTTTCTTTACGTCGTGGTTGGTTGGCTTTATTTCTCTAACTTGACCATAAGCTCACTGAAGTCAGGATTCACTTTTTTAAAAAGTTGAGATTTAATTTATGCATAGTAAAGTTCACACTTTAGCGTGTGGGCTCTGTGACTTTGGACAAACTTCTAAAAAAATTTTTTAAGTTTATTTTTGAGAGAGAGAGACATGCAGAACATGGGGGAGGGGCAGAGAGAGGACACCCAGAATCGGAAGCAGGTTCCAGGCTCTGAGCTGTCAGCATAAAGTCTGATGTGCGACCTGAACTTACAGACCACGAGATCATGACCTGAGCCGAAGTGTGACGCTCACTGACTGAGCACCCAGGCGCCCCTGGACAAACATTTGTGACCATCCTCACAAATTAAGTGGAGAAATGGATCCACACCCCCACATTCTCTCCTGCTTCTCCCAGGTCAGCTCCTGCCTCACCTTTAGCCCTTGGGGTCTGTCTAACCTCTGTCCCTGTGGTTTGCCTGTTCCAGGATATCACGTCATGTCAGTGACCTGTGGTACGTGATCCTCTGGCCGCTCCTCGGCATCTCTGGATTCGTCGTGGGGTGGGCATGTCAGTAGCTTGGTCCCTGCGTGGCTGAGGCTCCACGTGTGGCTGCTCCAGCGCTGTGTGCCTTCGCCAGGTGAAGGTCAGTATTTGTGTTTGATGTGTTTCCCTGACTCGCTATGGAATTTACTCCTTCAGCAGAGTGGTGGTCACGCTACATGTCGGTGTCCCACTCCTTTCACTTAACACGTCTGAACATTTTTCATTTTTATTACAGTCTCCATCTAGAACTTGGACACTGGATTTTTCTGGTTACTTTTTTTTTTTTTTTTTTTACACTGTGTTGTATTGCAACAAACATTTTTATGCTCAATTTAAAAAAACAGGTAGGTCCATTTTCTCAGGAGAGATTTCCAGAGATAGTATTACTAGGTCAAAGGTAACGGGGTCAGATGGGTTGTTCTGCTTTCCCAGCACTATCGCCCACCCCGTCAGGTATGTTCTGGGCTCTGAGCCCTTGGAGACCTCCACTCCGTGTCCTCACCTGCCTCCCACACCCCTGAGCGGCTTGGGCGGGTGTCTGCGGTGTGATTTCGCGTCTTGGCCTAGTGGATCTGGGAGATACTACAGTTCACGTTGCGTTTATTAGTAGTGAGGTTGGAGGTTTCCTTCTAGCTGATTAAGTAGATGTTTTTCTTTTGTGAACTGTCTCATCCTGGTTTCATTTTTCTATGGGCTTGGAGTGATTTTCAGTTTGTATGAGTGCTTTCTATGGTACTGGTCATAGTCTTTGTTGTAATTTCCCCAAATATTCATGATTTCGATGATTTACTTTAGAGTTTTAAACGTTTTTAAATTGTGTGTCTTCAAATCCATGTGTCTTTTCAGATACAACTTTACTGCGTTAAGTTTAGGGACTTGAATTCCCTTCAGAGCTTTAGTAAGTATTCACTTTTGTGTTCTTTACATATTTCCGATTTGATTTTTCTACGTTTGGTATAAAACTCGGAATGTTAGCCTATAAAGTGCTTCATTTATTTTGCTGAATGATTTGTAGTGAGAATTTAAATACGATTTTTTGCCACGTGGCAGTGACCTGTTCACCCTAACTCAGCTTCCTCTGGTTTTGTGAATTGTCAGATGTGAGAGAGTCTGTTTCTGGCCTTTGTTCGCTCTTCCTGCTCACTCTGGGAACATGTTCTACGGAAATAACCATAACTGTGCCCCTGTGTGTGTTCGTCCTGTAGTTCTCTGTTTGAGCCATTTCCACAGTGGTCCTGTGACGCGTCTTTATGAGGACTGGGTGCAGAGGCTCGTTCTGAGGCCCCTTTGCGGGGCGCCCGCTCGGGGGTGAGGGCCGGAGTGCCAGCGAGCTGCTCGCGGAGGCAGTTCCTCCCCGTGACCCCGATTTCCTGCTCAGACGGACGCTGCCACTTGCCTGCCCTGTGTGGGCCGTGTCTACAGAGCCGCCTGCAGGCAGAAAGCGCCTTTTCCTCTGTTTAAAGGGGTGCTGGTTTTCAGCTTCCTCAGCCTTGCCCCGTGTGCCCGCGCACTCGGTGGCTCCTGATTCCGTACATCCGGCTGCTGCAGCCGGGGCCTGGGGCTGTGGGCCACTCCGTCCGTGCACGTATCTTTGCCTTGTCAGCTTTGTAACTTCTGATTCATGATGTTCTCATCCCTGCTCTCTGTGAGAGAAGCTGTGGGGACGGAAGGGCCAGCCTTCTTGCTCGTTTTGGGGGGCGGGGGTGGAAGGAACACCAAGAAGCGGAGAGCCAGGTGGGCATTTCAGGTGCTGGGAGGATATTTCTGTGGCTGCGACCCCGCCGCAGCGGGGGCAGATAGCCCTGGGTGGCACGCTGTCCCTCGCAGACGTACACACTGTGGCCGGGTCTGACTTGGGAGCACTCTGGGGTCCCACCTCAGAACTGCCACCATCTGCTCAGCCCTGTCCTGCGAGCCGACCCCCAGCAGGTGTCTTCCACTCCCCCAGCCTCTCCCCAGCCCTGTGCACGAAGCAGTTTTTGGGCGGGAGCCCCTTTGAAGCCGCGGTCCCAGCCTCAGTCTGCAGAGCTGAGGGAGACTCTTCCCCCAAGCAAGGGCCCGAGCGCCAGCCCTTCCCTTTCTCTCCCTGAGGTGTGAGGCATCTCCCTGTTTTGTTCTGGCTCCTGCAACGGCTCCGAGGCGAGGCTCTGGCCCCCAGGCCTGGACCCTCTCTTTTAGGAGCTTAGAAGAAAGTGTGCGTACATCTGATACGTAACGGGTGCTCTGTGTGCTGGCAGTTGACGTCACCCAGAAGTTGGTGGGGGTCGGTGGGGTGTGCTGCTCTGGTTACAGGGTGATGGCAGCGCGCAGCCCGCGCCTGCTCTCGGCGGCAGTCACTGCCTCTGGCGAGGAGGGCGCTGTCCCCCACCGTGTGAGGGAACAGAGGAGGCCGCTGGGCCAGGAGAAAGTTTCTGGGAAGAAAAGTAGTGGTCGCCAGTGCCGAGTTCAGTTCCTGTTTGGCCTTGAGCTAGTGAGGCTGTTTCCCTTCCATAGTAGCTGGGTGATCACCCACCTGCAGCCAGGCTGCGCCCTGGCCCCCGGCCACAGCAGTGACCCGGAAGGACCTATTCTTGTCTGTGCTGAGGGACCTCGTCTCCAGTGCCGTCTCTTGGGTGGCTCGAGAAGAATTTCTAAGATTCATTTGCATCAGATGCCAGTGGGAGCATGCCGTCCGCACAGCTTTCCGGTGCTACTTAATGGTGCTCGTAGTAAGTGGTGATCAGATGGTTACATTTGTCTTCAAGTAACTTGATTTTAACTTTGATTTTTTTCAGGAGAACATTAAGTGGGATTAAAAAGGAGGGCGATAATGCACCATGGCAGCGGCCCTCAGGGCGTCCAGCACCAGCTGCAGAGGCCCAGGGCCTTCCCCAGCAGCGACGGAGAAGAGCAGCAGGCCCACCCAAACCCACCACAGTCCCCTGCCACGCCCTTCGCGCCGTCGGCCAGCCCGTCCGCGCCTCAGTCTCCTGGCTACCAAGTTCAGCAGCTAATGAACAGGAGTCCCGTGACCGGGCAGAATGTGAACATCGCCCTTCAGAGCGTCGGCCCAGTGGTGGGAGGAAACCCACAGATCACGCTGGCCCCTCTGCCACTCCCGAGCCCCACTTCTCCAGGTTTCCAGTTCAGCGCCCAGCAGAGGCGGTTTGAGCATGGCTCTCCGTCATACATCCAGGTTACTTCGCCGCTGTCGCAACAGGTGCAGACTCAGAGCCCCACCCAGCCCAGTCCCGGACCCGGGCCGGGCCTGCAGAGTGTGCGGGCGGCCACCCCCGGCCCCGGCCTGGGCCTTTGTAGCAGCAGTCCCACTGGGGGCTTCGTGGACGCCAGCGTGCTGGTGAGGCAGATGAGCCTGAGCCCGTCCGGCGGCGGGCACTTTGTGTTTCAGGAGAGCTCGGGCCTTGCCCAGATGGCTCCAGGCCCCCAGGTGCAGCTGCAGCACGCGGGGGCTCCCATCGCGGTCCGGGAACGGAGACTGTCCCAGCCCCACGCGCAGTCTGGGGGCACCGTCCACCACCTGGGACCGCAGAGCCCTGCGGCCGCGGGTGCAGCCAGCCTGCAGCCCCTGGCCAGCCCCGGCCACATCACCACGGCGAGCCTGCCCCCCCAGATCAGCAGCATCATTCAGGGGCAGCTGATCCAGCAGCAGCAGGTGCTGCAGGGGCCGCCACTCACCAGACCCCTGCTCTCCGGGGTCGGGGTCGGGGGGACTTCGGCCTTCGGGATGACGTCCCCGCCGCCCCCGACCAGCCCTTCCAGGACCGCGGGGGCCCCGGGCCTCTCCAGCCTTCCTCTCACATCTGCGGGGAACGCGGGGGTGAGGAAGGCTCCCAAGAAGTTGGAGGAGATACCCCCTGCCTCTCAGGAGCTGGCCCAGATGAGGAAGCAGTGCCTGGACTATCACTACAGAGAGATGGAGGCGCTGAGGGAGGCCTTCAAGGAGTACTTGATCGAGTTGTTCTTCCTGCAACACCTCCAAGGGAACATGATGGATTTCTTGGCTTTTAAGAAGAAGCATTATGCTCCGTTGCAAGCTTACCTTAGGCAGAATGATTTGGACCTGGAGGAGGAGGAGGAGGAGGAGGAGGAGGAGGAGGAAGAAAAGTCTGAGGTTATCAATGATGAGGTGAGAAACAGGAGTTTAATAATTAGAGGACCTCGCGACGCAGATTTGAGTCTAGGTAACTGTAAATAAAACAGAACCTATGAGCCGGGGGTGCTTCCAGGGTGGGGTCTCGTTAGGATGTGAGCCAGGAGGAGACCCGGAGGCGTACCTGCTCCGTCTCCTGCCTGGGTGGGGAGAGCAGCTCTGCGTGTTGGCGGGAGGATGCAGGGCGGCCCTGTGAGCAGTGCTGCTCCAGAACCGAGCACTTGTGTGCACAGAAAGGCCGTCCAGCTTCCCGAGGGCTAACCGGCACCACTCAGTCTTCCCCCACGGGCGGCTGGCGGCGTGGGGCTTGGCCAGCACTGAGGCCAGAGGTGTGGCCACCTTCCGGCTGGTGTTCAGGTTTTGCATTTTACTCATACTGGTCTACCTGTTAAAAACACTGCACGTGTGGTTTCTAAAGAAGGGATTTGAGTGACGAGGTTTTTATGGTATACCAGTCATGATTTTAAGTCACTCCGTATGTTTGTATGGTGCCTTCATGATTAAAGTACAGTTGTTACAGCAAAAAACTATGAGAATTTTTCAATTTTTAGATGTAGTCTTCAATTTGAGATACTAAACTCACATGTGTGCAAATTCCTATTTACTGAGTGGTATTTAAAGTGGAATCTCTTTTAGATAGTGAAATTTTTGGGTGCCTGGAATGGTGCTTAACAAATCCCCCAGTTGACATTTTTCAGTCCCATAGTGATTCCAAAGATCCGTTTACTTGTGCCTCCTGAAAAAGAAGCTAATGAGAAGAGGGCAGGCGTGAGGGACACTGTCACGCACTGTATCTGTGCTTCTCTGTCGTGTAGTGTACAGCATGTTGGCGGGGCTTGTTTTGTTTTATGACACAGCTCAAGTAATTTAACTCATTGTCAGCTCTTTTCCTGCAAAGAAATCAGCCTTTGCTGAGCAAAAGCTGGTCTCTTTGCTCTGCCGTCCTCATTGAGATTTATGGACGTATCTGTGTGGCTTTGCCATTTTGTGTTTTCTTTAACACCCTTTCCAGAAAGGACCATTTTTATTTTCCAAAAGGTTTATATGATTATTTTGAGGATTTCACCTCTGTTGCCATGAAATAGTGAAGTTCCGTCCTCTCTCTGTTTGTACGCCAGCGCTGTCTGTAGGGTCAGCCCCGTGTCTGTGCTCATGAGGAAACAGGACCCCCGTTGTGCACCCTCGTGCCGGGACAGGCGCGGTAGCCAGTGGGGTGGCTGCCGTGCGGGTGGCCTGTGAGGGTCTCTGGGCTCTGCCATCCGGACACTGCCTGCCGCTTCCCCGCGGACGGTTCGGAGCTGCAGAGGGTACAGGTGCCGCACTGTGCTCGGATGGGACTTCTGCGGGGCGCACGGCTGAGTCAGGTCACCGTGCTGTGAATCCACCATGAGTCAGTGCGGTGTCCTTTTATAGGACTTAATGCAAAAGCATTCCGTTTCTAAACACCAGACATCACTGAGCTATCAGCAGTAAAATTCTGACAAAATTTTGAGCGGTCTTAAAAATTATGTTGCCTTTTTTTCTCAAAATATTTCCTCTCAGGTAAAGGTTGTGACAGGAAAGGATGGGCAGACTGGTACTCCCGTTGCTATAGCAACCCAGCTTCCGCCAAATGTTTCTGCTGCTTTTTCATCCCAGCAGCAACCGTTTCAGGTACTTTTCGATGGTTCTCAAATGTAGCCTCATCCCAGACTTTCCTTCATCCAGATATTTTAACCTTCAATTTACTATTTGCTCTTCAGCATTTTTGTCCAGAGCCCATTCCTTATTTAAAAAAAAATTAAAAAGTCTTTCTGCATATAAGATGATAAAATTAAGTTGCATGAGTAAATGACAACGCAGATCTTAATGCATTATTATTTTTTGTGTGTTGACTGTAACGCACCGATAGCGTTAGCATGCATGCCATCCAATACCGTCCTGTTGAATGTGTGCTCAGGATTCCTCGTGTGCCGTGTTTTACATGTTGGTTCTTTCTCGTGTCTTCTATCTGTATTTTTAAGAACAGTGCAAAGCAGAACAAGAGAAAAAAAGATTTAAGCAGGTGGTTACTTGGTATTTTCTGCAGCTGGAAGAAACGCTGAAGGGAGACAGTCTGGAGCCATGAGGACCGTAGGCGCCCCACGGTGTCCACGGACAGCAAACCGAGTGGTGTTAGTTGTTTGGGAACTGAGCCGCTCAGCGTTAGTCAGCGGCACCAGGAACCTGAAAGCAGACGGCAGGCTACCCNTGTTCTTAAAGAATTTTTTTTTAAATTTTTGCTACAGTTTCAAACATAGGTGGAAATTGCAAAAACAGTTTTTAACAAAAACATTTTTTTAATGTTTTATTTAGTTCTGAGAGAGACCAAGACAGAGAGAGACACAGCGTGAGCAGGGGAGGGTCAGAGAGAGAGGGAGGCACAGACTCTGAAACAGGCTCTAGGCTCTGAGCTGTCAGCACAGAGCCCGACGCGGGGCTCGAACCCACGAACCGCGAGATCATGACCTGAGCCAAAGTCGGACGCTTAACCGACTGAGCCCCCAGGCGCCCCTTAACTCCCTTTATGTCCTTTCCCTGGACTCCCCGGATGTGCACCTTTTGCCCCTCTGTGTCGTCTTCGCACTCTCATGCGTGTGCACACACACATTTCCCCCCGAAGTGGGTGACAGGCAGGTGCACACACCAGGTCATGCACTTTTATCCTGAATAGTCAGCATCTAGTAGGGACAGTGTCCCCTTACCTAACACAGTACAGGTCACGTCAGTACTACAACTGAGTCACGGCTCGCGTGCAGTTTTTGCCTCTTGTCCTGATAGTGTCCTTTACGCAGTGGATTCTTAAACAGTGCAAGGGCACCAGCCCCACCCCCCCCCCCCCCAGTGGAAAATCCACGGATAGCTTTTGACTTCCCCCAAAACTTAGTTACTGAGACCTCATTGTTGACTGGAAGCCTCATAGATAATATAAGTCATCGATTAATGTGTTCTGTATGGTACGGGTTTTACGTGTTGTGTTCTTACAGTAGGGCAGGCCACTGCGGAAGAAAAGAACACGGTCTCAGCACTGTACCGTGTCGCCAGCAGTCTGCGCAGTTCAAACCCGGGGTGTGTAAGGGCCAGCCGTGGTGGTTTTACCCTAGGCTTGGGTCATTGACAGCGCTTGATTGTCATGCCTTCATCAATGTCATGTCATGTCATCTTTAATCTGGGCTGGCTCCTCGTCTTTTTTATTTTATTTTATTTTTTTACTGTTTATTTTTGAAGCAGAGAGAGACAGAGCATGAGTAGGGCAGGGGCAGAGAGAGAGGGAGACACAGAATCCGAAACAGCTCCGGGCTCTGAGCTCTCAGCACAGAGCCTGATGTGGGGCTTGAACTCACAAACTAGCTGTGAGATCATGACCTGAGCCGGAGTCGGACGCTTAACCGACTGAGCCCCCCAGGCGCCCTGCTGGGTCCTCACTTTCATGACCTTCACCGTTTTTAGTTGAGGCTGGCTGTTGTGAAGAATGTCCTTGGAGAGCAGCTTAGCTGACGTGGGCCGGGGAGTGTTGAGAGGCGGGCCGCAGAGGTGGCCCGTGCCCGGCTCACTGCTGTGTCGGGAGGTCATGCAGGCTGTGGTGCTGCAGGTGGTGACACAGCCACTTGGTGAGGACAGCGTCCACCAGGCTTTTGCAGTGGAAGGTTCTTCTTTTTCCTTTGGTAAATAATGAGGAATTTGGGGAAGATACTTTGAGACCATGTAAATATCCTGTATCTCATTAAACTTTCAGCCCCTAATTCTGCCATCTTTCCACAGTCCGTTTTCACCTTCAAGGTCGCACGTAGGTCATCCAGCTCCGTTGTTCCTTCTGCTCTTAGCAGTTGGACGCCTGCTGTTAATAGTGTGCCCTCCTCTTTCTTCTGTTTACATATTTGTTTGTAGGTTTTTATTTATTTTATTTTTTTTTATTTTAATCACTAGATTATGTCACAGTATTTTTTTTAGCCTTATTTAATTCAGTAAAACTCGCTGTGTTTTGTTTCAAGTTCTGTTGTGCGACCACCACCGTGGTCCGGAAACCACTCCCGCCGCCCTCCCTGAACCTTTGCCCCCTGCCTCTGTGGTTTTGCCTTTTCCAGAATGAAATCTGGATGGAGCTTCTGTCGCTGAGCGTCCGCGCTGTGCTGTTTCCCAGTAGTCTTGTCCTTTGTTGCTCAGCCGTGTCCCGGGGTGTGAATGTTCCCCGGTTCGTTTGTTCACTCTTTGAAGGACACTTGGATTGTTCACTTCGGAGTGCAGCTGCCGTGCCCGTTTGTATGCGGCCTTGTGTGTGTGTGAACCTAGGCCTGTGTCCTGTGGGTGCGACACAGCTCAGGGCAGGACCGCGGGGTGTTGCTGAGTGTCGGCTCGGTCTTAGAAGATGCTGCCAAACTCGCGCAGGGGGCTGTCCCGTGGTGCGTTCCCGCCACCCGCACTGGCAGACGGGCCCCTGTGCGTGCTTTCTGGCCATAGTGACACGTGCGCCGTGGCTCCGGTTCTCGGGCTCACTGGCCGCCTGGTATCTTTGGGAAAGTCTTCCGTTTCTTCACCGAGTGCTTTAGTTGAATTGTGTGTGTCACTGTCGCGTGTGAGAATTCTTTGTATCATGTGAATGTGAGTTTCTTGTCAGATACAAATTTGCAAATGTTTTTCTCCCATTCGAAGGCTTCTACTTTTCTTTTATGCTATTTTTTCACAGAGCAAAAGTTCTATGTTTCGATGCAGTCTATTTTATCCTTTTTTATCTTATAGATGGTGCTTTTGGCATTGTATCTCAACTCCTGGTTCAGCCCGAGACACAGGCATCTGTGTTTTCTTCTGGAAGTCGGACGGTTCCGTGTTTTACATTGACGTCCACGGTCCCCTCTGAGTAAAGCTGTGTAGGACGCGGCAGACACACGCAGAGGGTCCTTTTTCTGCCTGTTGTTGCTGGTCGTGCCCGGACTGTGTTGTCACAAACGCTGTTCTGCTTCCATTGTCCTGACTTTGCATCTTTGCTGAAAGTGCCTGTGTGGGGCTCTTTCTAGACTCTCTGGTCTTCCCTTCACGTGTGTGTCTTTTTGCCAGTGCCACACACTGTCGCCCGCTGTAGATCTGTAGCAAGTCTTGAAATCAGTGTGAGTTCAACTTGCTTTTTTCAAAATTGTTCTGGTCATTTAGGTTCCTTTCCCTTTTCATAGAAATTTTGGAGGCAGCTTTGTCACTGTCTATAGAATTGAGACGGGGACTGTCCTGAGTCTGCTGACCAGTTTGGGGAGGAGTGATGTCTTAACAGGATTGAACCTTCCTGTCTGGAATATGCTGTGTCTCTCCCTTTGTTTTGATCATCTTTGATTTTTTCTGTCTGTGTTTTATATTTTTCAGCATGCTGATTCTGTACATATTTTGTTAGATTTAGGGGCGCCTGGGTGGCTCAGTCAGTTAAGTGTCCGACTTTGGCTCAGATCACGATCCCATGTTCGTGGGTTTGAGCCCCGCGTCGGGCTCTGTGCTGACAGCTCAGAGCCTGGAGCCTGTTTCAGATTCTGTGTCTCCCTCTCTCTCTGCCCCTCCCCCGCTCATGCTCTGTCTCTCTGTCTCAAAAATAAATAAAAACTATAAAAAAATTTTAGATTTATAACCAAGTTGTCAGTTTTTCTGCAGTAGCGTAAATGGTAATTAAACGAAAAAGAATTTGAGGTGTTCATTGCAAGTATATAGCAATACAGGTGATTATTTGAACCTATATTCCACAACCTTGCTAAACTCTTTTATTAGTTTTAGGAGCTGTTTTGTAGATCCCGTGGGATTTTCTACGTAGAGAGTCATGTCTGCAAAGAAAGCAGGATTTTTTTTTTCTTCTGTCTATATCCCTTTTATTTATTTTTGTTTTGCCTTATTCCACTGGCAAGGGCTTCCAAGTATGCTGTTGAATGGAGTAGCAAGAATAGACATTCTTACCTTCTTCCTGATCTTTGGGGGAAAGCATTTAGTTTTTCACCGATGGGCATGGTATTTAGCTGCAGAGTTTGTAGATGTGCTTCAACCAGGTGGAGATTTGTTTCCAGTGTCAGTCATGAATGGCTGTTGAATTTTGTCGGGTGCTGTTTTTGCATTTATTCGCATGATCATGTGACTTTTCTTCTCTGGTCTCTGAAGGTGGTGCGTTCCATCACATCAAGGTGTAGTCTGTCTGCAGGACACGCACAGGTCCTGAGTGTCGCGGTTTGTGGATTTGTCAGGTGCCCGTGCGGCCCGCCTCCGCCAGGCCTCCTGTGCCTCTGCCATCACCTGCTGCCTGTTCCCCTCCCCCTCTCCTGTTACTGTGTGTTTTGATGGTCAAGGTACAGGTAATTTGGAGACCTTCAGGCTGGCCTTCATGCACTGTTGATATATTTGGGTCACTCTGGGCCCTTCTTTCCTTGCCGGCACGAAGTGTTTAAGGTTTATCCTGTGTATTCCTTGGTGCAGCCCAGACTTCATCTCTGCAAGGGTCCTGGGTCTCTTTGGCAAGGAATAGTAATTTGAACCTCATATATGTAGGTGCTTCTTATAATGAGTTTGACGCATTGAAGATAAAATGTTTTACATTTGCGATTGTGAGAACATTTATTTGTGGTACGTCTTTCCTGTTAACGCTTAGTGTAGCACAGTGTAATGCGTTATTTTGTGTACAGACACATGGATACATATTTGCCTAAGGACGGGGGACAGGGGGAGGCAAGGAGTGCCTGTCAGCTTATGGGCAAGATGTGTGGTCTCCACAGTGACACGGATTAAACCACTCTCACTTGCTGCCACACTCATCAGATTTCCAGAAATTAAACTGGATAGAATCTGTTGATGTAGGTCAGTGGGGCTCTCGTCTACTCTTGATGGGAATGCGGCAAGGAGATGTGTGGGAACATTTTGCACGCCCTGAAAGAGGTGAGCACGGGCAGACCCTGTGTCCCTCCAGGGCTGGTCCTGACCGCCCCCACCTGGAAAGAACCAAATGTCTCCCAGCGGGAGCACAGATTGGTGGATTGTGCACATTCATACAGAGGAGTGCAGACAGAGCCGGCGGTGGGGAGGGGGCGGCCGTGGTCCCAACACGCGCGCGCGTGTGTGTGTGTGTGTGTGTGTGTGTTGGGGGGGGCCGCTCAGCCACAATTTATGGAACAGAAGGGCTTATGGGAGGTTGTCTAGGAAGCAAAGGCAAAGGAGATACCTTGTGCAGAGGAGTCTGAGGTGCCAGCATCCCGGGATGTGCACAAGCGGCTCAGGTAGCAAGTCCCTGGGCAGTGGGGGGTGTGTGTGCCTGCACAGGCCAGGGGTGGGGGCCGTGCTGGGAGGCGGGAGCGGCAGTCTGAGCCTNCGCGCGTGTGTGTGTGTGTGTGTTGGGGGGGGCGCTCAGCCACAATTTATGGAACAGAAGGGCTTATGGGAGGTTGTCTAGGAAGCAAAGGCAAAGGAGATACCTTGTGCAGAGGAGTCTGAGGTGCCAGCATCCCGGGATGTGCACAAGCGGCTCAGGTAGCAAGTCCCTGGGCAGTGGGGGGTGTGTGTGCCTGCACAGGCCAGGGGTGGGGGCCGTGCTGGGAGGCGGGAGCGGCAGTCTGAGCCTTGTGATGAGCACAGGGTGGGTGCTATGTTATTACTCCTTCATTTTAATTATTTTTGTGTTTATTTTTTTTTTGAGAGAGAGAGAGTTGGGGAGGGGCAGAGAGAGAGAGGGAGACCCAGAATCTGAAGCAGACTCCAGGCTCTGAGCTGTCAGCACAGAGCCCAATGCGGGGCTTGAACTCACGGACTGTGAGATCATGACCTGAGCCGAAGTCGGCCACTTAACCGACTGAGCCAGCCAGGCGCCCCTGTATTATTACTTCTTTTAAACTGTGCATATTCTTTTTCTACCTTTCCTTCTCCACGTTTTATTATGAAGTACTTTAAACAGAAAGTTGAACAGTGTTCAGTGAACAGCTATAGCCCTCTATTTAAATTCTCGTTAATTTTACTATGCTTTTAAAGTCACATGTGTGTTTTATAATTTCTTCAAGTATTTAAAAGACTAAAAGAGGAAGACCAAGGAGTCTCCAGTCTGAATTACAGATCTTTGAGACAGATACGACTGGTAATCTCAGGACACAGGAGAAAGGAGTCTGTGGGGAAAGAGTTGAAATGGAAACATGTCCCTTGTTTTCTTTGGAAAAGGCATCTCAGTATGAGTTTTATTATTTACTACCGATCGTAGAATTTTTGTATTGACTTATCTGTATTGACCAGTGAAACGCTAGAAATAAATTCAGAATTTTCTGTGTTGCATATGTCCTAATTTGCTTCCAGAAGATGCTGAGGTAGCACTATGGGTGCAGAGGTGTCCTGTGCACAGTAATATGTTTAACACATACGTGTTTATAAGAACCATTGTAAGTAGTATCTCTCAGTGATTTTTCTGTTAGAAAAGTGAATAATTACCCATAATTCCGCCCTTCTAACACAAAGATATTTTATAATCTATGTCAGTTGACACAGTGTATTTATGGTCTTTTAAAATGCTATTTCCTTTAATAGATTCTCCTCATGTTTTATTTACTTTCAGTAGTTCTCATCTTGATGGCTCCTGACATGCCATCATTTGGAGGAACTGCAGTTCATTAAGCCAGTTTTCTGAGTTTAGGTTCTGTCCTTTATGTTTGGAAAAAACTCTTAGGAGTGGCATTAGTGAATCAAGAAAGTCTGTTGATGCTACTTGCCGTGTGTTGTTACTTGGCTTTCCGCCGAAAGCGGACGCCCAGGTGGTCCGGTGTTCCCAGGTCCAGCTGGCACAATTACACATTTGGAAAAGAATTTAAGACAGAGTCTCAGGAGGAATTTCGCAATTTGCACCCAGTTCATGGATTTTTCTAATAAATTGATCGGCTGCCAATTAAGCTCTCCAGATAAATACAGAGCTCTCAGTTTATATGTATATTCCTTCGCTTCTAGAAGATTTTGAGGCGGAATTCTGTTAGAGTGCAGTTGTATACAAGATAATTCTGTTTTATTATTTAGAGTTTTTAAAAACCTCCTAATTGGAGATTATGTCTCAGTGATTATTGTGTTAGAGAAAATGAAGTTTCAGTCCTGTAGCGTTACCCTACTAATGCGCTTTATACTTAAACGTGTGTCTGTAGTTTTATGTGTATGGTTACACGTGTGTGGGTATAGACTGTGCAGAGGTTGGCCGCTTAGCGTGCTGTAACAGACATGCTGTTAGAAGGCGCGAGTGCTTTTCCTGTGTGTGCCGACCGCGGTTTCCCTGGCCCACGGGGCAGCCCGGGGAGGCTGCCCGTAGAGCCTTGAGTTGAGAGAGCGTGAGCTGTCTCGTCCACGGCCCTTGCTGTCCGCAGGTCCTTCTCACCCCGTTCTGACTGTGCGCCTGTGCAGGCGGACCGCAGGCCCCGCTGTGTTATGACTGCTTGGTTGGTTGGTTGATTTAGGATTGGGCAGAAATTTACCCTCTAGTGACCACAGCTGCAATGACGGCTTCATTTCTTTCCCCAGAATAACTTGTCTGTACTCACTTGGGCGGCAAACTGTCTTTTCGGCAAGCTGCACTGCTGGTTCCCTCCGTTGTTCTTGTTCTTGCTGTAGCTTCTAGATTTCCTGTAAATTCTGTTGTGTTCTATGGATACAGTCTGTTTTGATGTTTTCTCTTAAAATGGGGACCAGAATTCAGTTCGCATCAGAGATTATCTCTTTTCTCTGTTGTCTAATTTTATTTTCAAGAGTTCTAATAAATGTTTGCTAATTGAAATCAAGGTTGTGTTTTAAAGATCTCAGTATCTTTCCCAGTAGAACGCTCACAAAGACAGTGTAAGAGAAAGCAAAGTCATTCTGAAAGCGAGAGTCGGTGGCATTGAGGGAGCCAAGACGAAAGAGGCCAGCCCTCCCCTCCTGAGTCCGTGATGAGCACTGGTTCTCTTGTTTAACGACGTCCAGTTTTCCTGCTGCTTTGTGCTGGGACGTCCAGTCTCCCAGCACCGTTTTCCAGAAGACTTTCCATTCTCTCTGGGGTGCTGTTTAGCCTTGAGGATGTGACCTGGTGGCGTAAGTGTGCTCTGTCTGGTTCTTGTCATCCGCCCGTTTGTAAGCAGCGCTACGCCACCCTGGTTCCCGGCCCTTTCCAGGGGTGCAGAGTCTGGTCCTCTTCCTGGCTGATTCCAGTATTTGCGTTAGTGGGGGTCTGTATCCGTGGTCTGTATTCTTAGCGTGGCTCTTGTTTTCCTGTTGCTTTGTGGTTTTGAGTGATTTTGAATGTCATGAACGAGAGGTTGCAGACTCTCGATGCTGTTATGGCCCTCTGAGGGACACCGACGGTTTTGCTTTCACAGTTAATGTGTTTGAAGCTTATAGTTTATTTATTTTTGAGACAGAGACAGAGCATGAGTGGGGGGGTGCAGAGAGAGAAGGAGACACAGAATCTGAAACAGGCTCCAGGCTCTAAGCTGTCAGCACAGAGCCCGACTCAGGGCTCAAACCCACGAACCGTGAGATCACGACCTGAGCCGAAGTCAGACGCTTAACCGACTGAGCCACCCAGGTGCCCCGTGTGTTTGAAGCTTAATGGGAAACCCTGTGTCCCAGGTTAGGGCGCTTGAAATCGCAGTGTGGTGATGTTGGCCTGCACTTGGGAGTCTTCGTTTTGGCGTCGTCTTAGGAGAAAGCCAGGGATTAGCGAGAAAACTTGGGGACCCCCTGCCTCCAGCCGTCTCCTGGGGTGATTCCCCCTTCCTTCCTTCTTCTGTGGCCTCCTGCTGTCTGTGCTGGTGGTCTCCAAGCCAGTGAGGTTCTGTGTGTCTGGTTCTGAGCTGGTCCGTACGGCACAGCTACCTCATGCCACGGACCTCTCCCGGCTCCGGTCCTCTCTCGCAGGCGTCCGGCCCCACCCTTCAGAGCGTGTGTCTGTCCAGAGGATGTGTAGTGTGATAGGAAGCACTTGGCCATTAGTGGACACACAACCCTTTATTAGTTTCTTTTATTAAAAAAAAAAAGCTTTTTTAAATTATAAAAGTAGTACATGTTCATTGTACATTTGGAAAATTTAGAAAAGCATGCGCGTGCACATGCACGTGCGCGCGCACACACACGTTACCTATAATCCTGTCCCCAGAGATAACCACTGTTCATATACTGTGTGTTTTTCAAATCATTCTTTTCTCCTTCCTTTCCTCTCCTCTCTTTCCTTCCTCCTCCCATCTTCACTAAATGTGAACGGGGGCGCCTGCTTTCCCTTTGGGTCAGCCACTGCACCTTTCCCCATGGGGGGCCGTGCCCTGTGGTATGGCTGGTGCAGGCAGTGTGGGGCCCACCCTGGGACAGCAGGCCATCATGGGACTTGAGCTTTGTTTAGGCATGTGTAACTTTGGCATTAAAATGGTTGGCTAACCGTTTAGAGTGGACAGAGTCGAATGATTAAAAAAAAAAAATTAGCAACTAGTGATTGATGAACCTCATCCTGAGCATTTAGCGTCACTGCACGGGGGGCACAGAGGCGTGAACGGAGTGGCCGCCCAGACCTGCTTAGTTCCTGGCTTGCTTGGCCAGGGACTTTTCACTGAACATATGAAATCACCCAGCTATGTATGTGGTGTAGAACGGATGGCTCTCGGGGAGGGTGCTAACTTGGAAAATGCAGTCGTGAAGACCCTGGTTTCTCAGATTGTTGTCTTGTCAATGAGGGTTTTAGTGTCATTTTACAGGAGGAAGGAAATTTCAACCTTTATTTTTATTATTCAGCTTTGTTTTCTGGGGGGTAAGTGATGACAGGCAGTGTGACTAACAGGGAGGCTGAACCGTGGGGTTTAGGACTGGTGTCTCCCGGCACTGGCCGGGCCTCTGCTGCTGCTGCTGGTGCAAAGCCAGCTCGTCTCTGAGGGAACGTAGATCTGCATTGATAGGAGGCTCCGTTTAAAACCAGAATAAGATCTGTCACAAGTCCTTTTTTCCCCTCCAGAGGTAAGTTAGAACTTAAAGCTACTTATTATATATAAATGTACGTTACATGCAACTGGCAGTTACCATTTCTTTTGTCAAAGAGTAGTGAGGCCAGAGTATGACATAATTAGGATAGTTTATGCCCATTCCCTGAGGCGCCTATGCGGTCAGAATCTCATGTTTTCATTTTCTTTTCCAGCAGCAAGCTCTCGCAGGGGCCCTTGTGGCGGGGGCCGGAAGCGTGGGAGAAGCGGACCCCTTTAAGAGGCAGCAGGCGGGGCCCCCAGCAGGTACGTCCTGGAGCACAGAACCCGGGTGGCCTTAGGGGCCAGTCAGCTTCCTCTTGTGGGAGGTGTGCGTGACGGCCCCCTGGACGCCAGCGCACGGAATTTGGGTTAGCTTCTACTCTGACAGTAGTTTTGTTTTGACGACGATCAGCTGTGGAGAACACCTGTGCACTGAGGCTGCAGGTGTGCCTGTTGAATTAGGGGCGTCCGTTTAGATTTGCTGTGCGCTGGCGGGCTCGGAGTCCTCACACAAGGACTGCGGGGAAAGCTGTTTTATGTTTTGAGTCGTTGTCCTTTCAGACGGAATTCTTTCTTCAAGTTCCACAAACCCACATTTTACGTGAAAGACTCGGACAGTCAAGTAAGGTGTGACTCAAGCCTGCCTCTGCCGGCAGTGTCCCCTTGTGCGTGCGCTCTCTGCGACAGCAGACCACGTGACCGCCCTGTCCCGCTGGGCCGCACTCGCCCCGCAGGCTCTGTCACTTGGGTGCCAGGGACCCTTTCCTCGTCACACCCTCGCTGGTGCTCCTTTTTGTTATGATCTTTGTTCTTTTACAGCGAACACAAGGTCAGAGACCTGTTCCCAGATTTTTTTCCGACATGTCTGTCACTGTGTCTGAGGGGGAAACTCCCAGAAAGGGAAGTGCTTGCTGAGAGGGTGTTGGCCGTACACACGCCCCTCCAGGTGGGGCCGGCCCGTTTTCAGGCCTGTCCGCAGTTTCTGGCATGCTCACGTTTTGGCCATTAAATAAAAAAAAAAAAAAAATTGTGTGTGTGTTTGGAGAGAGAGAGAGAATGAACGAAGTAGGGGAGGGGCAGAGAGAGAGGGAGACACAGAATCAGAAGCAGCTCCAGGCTCCCAGCTGTCAGCACAGAGCCCGACCCGGGGCTCGAACCCACAAACTATGAGATCATGACCTGAGTTGAAGTTGGACACTTAACCAACTGAGCCTCCCGAGGCGCCCTACATTCTTGGCCGTTTTATGAAATATGAACACTCCTTTGGTGTTTATTGATCAGATGTGAAAACAAATCTTTTGGTTTTTCGTGGATCTCTTTAATGTAGCTTTTCATGTTTATTAACTGTTCGTGAGTCTCCCTCTGCTCAGCTGTTCGTGCTCTTTGCCCATTTTGTGTGTCTGGTTGCTGGCACTTCCCCATGAACTCGGAAGAGCTTTCCACATGGCGGCCACGTGAACCTTGTGCTCACACGCGTGCAGACCCCTCAGCCTCCTGGGACGTCGCTCACCTTTTGCTCTTGTATAAGGCTGCTGCTAACACTTGCAGAGTTTTAATGAAAAGATAATTCTATTTATCAGCTGTACGTTTTCTGGCTTCTGGAGTTTGGGTTACATGTAGGAGGGCCTCCCTGTTCAAAGATTACAAACACTCACACGTGGTTTTTCTACTGCTTTCATGGTTTGGTTTTTATATGAAATTGCAACTTTTCTGAAAATCATTCTAGAGCAGTCTAAGAGGCCTCGGCTTGAAGTGGGCCACCAGGGGGCAGTTTTCCAGCACCCGGGGGCGAATGCAGGGGTTCCTCTTCAGCAGCTAATGCCGACAGCTCAAGGTAAGGCCCGGCGCCGGGACTGGCCCCCTGGCTCAGCAAGGGTGTGTGCGGACGGGCACCTCCGGCCCAGCCTCTGGGTGGCACGCACGGTCGCGGCACGCGGTGCGAGTGGTTTCTAGGGCTGGGGCTCTGCTCTGAGCCCTGGTCCCCGCAGGGAGAGGAGGCCCTGTGAGCACGTTCCCATCCCTGGCGGAGCTGTGCCTCTCCCTGGCCTTGGGCCCTGAGCCTGCGCGCTCCTTGATCGCTGCTGCAGTAGGGACCCTCGTGACCATTCTGTTCTGCTTGATGCTAGCTTGCAAAGGTCAACCACCTTTCTTTCCTGTTTTGTGTGCTCATTCATAACATAGGATTTAATGTGACAAGTTACCGCCAATTAAATTTCCCTTTGGGAGTGTGTGATGGCTCTGAGGCGCGGGTCTGTGATGGACGGCAAGTTGCTTGGGACTCCCGAGTCAGTGCTCCGGGCGCTTTTCCTGTCTTGCAGGAGGGATGCCTCCTGCCCCTCAGGCCGCTCAGCTCGCCGGACAGAAGCAGAGCCAGCAGCAGTATGACCCGACCACGGGGCCTCCGGTGCAGAACGCCGCCAGCCTGCACACCCCGCCGCCGCAGCTGCCCGGCCGGCTGCCCCCTACCACACCCCTCCCGCCGGCACTGCAGTTCGCTCAGCAGCCACAGGCGGGGGAGCCCCACGTGCAGCTTCAAGTCCCGGCCAAGGCCCAGCAGCCAAACGCCCCTGTCCCTGCGCCCCCACCCAGCCAGCTGCCTGCTCCGCCGCCGCAGCCCATGCCGCAGGCCCTGCACGCCCCGGTGCCCGGGAAGGCTCCACTGCAGGCCGCCCCGCTCCCGCAGCCGCAGGTACGTTGTGGCCACTGTCCTGCTGTTTACAGCAGGAGCAGGAGCGGAGCGTGCTGGGCCTGCAGGGGTCGCGGTCTCCTCGGAGCCAGTCCCCTGCTCGGCGTCATCTCACCCAGCTCTGTAAGCATAGTCAGGTTGTTGCAGCCCCAGAAACAGAACAGTGTCAGTTGGTGCTTGCGGTTCAGCAGACGTGCAGAGGGTAGTGTGGCCGCGTCCCTGCTGACATGTCCTGTGATGTGGGCCGGGGGACCGTGGGTGCACTTGCCGGACAGGCTCCAGGGCCCCCTACGGGGCTCTGCCCTGTGAACCTGTGTGTGTGCACATCATGCGCCTCCCCCCCCTCCCCGCCCCCCATGCAGCTTGCTGGCTGTGGAAAGTGTGCGGTGAGCCGCTCACCATCCCTGAAGGGCAGTGGGTCCCTGAAAGTGAGCGTGAAGCACCGGGAGCACCGAGGGGAGCATTGTGGGGTGGCAGGTGGTGGTCCCAGAGTGTTGTCGCGTGGATGATGGAGCCACGTGGGAAGGCTTCCCCTCCCTCTCGCCATTTCCCTTATGAACAAGGGGGTTTCCTTGGTGGGCTCTCAGTTCAAGTGCCTCATGGCTATTCGAGATTGATGGTGAGGTGCGACCTTGCGTGGGAACGGAATAGTTGCAGTCACACCTGCCTGGTGCTCACCGTGCACCTGCCGTCGGGCGCTGCACTCTGTCAGTGTGGTTTCGTTTCCTCTGCCAGGCGGCCCTGGGCGGTAGGCTCTTTCTCATCCTTGTTTTACCATAAAAATACCCCAGAGGCTAAATCCCTGGGCTGGACCCCGCAGCCAGTGGCTGGAGGCGCTGTGGTCTGCACCCCGATTGAGCGTGGAGCCCATGTGCGGCCCGCGGTACTGCCGCGTGTGCCTGGCGGAGGAGGGCGCTGCCGCCTGGGAAGCTGAGCCTGTCCGGGCCACTGCTCCTTGTAGACCTCCGTGGAGGCGCGTCTCGGGCTTGGAGCACCAGGTCTCACTGACCCGCACACTGAGGTTTTGCTTGGATTTCTTGACCCGCCCTTGCCGATGAGAGGAGCCGCTCCTTACAGACCCCGCCCCCCCCCGCCCAGAAACCTGTTCCTTCTGCCCTGGCTGGGGGCCACAGACTTGCCCCATGAAGAGCCCCAAACAACGGGTGTGAGAACGTGGCCGGCCTGTGTGCTGCGCAGTTTGTGCTGCAGCCTCTGTTCCCCGCCGAGGACGGTGAGCGGCCCCGGAGCCTGTGCGGAGGGCCGCGGCTGGGCCGCTAGTGCCTCCTCCCCGCAGGGGTGCGGCCGGTGCTGCCCTGCTGGCCTGGCGGCAGGGGGAGACTCGGGGCCTTCCCGGGTTCCAGGCTGTAAACGCGCGGCAGTTTGCATCTGTCTCTGCACTAGGCCGTCTCACGCTGTGCTGGCGCCTCGCCTGGCCTGCTCTCCGCGCCCCCACGGAACTTCTGTAGGAATTCAGCTTTTCTGCGGTTGGGGTAGGGGGCTCTAGGTGCACACGCTTTGACGTACGGAGGCCTGCCTGCCACGCGAGGGCACATGGAATTTGTATTTGCTTTTCAGAGAAAAGGTGCAAGGTGACCATTTGGTATTTTTCAGTTTAGAAAAAGCTTATGCAATTAAAAATTCTAAATGAATTTATTTATCNCCACCCAGGCGCCCCAAAAATTCTAAATGAATTTAAATAGGAGAAAGTGCTAGAATATGTACAAACCAAATGAAGAAGCTCCTGGGGGATAAGCCAGTGTGGGAAAGCCCGTCCATGACGCATTGTGTGTGCGACCTTGTGGAGTGCAGGAGTGCGGCCCTGTTGTGGGGGGGTTCTGGCTGTGTGCTGACAGGCCGTGTGCGTGTGTGCGCGTGTGGCTGTGTATGTGTGTGCGCGCGTGTGTGGGACTCATTTGCATTGCTGTGGGAGGGGCTCCGGCATGCTCGCTGCTGTGTGCGCACTAGCAGGGCTCAAGTCTCCTGTTCACTTCCGGCCCGTTCTCTGCCTGCCAGACGGTGGCGCCCACAAGACCGCCTGTGGACCCCACCCAGCCTTGTCAGCGGCCCCCACCAGCTGCCTCTTCTACCTCGTCCATCGCTCCTTCTAGCGGCTCTGGCCCGTCGCCAGCACGGGGCTCTGCAGGGAATAGACCCTCCTCGGCAGCCAGCAAGTCACTGTCTCCGGTCACCTCCCGATCCCCAGGGGCAGTCGTGTCAGCGCCCCCAAAACCACAGAGCCCGGCTCTGAATGCCGCCCCGCCCCAGGACAGCTCTCAGGATAAGCTGGCGGAACAGATAGCACTGGTAAGCACACTCACGACAATTTCAAGATTGTAAAACATGTTCCAGTTTGTGAAGTACATTTGATTTTGATTTGTAAGGATGCAGTAGTTCAGAACTGAGCACTTGGTAGTGAGGACAGTCGAACACTGTTTGTGGTCACTTAGGAACCAAGGTTACAAGCAGGTCTTCCAACCTGTCCTGGTTGGAGAGAAGGTCCGTCCTGCACTGACATCACAGTATGTGCCCTCTGTGGGCGGCAGGTGAGGCCCAGGAGGGCTGCCTCGGCCGGCGTGGCCCTGGCTCAGCACCTAGTTAGCACTTGCTGTTTGTGGGGTGGCTGAGCAGTGGTGGTAAACCTCGTTAGGGGAGTTGAACCCGTAAGAGTTGGTAGGATGCCACAACCCCGGCACGGCCTGCTGTCCGATGTCAACTCCATGGCAGTATGTGGCCGGTCTTAGGGAATCAGTCTCTCCCCTTCCCGGTGGTTTTGGAGCAAGGGTCAGACGTGTGTCGTGTCCCCTCTAGTGCTCTGGTATGAGCATCGGCCTGTGCCTCTGCCCGTGATTCTGAGACGGGCTGGGAGCTTTTGACCTTTGTGTCCAGTCCTATCTTTCTTACTGAGGCTTCATGAATTTGGGGCCAGAATGAGTGGAATTCGCTGCATGATTTCACGGGGGACACCCCGCCCCTGCGCTCCTTGCAGGAAAACCAGACCCATCAGCGAATCGCAGATCTGAGGAAAGAAGGCCTGTGGTCCCTCAGGCGGTTGCCCAAACTGCAGGAGGCCCCGCGGCCCAAGTCGCACTGGGACTATCTGCTGGAGGAGATGCAGTGGATGGCCACGGACTTCGCCCAGGAGAGGAGGTGGAAGATGGCTGCGGCCAGGAAGGTGGGTGAGGCCTGGCGGCCGTGGTCCCCCACTTCTTTAGGTGCTGTGCTGTGCGCGCCAGCGTCTGGACCAGGTCTCTGAAGGGGTCGGCTCCTTCCCGTGAGGAAGGTCATACTGTCGTTTGGCAAGTAACTGTGCCGTGTGAATAATTCCCAAGGGGCTGTCTACAGAGCCCTAGTGGAGGGCGAGGGGCAAACACCATTTCCCTGGCTGCTGTCTGGGATTTGCAGAACGGGACAGAGGTCCCTTTTCTTGCCCGTCTGTCCTGGCACTTGGAGTGAGGATGCCCGCAGCTCCGGACCCAGGCCAGTGCCCAGGGTATGGCTGTGTCGGCGCTGAGGAGGCTCAGGGTGGGGAGTGGGCAGAGGCTGATCGGTTGGTGGGCAGCTGGGGTCCTGGCCCTGCCTGGTCCTGTGGTCCAGATTCCCCCCCCCGCCCAGTTCTGGCAGAGTGTGGGTTTCCTTCTCACCAGTTCCAGAGCAGACACCCCGTCCTGGGGAGCTGCCAGCAGAAGGTGCTGCCAGCACTGGGAGTGTGGAAAGGGACCGATTTCCAGAAACATTAGGTGTCTGCATACGAGGCAGCTGTCCTTGCTCATGCGTACGTGGCTCTGTGTCCTGCTCGCATGCTGCTGCATCGCTGTCTGTGCCTCAGGGTGGAGCTGCTCCCTTCTTCCCGTGCTCTCAGGCCAGGGGGGTGAGTGCCCTGCTGTCCACCTCTGTTCGCTCTGCTCTCCTGACGTGGGTTTGGTAGAGAGGACTCAAGAGCTTTGGAAGCGGTGGGATGTGAGCGTAAAGGGCCTTAAGTCACGTTAATGGAATTTCAGAAAAACCTGACTCCTTCAGCACATCTTCTTTTTAAAAATTTTTTTTTTTTAATGTTTTTATTTTATTTCTAGGAGAGAGAGAGAGACAGCGTGAGCAGGGGAGGGTCAGAGAGAGAGGGAGTCACAGACTGAAACAGGCTCCAGGCTCTGAGCTGGCAGTCAGCACAGAGCCCGACGCGGGGCTCGAACCCACGAACCGCGAGATCATGACCCAAGCGAAAGTCGGACGCCCAACCGACTAAGCCACACAGGCGCCCCATCCTTCAGCACATCTTCTTATAAAGGAGGATGGTCCTGAGCGTGTGGACACCAGGTGGACGGGGTGGATGGCAAGCCACTGAGCCATGTGCTGTGGCCACGTGCCACACCTCTTGCATGGCCTTGTGCCAGGGGTGTGATCGGACCAGGATGAGGTCTGGAAGAGTCTGTGGGTGGGGGGGCCCTCCACAGTGTCCAGCTGGCCCCTAGCTTGGGGTCCCACAGCTGGGCATGCTCAGGCTCACAGCGTGTGTTTCCCAGTTCCTTATCAGCCCATTTATTTATTTTGAGGGAGGGAGGGAGAGAGAGAGCGAGCAAGAGCGTGAGCGCTCACATGCCAAGTAGGGGAGGGACAGAGAGAGGAAGAGAGAGAATCACAAGCAGGCTCCATGCTGTCAGCTGAGAGCCTGACATGGGGCTCGATCCCACAGACTGTGAGATCATGACATGGACTGGAATCGAGTCGGATGCCCAACTGCCTGAGCCACCCAGGCGACCCTCTCAGCACCCTTTATGAGGACTGCTGGGATGATGTAAGATTATACATTCTAGAAAGCAGTTTGGGATTTAAAGCAAAATCCTTGAAAAATATGAATTACCTCCCCCCAGCATGTTTCGTGCATCCATCTTGCTGGGGCACCTGGGGCTCAGTCGGTTAAGCATCCAACTCTTAACTTTGGACTCAGTTCATAGGATCAAGCCCCATGTTGGACAACTCAGAGCCTACTTGGGATTCTCTCTCTCTCTCTCTCTCTCAGAATAAGTAAACGTTTAAACTAAATAAGTACGTCTTGTCGCACTCATGCAGCAGAAGGGATACTTTTATTATGAACATTCCATGTTTGACGGAAAGGTGTGAATCGTGTATCAAATGAGGAAAGAAGGCTGTGACACAGTGTGGCATTCTCTCTGGAGAAGTGCAAAAAGCACTTTGTGGAAAGTAACGTGGGTGTTGGCGGGGTTTTGGCCAGGGCCGGTGTGTCGCCTGTGCCCTCAGAGCCGACGGAATCCATGTGCTTCAGGCTGAGGGGTTCCCTGCGCCGTGCGGGCCTGCCTCCTGGGGCCTGACGCCAGGCTCTCGACCGTTCATTTGCTAGCTCGTCAGGACTGTGGCGCGCCAGCACGAGGAGAAGCAGCTCCGGGAGGAAAGGGGAAGGAGGGAAGAGCAGAACCGATTGAGACGCATCGCTGCCTCAACCGCTAGAGAAATAGAGTATTTTTGGTCAAATATCGAACAGGTAAATCCTAAAATTTAAATGAATTTTAAATGAACTCTAAAAACACAGACTGTGCCTTCTGAGCATGCCTGGCCAAGTGCCCAGAAGCTTAGGCCGGGAGAGCCCGCGGCATCGCTGAGGAATGCGCGTGCGCGCACGGGCCCTGACCGCCGGCTCACGGTGCCTCCTCTGCTGGTGATCGTGCGGTGTGCTTCGTGGCGCTGCCGAGGGGCTTCTGGAGTGTCCGCTGGGGTGGGCGCCATCCCCGGAGGTGGTCCCACCTCGCTCTGCCACGGGCAGTGCTGGTCTCACTGGCAGCACGCGGCAGCGGAGCACCTGACCGGCCACACTGCGCACTTCGTGGTGAAGTGACCCTGGGGGGTCGGGATGTGCGCAGGGCTCCAGAGCCTCTAGCCTTGATGACGTCTTTGTTTCCCTCTTTTTCCCTCTGTGTTCAGGTCGTGGAGATAAAACTACAAGTAGAATTGGAGGAGAAAAGGAAAAAAGCCTTAAATTTGCAGAAAGTTCCCAGGAGAGGTAGGATTCTTTTTAAAAGCCTTTTCCGTATCCAGTGACTTTGCTGGGAGCCTGCTGGCCTGCTGCTGGCCGATGTGGCGGCGCCCGCGGTGCCTGCTCTTCGGTCTGAGCACCTGCTCCGCCTGACACTGCACTTCTGCCTGCTGGCTGGTCTGCAGTGTGAGTCAGCACCCCCAGGCTGATCAGCTTTTAGGGACTGAGGTTCTGAGCCAGTCCCGAGGCCCGTCTGGACACCGGGATGAACTCCCCAAGGCGTTTGCCCCTTGTGGGGCCTCTCTGTGGTTGGTGGGGGGGTCTCCGCCCTGCTCTGAAGCAGCTGCGCTGTCGTTGGACACTGTGATGCATGCCGGTCCCTGGCAGAAGCAGCTGTCTGGGGGGTGGGGACGGGCACAGGTGGCGTGATGGCCCTTATTCTGTTGATGAGGAGATAGAGGTAGAGCGATGGTCTCTGCTCAAAGTCCTACAGCCACTAAGATGGTAGAAATCCTCGAGTGCGGGCTTTGCCGCCCTGCCCCCATGTGCCCCTCCAGATCAGAGGTGTCCAGAGAGCGGCCAGCGCATTTCATAGGTACAGGGGTGTGGGCTGGTTCCCAGAAGAAAGGAGGGGAAACTCACTCTAGCTGTCTTCCTCCCGTGAGGAGGTGTCAGTGGGGTGTGGCCTGCACAGGCAGCGTCAGTGAACGTGAATACTGTTCCCTGTCTCTAGGAAAAGAGTCAAGACCTAAGGGGCTTGACGTGTTGCCAGAAGCTTTCCTGGTAAGTCGAGAACGGCGCCGTCCGGGGTCAGGGTGTGGAGGCCGTGTGGCTAAGGCACAGTGCTCGTGATTCCTCTTTATGGCTGGAGAAATGTGTACATGTCCGTAGCATTCCCTGCTGTTCCAGAGTCAGTTTACTTCAGGGAACAAAACTGGTCTTCTCATTGTTAGGCTCCCATGGGGTGTTGATCTGTGGACACGGGGAGACGTGGGGACTGTGGATTCAATGTCACCTGCCCGCTGCCCGCAGTGGAGGCCAGCCTGTGTGTTCTGGGTGTGCCAGGGCCTTCCTGTAGCATGGGAATCAGATGTTTCTGCTTCGGTTTCCCATTCTTTGCGAATTTTATTCTGTTTCAGGAGTCGGGACTGTATGGAAGGAAAAGAAAAGCTAGCACGTCGCTGACTGATGACGAAGGTCTGTTCCCTGGTACTCTCTTCGCTGTCTGGGGCGAGCCCTCAGACTAGGCCAAGGGCGCCCTCAGTGCTGTCAGGGAGCCAAGTGGCACGGGGCCAGGTGACTCGGAGACAGGGGTGGGGTGGGGACCATGGAGGAGGGAGAGCACAGGACTGCTTACGGACATTTTGTTTGCATGGAGGAGCCAGCTGGGAAGGGCGGAGGCTGGTGGCAAGGCCCCAGGGGACTTACGTGCAGATGAGGGGTGGGCCCGCAGCCACGAGAGCCGGCCTCTGTTGGGGGTGAGATGTGGGGTTCATAGGACAGGAGCTGAGCTGAGGGAGAGGCATGCTGGGCAGTGGCTGACTGTCCTCTGAAACGGGTGATGACAGATTTGTAGTGACCCCGAACAGCATGCTGGCGGGTTCCTCTGTGGCGGGGTCAGCCGGCAGATGAAAAGTCTGACATCACTCCGTGTGTTGCTGGAGTAGGTCTGCTGTGTAGTGAAGTAGGCTGTTTCACACCCTGTGGAGGGAGAAGAAGTGCAGTCCCTGGTTTCCTGCTCACTTAGTAAACCTGCGTTTCCGAAATCAGACGAGCAAAAAGGCTCAGTTCTCCCCTGGCTGTGCGAGACCGGGTCGGAGCCTAGTAGCGTCTCCGGGGCAGGTGGGGGGACGCGGCGAGGTCTGTCCCCCTGACCTCTGGTGCTGACCGTTGCAGTGGAGGACGAGGAGGAGACCATAGAAGAGGAAGAAGCCAACGAAGGAGCCGTGGACCACCAGGCAGAGCTGTCCAATTTAGCCAAAGAAGGTAGGCCGCACACGTTGCACTCCAGGTGCTCTGTACAGAACGTGAAAAGTTCCCGACAGCCCCCCGGGAAACACGGTGGGGGCCGGCGTGGGGGCCGCACAGGCCGCAGGAGACCGAGCAGGTGCCTGTGAGCGGCTGCAGCCCCGCTCGCCCTGTCGCCTGCGTACAGCAGCGGGTTCGCACGCGTGTGCGGAAACGGCGTCGCCCGCTGGGCCTGCTGCTTGTCCCTTGGCTCTTCTGTTCCCAGGCCCGTCCGGTGCTTGGCTGTCACTTAGGCCTCACGGGCTCTCCCTGCCGAGCCGCGGTCTGGGCGGGAACGTGCCGCTGACTCCCTCCTGCGCGGCTGCTGGGCACTGGGGTGTCCCCGTACCGCGTCTGCACGCTGCGGGAGCGCCCCGTGGCCCGCGCGCCCAGGATGGGGGTCGACTGGTGCGCATCACGGTCCGCCATGCGGGGCCAGCTGGGCGTGGGCTGGCAGGTTCCTTCTAAGCCTCTCGGGTCAGAGCGCTGGGCGCTGTCCCCCCAGGACGCTTCTGCTGAGCTGGTGGGCGAGGGGCGACATCTCCGTGGCCTGTGGGCGGCGAGCTGCGGCATCTCTCTGGGGTCTCCTCGTTTCCATTTTGGTTTTGGGCTTCTCGATGTTCTCTCGTGGGTGCTTGTGTGTGGTGCATGTGTGCCTGTGTGGTGGTCACTGTGCTGTGGGCACCTCCCCTCGTCGGGTGTGCTCATTCTCCTTGCGGGACCTTCTGAAGAAGAGGCGGTTTAAATTTTAGCACAGTTGAATTTATCTGCTTTAAAAAAATTTTTTTTTAAATGTTTTATTTTGAGAGAGACAGAGAGAGAGGGTGAGAAGTGGAGGGGCAGAGAGAGAGAGACACAGAATCTGAAGCAGGCTCCAGGCTCCGAGCTGTCAGCACAGAGCCTGATGCGGGGCCCAAACTCATCAACAGCAAGATCATGACCTGAGCCAAAGTCAGACGCTTAACTGACTGAGCCATCCAGGCGCCCCAGCCTTAGAATTCATCTGCTTTAAAAAACCCTTTTTAAATCTCAGGATCATGAGGTCTCCTTGTTTGTCTACAAAATTTAGAATTTTACTCACATATCTGTGTCTTAGATCTGTCAAGAATAGCTTTTGCCTGTTGTGTAAGGAGTGTAGTTTCTTCTTTTTTTTTTTTTAATCCCAAAATGGATCACAGCTGTCCTGGCGCCCTTTGCCAAGCTGGTCCTTGCCAGCTGGTTGTCTGTTCAGCCCTCCCTTGCCGCTGCTCCCATCTGCCTGGCCCAGTGCATGCCCTGAGGACTAGCCCTGTGCCCCTCCCTGCCCTGTGCCCGCCCTGAGAACCAGCGCCCCCCCCCCCCGCCATGGCCCTGTGCCAGCCTCAAGAGCCATCTGGGGCTCTGTTTCTTCACTCTTTTCAGGGCGCTCTCGGCCATCTTGGGCAGGTTTCATGTCCACCTCCAGTCAGCTGATCAGGTTTCAGAGGAGAATCCATTGGGAATTTTGATCTGAATGTCGTTGAGTTGGCGGGTGACGTCAGAGCTCTGTATCCTTATGAAGTTGAGTGCTTCTAAGCTCTGATCGCAGGGCACCTGTCTATTCACGTAGATCTTCTTCAGGAGCTGCCCAGAGCGTTTTATGATGTCGTGTTTTTTGTTAGGTTTATTTTTAGGTGTCTTACCATTTTTGAAGTTGCAGTGAGGAGTGTGTGTGTGTTGGCATTGGAGGTTGGGGGGAGGGGTGCTGCCCCGCGATGGACGTGAATTGCAGCTGCCCCACCGCGGTCACGCTCACTCCATGGGGCAGTCCCTCCTCTGAGCGGCCACTCTCCCCCGAGAGCCCCGGCCTCGTTGTCGTTCCTCTCGCAGTGGCGCACACAGTTAGCGGGGCCGGGCGCCCGGGCACACTTGTGGTCCCCAGTGGCAGCGGCTCGCTCACGCGCACAGGCGCTCTGGGTCTTCTGGCCGTCTCCCGGGCCCCCTTCCTGCATCGTTGCCGCCTTGACTTTCTGAGCGGGATGCGACTGCGGCTCGGGGCCCACGTCGGCACCCTGTGTGGTGCGTCCGCCAGGGTGCGTGGGTCCTGGGAGCTGGTGTGGCCGGCGAGGGTTGGGGGTCCGTTAGGGTGAGCTCTTTGCGTGGGAGGTGTCACCGCTGTTGGATGCGCCAGGTAAGACGGTGTTTTGCTTTATTTTTGTTGGACTTTTATTTGATGTTTCATAATTTTATTTATTTCCAATTATTTTCTTCCAGTGTTTTTATAGTTACGCTTGTTGGCTTATAGGTTCTACTGTTTATTCTAGAAATTTAAAAATTCTTTTATGAATAAAAATTGAGTTTCTTAATTTCATTTTAAAGATTCTTATTTTTGTAAAGAAAAGTGTCTTAGAGCTCTTATCAGTAAAGGGTGACAGTTACTTTTTGGAAATTATTAATGTGTTTTTAGAAAATATATTTTTTTTCCAAGGAATTAAAGCCAAGAAAGGGAGGATGCGTGAAGGAGGCCCTTCCCGCTCAGCTTGGCCCTCCCGCTGCCCTTCTTCCCGCCCGCCTGCCGCCCTCCCGTGTAAACTAACCCCCTTCTCCCCGCAATCCTTTCCAGCCGAATTGCCCTTAATCGACTTGATGAAGTTGTATGAAGGCGCTTTTCTCCCCAGTTTCCAGTGGCCGCAGCCTAAGCCTGACAGTGCGGAGGCGAGTGAGGAAGAAGGTCTGTGTTCACACCTTTAAAGAACTGAGCCTGAAAGCAGAAGCAAAAATATGTCGGGGTTTGAGTTACCTTCATTTCCTTTTAGTCAGATGGAAGAAAAAGTTGCGTGTTTAATGTGTAATCATGTATCGATGTGGTTTTATTAAACTTTATGCTTTATTTAACATTTGTCTTGGGGGGAGGGGCGAGCTGGAGAGGAGCAGAGAGAGACGGAGGGAGAGAGGATCCCAAGCAGGCTCTTCACTGGCAGCACAGAGCCTGACACAGGGCTCAGTACCACCAACCATGAGATCATGACCTGAGCTGAAATCAAGAGTCAGACGCTTGACTGACTGAGCCACCCACGCACCACTAATTTTATTAACTTGGCAAAGTTTCAGAATACTCGACCAAGTCGTGAACAGCATAGAATTATTTTTTTCCAGATTCATAAAAGTCATTGTTTTACAGACGGATTTTCACACATACGTTCAGCTTATGCTATGTTTGTTTAACACGCTAGTTTGGAGTTTCTTTTATTTCTGTTAGACACTTCAAACAAATACACAGCCTGCACCAAAAAAAGGTCTACTTTTCCTTATTTTCATTCTACTTGTTCTGATCCTTAGACAAGACTCCTGTGAGCAGAGAGGTTAGGGAGGAGTGTCAGGACCAGAGGATGGGCCGGTGGCCTCTCTGCTGAGTTTCCTCTTCCTGGTTGTGGGGGGATCCCTAAGCCCTTAGATGCCCATAAATCTGGTGACACCAGCTCCTAATCGCCATGGAGACGTTCTCTGTTTTCACGTGAGGGCTTTCCAGAGTGGTCCTATCTTTGGTAATGTTATAGGAGTTTGTATTCATTTATTTGGTTAGTGTTGTTAGGTGTGTAAAGCAGATTAAAAACAAAACATTACTGCGTTTGGAAGTATTTGGATTGTGTCAACCTGTTCCCTTTTTATTCTTCTGTCAATGATAAGTAGGCTCACAAAACTCTTGCAGCTGTTACAAACCTGTTTTTCTGTTGTTCACAGATGTGGAAGACTGCCCGGGTGAGAGCCGGAAGGACGTGGTTCTCATAGACTCACTGTTCATCATGGACCAGTTCAAAGCTGCAGAGAGAATGACTATTGGGAACCCTCACACAAAGGACATCGCGGAGGTGACCGCTGTGGCTGAAGCTGTTCTGCCCAAAGGCAGTGCCCGGGTCAGCCCCACGGTGAGGCACCAGGCTGCCATGTGAGGGGCCACGTCTTTGGGAGGCCAAGAAAAGGCTTTCGACTTCCCCATAACTCTGTTGCAGCCGCAAAAGTTTCAGGCAGAGTGAACACTGGTCTTGTTTCTCCAGATCTTTTCTGTGGTCCTCCAGTGGGTTCCCCGTATGACTGATTTGACTTCATTGCAGAGAAAAATGTCTAACGGTTATTTTGAGGTGTGTGTATTTGGCCCGTATGTTGCTGCAGGTGAAGCTGAATGCCCCGTCTCTGTTGTATGGCGCGCTCCGAGATTACCAGAAAATCGGTCTGGACTGGCTGGCCAAGCTCTACCGGAAGAACCTCAATGGCATATTGGCAGACGAAGCTGGGCTTGGTAAAACTGTACAGATCATTGCTTTCTTTGCCCACCTGGCTTGCAATGAAGGTAAGAGTTTGTTTTGAGAAATTCATATTCTCGACTGACCGTGGGCAGTGCATCGGGCCTCAGGGTGGGACGTGGCCTGCCTTCCCTGCTCCTTTGCCCTGTGCTCCAGTCCAGGACCCAGGAGAACAGGGCTCAGAAATACTTGTCGGAACAAGCAAGAAACCTGCTCGTGGTTTGCACTAGGTTGAGCAACTCATTGTTGCTCAAAATCTGACACGGTGATGACCCACTGGACTGTGTGACCCGGTGTCCCCAGCCAGCCACAACCTGTGTATATTGGAGTGCTTGCCGTGGGCCAGCCTTCCCTGTGCCACAGTGCCTGCATCCCTGCCTCCTGCCCAGGCCCGCTGCCCTCAGGGAGCAGCTCTCACAGCCTTGCGAAGGCTCGGCAGCCAGACCGCAGCGGAGACCCCCCCCCCCCCCCCCCCCCCCCAGCTGCTTCCTTGTGCCCGACTCTTCGGACTCACACGTCATCAGGCAGGCCCCTCGGCCTTTGGAGAGACACGTTCAGGGACCGGCCCCCACTCACTGCCCTCCACCCGGCCTGTGGGTCAGGTGCTAGTCTTGTCCCCTGCTCTGTGCCTTTGGGGGCTGTAGAAGGGCACGTGGTGTCTCTAGCATAGGATAGGGGCTTATATACAAGTGACCCTTGAACAGACAACGTGGTGGTCATAGGCACTGCCAGNNCCCCCCCCCCCCCATGCAGACAAAAATCTGCACGTAACTTTGACTTCCCTAAAACTTCACTGATGAGCGTTAGCGATTGATTGGGAGTTGAACCGATAGTATGAGCAGGCGACTGACACACATTTCGTGCATGTGTTATGTAGCGTGTTTTTAGATAAAGTGAGCTGGGGAAAGAAAATGTCAAGGAGAACATCATCAGGAAGAGAAAACAAAGTATCGTGTGTGTTGAGAACGACCTGTGTGTGAATCCAGGAGCCAGTGTGGTTCACGCTTGTGGTGTTCCCGGGTCCGCCGTGGTGTTTCCCTCGCAAAGGAAGGATTCCAGATCCAGACTAAGTGGCTCCTGGGGAGCAGGGCAGACACGTCTTCTTCCTCTTCAGGGGCCTTCAGGAGGCAGGAGGAGGCTCATTAAATGAGGGAGGTGGTGTCCTGCCACGGGGTCATGGAGACCTGAGGGGAGCGAGTGTGGAGAGAGGTTGTTCCCTCCCCCTGGGCCCCCCCC
>NW_027530000.1:298958-307657 GCF_008692635.1 Crocuta crocuta
CCTTCAGCGTGCTCCCCTCGCCACTGCGCACATACACCTCCTCTTGCCCTATGTTTGTGAAGCTTGATCCAGCGCAGTCAGGCTTTAAATACAAATGGATCGAAGTCAGGGCTCCTTACTTCCTGGTGTTAATCAGTTCTGGCTTTTACCCCCGTGCTAGAGGCTTCAGCTTTCAATAGGTTCTGACAGATGGTGGCCCCTCAGGACGCCACCCTGCCTCAGTCTCCTGTCGTGAGGCAGAGGGAGCACTGGTTACCGTATTTGTAGTCGTGAGAGACTGGAAGCAGGCAGCACCTGCAATCATGGGGGCTTTTGTTGCATCGGTTGAATGAATGAATGAGCTGGTGCTTCATTCTCTCGGTACTCGCGTGGCGCCTGTGCCGCATGTGAGGGGCAGCAGTGAGCAGAGCGGGAGGCCCACCTCGGGTGCCCGCTTGAGTCTGAAGTAAGGCTCCTGCCGAAAACCAGAAGCGTAACCACATTCGGAATGTGGGTCTTTAAAAACTCTTGGTTCTCCTGGTGGGGGAAGGGCACTCGGGGCGGAGCACGTACCTGCTGGGCGCAGGTGTGCGCCTGCCCGGGGCAGAGTGCGCCTGGCACAGAGCTGTTGTCCACCTGCGGGATTTCTTCGTGAAGTGTTTATTTCATTCTTGTTCCTCTTCCTCTCGGGCGCTGCTTCTCCCGGAACTGGAGGGGACGCTGTATGCCGGGCCAGTACTGGCCGCAGATGTGCGTACTGCGTGGCATTTCCCCAAGTCTACTGTTTTCGCCTTCTGACCTGGTTTACGTTCCGTTTATAGCACAGAAGTTGGCGTGCGTTATGTGCGTATTATTCTAATACTTGAAAACCTCGTTCGGAGGACTGAGATAGAAATGGAGGATTTGGGGTGGTCCGGTGGCCAGGTCCCACGCTCCCTTGTGTCCTGAGCAGGGTCCCTGTACAGGAGAGCTCTGCCCAGTGTCCACAGTGCGCTTACTCTACCCGGTTCTCCTTTGGCAGCTTCCGGAGTCCCTCCAGTCTAGGGGCACCTGCTGCATGCTGTGAGGATGCCTGGGCGTCACGCCCAGGGACTTTGTACGTGTACGTGCCTGCCACGCTTTCCCACTTGGCACCAGGTGGGGTTTTTTGTCACGCAAGAAGGTTTTGTTTCTTCTCTCCCATATAGGCAATTGGGGCCCGCATCTCGTGGTGGTGAGAGGCTGCAGCATCCTTAAGTGGGAGCTCGAACTGAAGCGCTGGTGTCCCGGGCTCAAGACCCTGTTGTACGTGGGCAGCCACAGAGAGCTGAGAGCAAAGAGACAGGTAGGTGGGTGTACGCGTGGGATCGCATCGCACAGGATGCTCTGGGTCTGTGGAAGGGCCAATTCTGGAGTGTCAGGCGAGCCTTCCCGTGGTTCCTGATTTGGAACCCCCTGAATGTACAGACACCCCGTGAGAAAAGCCCCTGCGCAAACGGCACCCCTGTGCCCAGCATCAGGGGCCATCCCTTCCCTGCCTCCTGCAGAGCCCTGAGCAGCACAAGGCCGGTGAGAGCTCGTGCCATGTGCACCCTGAGTCACGTGCAGTGAACACTCGCTGGGGCTCTGTTGACACACAGGCCAGCTCCCGGGACGCCCGCCCCGTGCCGTGTAGCACTGGATCCTGAGTGAAAGTGTACAAGGCGGCACTGCTTTTCACTGAAGCTAACGCTTTGCTTCCTCGTTAGACCGTGGTGTTGAGTAGTAGTGCTCACTGGAAAAGCGAGTGCTCGGGGACATGTTCTCTTACCGACTGGTCGGTAGCTTGTTTTTAAAAAGCCTGTGATGCAGTTGGTTGCGGCGTGGATGTCCTAGTGCGTTGCGTGCGGTGTCCCCGCAGATGATGTAAAAGTGGTTCTCTCCGTGGTTCTTCGTGGTGACCTTTCCTCTGGGACCAGTTTAGTGCCTCACGGCATCTTTAAGGGCGTCTGTGGCACCTTAGCTCTCAGAGCAAGAGGTCGTGAGGCTGGGCCCGGCCACGCTGTGGGCGCTGGTGGCAGGCGGTCCGGAGGACCAGGGTCGTGGGATGGGGCGCTGGGCCGTGTGCCCGCAGGGGAGGCGTGTGCTTGAAGCCGGGCTTCTGTGCTGCAGGAGTGGATGGAGCCCAACAGCTTCAACGTGTGTGTCGCACCCTACAAGCAGTTCTTCAGAGGCTGCGCGTCCTTCTCGCGTGTGCGGTGGAGGTGCCTCGTCATCGACGAGATGCAGCGGGTCAAGGGCATGACCGAGAGGCACTGGGAGGCCGTGTTCACTCTGAAGAGGTCAGACCCTCTCCTGCCCCAAGGGTTCTGGTTGGGTGACATAGAGCACGCGGGCGGTCGCAGATGCAGACTTGCCCGTTGGCCGCGCGGGGTTCCCTTCCCCTCGGCGGGTGAGTGTGGCCGCGGGGCCCAGGGCGCGCGCGCGCCCGAGCTCCAGGACGCCACCGTGCCTGTCCTTCTGCGACCTCGGGGGCGGTGAGCCAGCTTCCCAGGTGAGGGCTCAGCCGTGGCCTCTCCTCACAGCCAGCAGCGCCTGCTCCTGATGGACGCGCCGCCGCACAACACCTTCCTGGAGCTGTGGACCATGGTGCACTTCCTCATCCCCGGCATCTCCAGGCCCTACCTGCACCCGCCGCTCAGGGCCCCGAGCGAGGAGAACCAGGATTACTACCACAAAGTGGTCATCCGCCTGCACCGGGTGCGCGTGGGCCGCGGTGCCGGGCGCCTGGGGGTGCGGCCGGGTCGTCTCGGGAGGGAGGCGACGGGCGCGCTCGTGTCTTTTCCAGGTGACCCAGCCCTTCATCCTGAGGAGGACCAAGAGGGACGTGGAGAAGCAGCTGACGAGGAAGTACGAGCACGTGCTCAAGTGCCGGCTGTCGAGCCGGCAGAAGGCCCTGTACGAGGACGTGATCCTGCAGCCCGGGTGAGCGGGCCCCTGACCGCGGGGGGCGTGGCCTCTGCCCCGTGCCCGCCCTGCTCCCCGTTCCCAGGCGAGGCCCGCGTGGGTGGCACGCTCCGACCAAGCAGCTCGGGGTGTGACGGCCCGAGGGGTGGCTCGCCCCCTCCTGCGCCGTGGGGGACAAGTGGTGACCGGGACGCCGCCCCGAGGCTGCAGCGCGGGTCTCGGTGGGACTCAGGTGGCCCTTCCTCGCACCGCTGGGCCAGCGGGGCACGGTTTCCTCTTGAGACCGTTGTGCGCGCCACGTCCTCATGTTTACAGAGCTATCAGGCCTGCAGTGAGCCTTCAAGAGATGGCCCTGCCCTTCCTGCCTGTTTGTCCTGCTTAGTTCTGGAAAGTTTTAAGCCAGAACGTAAGCGTGAGTTCTTGCTGCCTGGCACAACATCCTAGTCCCTGACAGGTGGCATCGGTGATGCCGCGGTCAGGTGAGCGTCCAGGGGAGAAGAGGAGCCGTGGAGTCGTGCCCCGGCCGTGCCTCAGCGACCGGCCACGTTCCTCCAAGTCAGGCAGCTCCTTCCTCCGGGTGCTGACTTTGGGTTACAAAGAGCAGGGTCCGTGGAGGGCGTTGGCGTGCCCGCCGCGGGAGGCCGGTCCTCATCTGTCCTTTGCCAGGAGCAGACGGCGCCCTCAGGACGTCTGGGCCGTGGGCGTGCTGGGCTTGCCCTGGTGGGGGATGTTGGTCCTGCCTGCGGACGTGGGACTCTGGCGACCGCAGACCTGGGCCGTTGTGTGGCTTCTGTTCCTCGTGGAGCAGCAGGAAGCGATGGTTCCTTTTCACCCTGTGCACCTCTTTTTCTGTTTCCCTAAATCTGTCAAGTCGAAAAGGAGGTGCTGAGCGCACGTGTGGCTGACTCCACTTTAGTGCCCGATAACCAGCACAGTGTGCTCGCTGCACGTTGATGTGATCATCTGGGGTCCTCGAGTGGGCTCTGAGCTTCGCTTTGGTCACTCTGTGGCAGGCCACGTGTGTCCCTGCTGTCTTCCGGCGCGCCCTCTCCTCGGCACACCTCATGTCCCCTTTCCTGGGAGCCCGGCACACCTGCCCGTGTCCGCCTCTTCCGCTCCGGGGGCTTGTTTCTGGGGTCCTGGGCCTCTCTTGTGCTTCAGCCTTTTTTTCTGAGATGTGTCCTTTGCAGCAGCCCTGTGCAGATAGGGGGCACTTTCCACACCCTCCTTCCCACCCGCCCTCTGCTCTACGGAGCCTGGCATACGGACTGTGTGCCTGTCTCCGCCCTGCGTGGCCATGGCCGAGAACGGCCTGTGTGGGGCTCTGCTGACTGCCGGCACAGCACGCCTGCTGGCCGTGTTCTCCTGCCGCTGCTTCGGTTGTCCCTTGAGTGCCACAGAATTGGTCTCGTGAGGGCGTCCCCAGAGCACCTTTTCTGTAGACTTTCCTGTTCTCAGACCCAGTAGCCTATCACCCTGATGCTCCTTTGGAAGCCTGGCGTCCTCACTGCCACCCGCCCCTCTGTTCCGCTGCCTCTGCTCCTGGGTCTCTGAGGACCAGCCCACCCTCCCTCCCCCACGGCTTCTCCCCACCCTGGAGGTCTTCAGCTGCCGTGGTTCCTGCGTTCGCCTGTGTGTCTGCCTTCTCCGTGGCTGCAGGGCTGGTGCTGGCATCCCCTTGGGGGGTCCCTCCTCTCCTGGGTCAGGTGCTCTCACCCTGGTGCCCACCTTTTCTTCATGGCACTCAGAATGGAAGTGCATCACTGCTGCCCGTTTAGAGTGTCGCCTCCCCTGGGAGAGGTGGCTTGGAGAGCTGCTCGCCCCTCCTACCCTCACTGCTGGCGCTCTGGCCTCCTGGCGGGTTTTGAGAGAGCAGTAAGTGGGTCTGAGAGTCATAACCGCCTGGAGGCCAGTTCGGAGCTGAGGCACTATTAGCCAGGCGTGGTGAGAACGCGTGGGTGCAGTCCACATGGGCATGGCGCACACGCCAACGGCTGTGCTGCTGTTTTCCCCGAGAGCAGAACGCAGGAAGCGCTGAAGAGCGGGCACTTCGTGGACGTGCTGAGCATCCTGCTGAGGCTGCAGCGCATCTGCAACCACCCTGGGCTGGTGGAGCCGCGGCTCCCGGAGTCCTCCTACACGGCAGGGCCCCTGCAGTACCGCTCCGCCTCCCTCATTCTCCAGGCGCTTGACGGAGACTCCTGGAAGGTACGTGTCCTCTTGACATCTGTGGCAGACACCCTTTGGGCCGCGCCAGGTTTGCAAGGTGCTTCTCCCTGCCCTCGGCCGGAGAGGGACAAGCCCGAGTCTGACAGCTGCGGGTGGGGGCGGGGGGGTTCCTCGCACCACATGTTGGGCTGTTTGAGGGGAGCTCGGGGAGTTACTGCAGGTACCTATTGGGGACGCACGCAGGCAGCTCCTAGGCAAGCGCCCATTACAGGCCGTCTCAGGCCTTGGGTGAGGTCTTGCTCCTGCGTGTGCGTGTGTTTACAGGGCCCTGGTGTTCTCCGCACGGCCCCCACCCCACACGCTGGCTGGGGGGCTTTGGGCTGAGTCCCCCTTGGTGGGACAGGCGTAGTCAAGCACTTCCTGCACCGTGTGTGGAATCCACGGGAGGAGCCTGACGGTGTGCCTGGCGTCCCAGGAGCTTGGTGTCGGCCACGTTCTGTTTTCCCTCCCTTGTTCAGCGAGCACTGAGCTCTGCTAGGTGCCAGGCACTTTTCAGGTCACCGAGCAGCCGTGACCAAGACTCCAGTACCCCATCCGCCCCCATCTTTTGTGTTTGTGGCTGGCTCACTTCATCAGGCATCGTGCTTTTAGTTCATCCGTCTTGGGGCGCATGTCAGAATTTCCTTCACACTCAAGGCTGAATGGTATTGCCTCTCAGGTGGGTCGCGGCCCGTTCACCTGGTCGTCCGTTAAGGGGCACTTAGCTTACCTCCACGGTTTGCCCGCTGTGAGTCGTGTTGCTGTGGACGCTCACAGACCAGCTTTGTGTGAGCACGGATTTCGTGTGTCTCGGGCACACGTCTAGGTGTGCAGTTGTGGGGCCACGTGCCTATTCCACATTTAACCCTTTGAGGGGTGGCCAGGCGGTTGGCACGTCCTCTCTGCACGTGCGAGGGTGCGGGGGACTCTCCAGCACCTGCTGTCCGTCCCCCTTGTCAACATGGTGATGGGCACGAGGCGTGCTTCCTCGTTAGAGCACAGGTCGGTGGTCTGCCCCAGCTGGAGACTCAGGCTGCGCTCCCGCCTGCGCGACGCGTGTCTCCAGGGCTCTGGGCCGAGTGATGGGGCACGTGCCGGCCTCTGCTTCCTCAGTACGTGGGGCTGTCTCCCCCCAGGTTCCCCTTGTTGATGAGTGTTGGCACTTACGCTGTCCAGACTCTCTCTCTTCTTCTTTTCCTCTCTTCTGCTGAGTCCGTTCTGTCCCTCAGCACTGCCTTCTCTGTTCCTACTGTCATTGAGATGGTCTTGACTGGGAAACTGAGGCATGCTGTGGTCCAGCAGCCTGCTGAGCCCTCGAATGGCTTTGGGGAGCCTTCCGGGGAGTGTGGCTGACCAGGACCCGGCTGTCCTGTTTGGGATGTGCTTGGGTTTCCATTTTCTCCTGCTTCATGGAGTAAAACTCTTCCCTTTTTCTTTCTAGGAAGCAGATCTCTCTATGTTTGATCTTATCGGCCTGGAGAATAAAATGACTCGTCACGAGGCAGAACTGCTGTGTAAGAAGAAGGTGACGCGGAAAGTCATGGAGGAGCTGCTCACTGCGCCGCTCCCGTCGGTCAGACCCACGGCGCTCAGACTGAAGCCCAGCAGGTGCGTGGCACGGAGCCTGGCCTCCTCCCCGAGGCGACCGGTTGGGTCCTGGGGGGCCCTCGGTCAGCCGTAGGGTTGGTGACATCCCCCTTCCTGGTAGGGCCCAGCCCCTTCACTTCTTAGGGTGTGTGGTGTGAGTTTACACAAGGACCCACACCCACATGTGGCAATGGGGAAGAAACATGACCCTCTTACTGGGTCACCTGCCTCTGGAAGCTGGCCTAGTGTCCTTGGTGTCTGTGGGGGTAGCTCGTTGCACATGGCACATGTGGGCAGTCTGTGGCTTGTCCCTGGGGAGGTCCCTGGGGAGGTCGGACGGGGCAGCCCTATGCCCTTCTAAGAACACCCTGGTCATGGTGGTTCAGCAGCACTGTGGTGTGGGGGGGGGCTGTGGGGAGGAGGGGGGGACNGTCTGTCCAGTGCGTGCTGTGGTGGCCGCCGTCTTGGGCAGTGCGTGGCTGGGGGTGGGGGGACCCGGGTCTGGGCAGAGGGCTCCGGCCCTGACCTTGACACAAGGACCTCTGAAGGACATCCGAGCTGATTTTGCAGGTGCCACATGGCTGGGAGGGCAGAACACGTTAGATGATGAAGTAGAAGCAAGTGGTTTAACGCAGGTTAAATCTAGCAAGTTGGAAATACGCAAAATCGCGTGCTTGCGCTGCAGACGAGAAAGAAGCAAGAAAACAGGGAACTTAGGGAGAAAGGGGCCAGTTCTGCAAATTGGCACCTATTCTCATTGCCTGTGGTGCACCTGCCTTGCCCGGGGACTCAGAGCCCACCACCGTCTGCCACCCTCCCTTAAACACATGGCGGACCAGCACAGCTGCCGGTCTCAGGGCCACCCTGGCTTCGTGTCGTGGCTTTCTCCTGGCTGCCTCTCGCTGCGGCCTCTCGCTGCGGCGTTGCACAGGGCTTGAAAATCTAGATTTCCCGCTGTTACAGTTTTTCAGGTAAAAGGAACATAAAAGCCTGTCTCGTGCAGTCGCCGCGGGCGTGGTCCCCTGTTGTGGTTTTATCCCGTCGCATTCAGGGCGCCTGTACTGCTTCCACTGTGACCTGTGCTGCCTTGTCACCTGACTATTGGAGGTGGCTCCCCCCAGCCCCCGCTCTGTGCACACCCTGAGCAATAGTATCGTGGTCTCTGAACGTTAGATGTGCACGTTCACCCTGTGTCCCGTGACCTTAGGGAAGATGGTGCCACTTTGTGTCCTGAGGGTGATTGACACCTCCCCATGCCTGTGCTGAGCTCGCTCCAGCTGCCCCGGGTGTGGGCCTGTCGTCATCTTGGGGGCTTGGGGGGCACCTCCGCGTCTCAGCGGCACAAATGCCTTCTCGCCAGGTTGTTTCAGCCCGTGCAGTACGGCCAGAAGCCCGAGGGTCGCACTGTGGCTTTCCCCAGCGTGCACCCGCCCCGGACAGCGGCTTCCGCTGCAGCCACCGCCACTCCTCAGGGCCACGTGCGAGGACGGCCACCGATCGCTACGTTCTCTGCAAATCCAGATGCGAAAGGTAGGCCTCGCATGCTGGCGCGCCCTCCGTGAGACCGTGGGTCTCTGTGGATGCAGTTCCTCGGCCTCCCTGGCCCCCTCCGGACGGGCGGCCGTGGCTCTGGACTGGAACCTGGCTCTGCCGAAGACCTGCGTAGCTCGCCTGTGACTTTCAGGCTCTTTGGTTTGTTGAAACTGGAGTTTTCCCCCCTGAACAAGACGTCACGGTCTTGGTTGAGTCGCTGTGGGCGTGCTGACACACAGGTGCCCTGGAGAAGGCTCTCGTCTGCGTGAGGAAGCGCGGGTGCAGGGTTGTGCNTTAGGTTTCTCTCCCCCTGTAGGCCGCACCCCGCCCTCTCTTCAGGGAGGGCTTCTCCCTCCAGAGACGGTAGGAGATGTTTGCTCTGCTCCTCTGAGATTCGGGTTTAAAACATTGCATTTCATGAAGAGCATCTAACGGCTTTGCACAAACCAACCTTATCGATTGCAGCG
>NW_027530000.1:307717-307864 GCF_008692635.1 Crocuta crocuta
CCACACCTTGGCAAGGCCGCTCACGCTCAGGGCCACTGCTTCTGTGGCCCGACTGTCACTGTAAAGAAGGGGAGGGTCGGCCGGCGGGAGGTGACTGTCGGTGTCACAGCCGTCGTCACGTGATCTTCAGCGTCCGGCCGGGGCTCA
>NW_027530000.1:308013-338917 GCF_008692635.1 Crocuta crocuta
TCGGCTCTGCTTTCCTCCTGCGCATGCTCTGCTGCTGTGCCGGTGGCCCTGCTCCCGCTCAGCGCTAGCTGGGGGCTCTGCCCAGGGAGCAAGTGGCACTAGAGCGAGAGCACGGAGGGCACTGGTGTCGGTTGCTGAAAACCAGACCGGTTTTGCTCTCGCCTGGTGTCACGTTGAAGCCTGGCATGAGTTACTGCTCAGCTGAGACATTGTGTAACGATTTGGTGATTAGAACATCACCATATTATTTAATCTCCTTCGAACTTTTTATCGTGACCGACGTCGTTAGCCTATTCCCAGATCTCGCACGTGCCCCTGCTCGTTCTGTGGGATGTGCCCTTGCCGAGACAGTTGTAGGCATCGTTGCTCCTCAGATGCCCCGTGAGCCCTTGGTCCGTGGGTGTGGCCGGTGTCGAGGCCTCTCCGGGAAGCTGGGGAGGCATGTCATGAGGAGACCCTGAGTTCAGCTGGTGCCTCCTGACGGGGCCTTGCTTCCTCTGCCAGCGCATGAAGAGCGGCTGTCCTGGCAAGCTGCCCGAGAGGGAAGCCTGCCCGAGTGACTTTCTGTGTGCCGGGGACAGGCCTGCGGGGGGTCGTCCCACACCGTGCGCGAGCCCGGGCAGAGTGACCCGCCGCCCTTCGCTCTGTGCACGGGCAGGGCCGGGGCGTCCTGTCCACACGCACTCTCTGCGCCTCCTCCTGTCGTCCTCTTTGCAGCTTCTGGGGGGACGTCCTCGGACATTCTCCTAGCCTTCTGCTCACTGTTCTCTGTGTGGCGTCACTAATCACTCTGCCCTGGGCTTCCTTGGGGGCAACGTTCAGTGTCTGTTACCCACCTACGGGTGTGGGAGCCCCGCGCGCCCCACGCTCGCTTGCAGCCCGAGGGCAGCACCTCCCTGCGCCGGGTGCACAAGGCTCCATGTGAGTTACGTTTTCAGAGCCTGTGTTTTAAGCAGTGTCGAGTTTGGCATTTTTCAGTCACCGTTCAGGATCCAGTCCTACAATCTAGTTCCAGTGAGCGTGAAGCTTTATACCTTAACGCTACGTTTGTGCGATGTATGTATGTACTTGAACACATTCCCCTGTTGTGCAAACGTGGGTGTCCTGGAAGCTAGTTACCTGTTCGCTTACTCTTGCAGAGGTGTAGTGTTGCGTACCGCTGTGAACTGAATTGGACACATACTTCTTCACGTTGTGAAAGTTCTTTGAAGAGGTTGACCTTAGAGTTTCAAAGTGTATTACGAGTAGATATCTGCCAGATTTGACATTTGCTGCTCTTCTCTTGGTTGGAGAGAAGAGTAAAATGTTCCTTAGTGGTTCGGTGTATTATACCAATACCTGATAGTCTAAAATTTCTGCCCGTTATAATTAAATAAGTTAGTCGTTGAAGTCCAACGTTAATAATAATTTTGTTTTCTATAAAAGTATTTTTTGAATGTGTTAGCAGTGCGTAAGAAACGTTTTTGACACTTCAGTTTACCGCAGACGGTCCTTCTAGACGACAGACGTCGTCAGTGGAAGAGGTGAGGTGTCCCAGAGGTTTTAATCCCCTTTTCTTCTGCGTTTCCGCAGGCGGGGAGGTGGTCAAAATTGCGCAGCTGGCATCGCTGGCAGGGCCGCAGAGCCGAGTCGCCCAGCCGGAGACCCCTGTGACACTGCAGTTCCAAGGGAACAAGTTCACGCTGTCGCACAGCCAGCTGCGGCAGCTCACAGCCGGCCAGCCGCTGCAGCTGCAAGGTGAGGGCCAGCCGCCCCCGGGGACCGCAGAGTGTGCTCCCACCGGCCCGGGACTCGCGGGAGCGCAGGCGCCGTGTGTGGATGGCTGTGGCGCGTCTTCCTCGTGGGCTCTGTGGGCCCCGGCTGGGTAGCCCCAGAGCACGTGCCTTCCTGGAGCCGGGGCTCCGTCGCCGACACTGGGTTTTTTTTTGGGGTGGGGGGAAGGGTGTTTCCTGTTTTGTTAAAATATATTCTTTGGAAATGTTCTCTTATTTGTTTGTTTGTTTGTTTACTTTTATGTTACTGTGTTTTAAGTACTACACCCAACATGGGGCTTGAATTCACGACCCTGAGGTCAAGAGTCGCATGCTCTAGCCAGCCAGGTGCTCTAAATATTCCCCGTTTTAAAAATCAAAATAGAAATATTTGTTACTTTCTAATTTTAGAGTGAAATAAATTGTGAAATAAATTGTCCTAACGCCACCAAAGAGCTAGCGGTTGATGTAGAAGTTACGTCCTTTCATATACAGATTTGGCAGCATTGACTCCCAGACCACAGTCCCCGAGGCCTTTGTCGGATCGCGACGTGTTCCTCTGGTGCCTGCCGTGTGCAGAGGACGAGGGTGTAGTGTGAGGGGCACGAGAGGATTAGCCCAAAATGACCATGTGGCGGCGGCTCAGGGTCTGAGTCCCCCTTGCCTGTAGGCCCCCGGCGACAGGTGGCGCCTGCCACGGCCTCCCTGGGACGAGGTGTGTGCCACTGGTCAGCCAGGGTTGGGGCTCTCTGTTTGGGCGCCGGGTGGTCAGGTGCAGGTTGGCGGAGTGGAGGCCCCAGGCCACTTAATTTGGTTTCATTCCCTGTTTCTTCAGTTTTTTGGCCAAAAGGGCAAGGCCATCTGTCAGTGCCTCTGGCATGTTGGAGCACAACGTGGGCGCCTTCCTCCAGAATAAAAGATGTCAGAAAGGCCTGGTCACACACACTGCTGGGTGCGGCAGGCCCCTTAAACAGTGAGAGGAGAGCTGTGGCGTTCGGGCTAGACAGCGTTTCCAACGGTTTCTTCGTCACACTCTTTGGACTGGCACGCACCAGCCTGTGATCCAGGGGCTGGGGCTTCCCCTGGGAGCGGCGCGGGGCTTCAGGCCGGCGTGACACCCCTTCCTGGGTGCTCTTTGCATCGCCTCACGTCAGGAATTGCGAAGATTAGAGGAGTGTTCTCTTGACGTTAAGCAAAAGTGATTCTGTTCCTTCTGGTTTTCGTTCATTGTAAATGAAATATGCTCATTATCTCCCAAGTAACTGCATTGTGCGCTGCCTTGTTGGAGTAAACTTGATTTTGGATTTTCAGTGTATTCCTTCGTTTGTTGCCGTACGTTTGAAAGTGAGTGTGGCCGGGAGGGGAGGCGTGCACGGCCTGTGACCGGCGCCCCCCGGCGCACGTGTGATTGCAGGCAGCGTCCTTCAGATCGTGTCCGCGCCCGGCCAGTCCTACCTGCGGCCTCCCGGCCCCGTGGTGATGCAGACCGTGTCTCAGGCGGGCACCCTCAGCGCCCTGGGAGGCAAGCCCCCGGCCGGCGGCCCAAGCCCCGCACCCATGACGCCGCCAGGTAGAGTGCTCCGAGCAGGGGGGCTTGACTTGGGAAGCTTCTTTCTCTGTGACTTTGGGGCAACCAGACGGTGCTCACGACCTCTGCCCGTGGCGTCACTGAACCTGAAAGCCCCGCTTGTCAGGGTTGCTCATCTCCACAGATGGGCCGCTAGCAGCCTGGCTTATTTTCTTGCTCATTTCCCTCAAAGGTATCTGTAGAAGATACTTAGTCTCCACTCACCTCAGATTTTTTTATAGTCTTTTTTTTTTTTTNACCTAAGCGAAAGTCGGACGGTTAACCGACTAAGCCACCCAGACGACCCAGATTTTTTTCTTTCTGGTCTAACGAGAGGCTTGGAATCATGAGACATTTTGCCTGTTAGTGTCACAGATACATCCAGTGAGCATGCTTGAACTTCCTGAGACCGCTGATGGACCGGAATTTGGGCCCTTCTCCGTATGGCCCGTCCTCGGCCTGCCTCCCCCGCCAGGGTCCTGCCGTCCTGGATGCACCCATCCTCCTGTGGTGTGAGGCGGCTGAGCAGGCGGTCCGCCGGGGACCCCTCCCGACGCGAGGTCCCGGTCGCTGCTCGGCCCCGACCCCTGTGCGGTCTGTGCCAAGGCTGGATGGGGCCTTTGTGCCTGCTTCCTGACGGGCCCTGTAGGGAGTCTGGAGGAGGCCTCGGGGCTGCCACATCCCCTGTGCCAGGTGTCCCCACCTGTGGCTGGTGCTGTTTCCCAGCCTCCCTCACTTTCCGGAACCTGCTCCTGGCACCTGTCCCCACAGGGCAGTCACCTCCACCACACTCTTGTGCCTGGCACCTGCCCCTGGGTCCTGATCACTTGACGCCCCTTCCCCGTCCCCTGAAGTAGCTTTTTCTTTTAAATATTTAAATTTTGTTTATTTTTTTTTTAAGTTACATCCAAGTTAGCATATGGTGCAACAATGATCTCAGGCGTTGATTCCTTAATGCCCCGCACCCATTTGGCCCCCGCCTCCCACAGCCCCTCCAGGAACCCTCTGTTTGTTCTCCACGTTTAAGAGTCTTTTATGTTTTATCGTCTTTCCTGTTTTTATATTATTTTTGCTTCTTTTCCCTTACGTTTATCTGTTCTATGTTTTAAAGTCCTCACATGAGTCAAGACATAACGATACTTGTCTTTCTCTGACTAGTTTCATGTAGCATAATACTCCCTAGTTCTGTCCACATAGTTGTAAACGGCTTTTTAAGTTTTTTTAAAAAATTTTTTTAATGTTTATTTTATTTTTGAGAGAGAGATACAGACAGAACATGAGCAGGGGAGAGGCAGAGAGAGAGAGAGAGGGAGACGCAGAATCCGAGGCAGGCTCCAGGGTCCGAGCTGCTAGCACAGACCTTGATGCGGGGCTCGAACCCACAAACCGTGAGATCATTACCTAAGCTGAAGTCGGACACTTAGCCAACTGAGCCACCCAGGCGCCCCTTTTTAAATTTTTTTTAAGGTTTTATTATCCATATTTGAGAGAGAGGGAGACTGAGTATGAGCAGGGGAAGGGCAGAAAGAGAGAGAGAAGAAGATACAGAATCCAAAGCAGGCTCTGAGCTGTCAGCACAGAGCCCGACACAGGGCTTGAACCCACAACCTGTGAGATCATGACCTGAGCCAAAGTCAGATGTTTAACCAGTGGAGCCACCCAGGCGCCCTAATGTGGCTGTCTTACCCCAGGTCTCTCTCAGTCCTCGGTGCTGCCGCCCCCCTGTACAAAGCCCCTGTCAGGATATGCCTCGTAACCTGGCTGGCGGTGGTGGGCTGGTGGAGCGCAGACCCATCCCCCTCGGTTTGGAGAGTGAGGGTGGTGCTGGCTCCCTGTTAGGGGCATGTGGGTGAACAGAGCCCCAGGGGATGCGTGTTTTACTACCCGTCCCGCTTGCCTTTACAGTTGGTGTGCCTGGGCGGGTGGTGGCCAACCCCCTGGCTGCAGGAGACCCTGGAATGGCCTCCAAACCAGCCTCTCCCGTCGGAGGGCCAACCCAGGTACGGCAGAGTGGCCCCCAGCGCTGCATTGGTGCACGTGGGCAACTCCTTCACGTGCGGAAGTTGTCTTTCAGAAGCTACTTGGGGGGGGCCGGTGGAGGTTGTGGTAATTTAACGGTGTCGAGGTACACGCCTTCAAAAAGCACGTATTGTTCCTGAATTCTAGAACTTGATTTCAAAAACACATTTTGTAATAGATGAAACTGGGCTTCGTGATTCCAGAAATCCCATTTCATGTTTTTCATGTTTCTCTGTCTCCTGGGCATTAGAAACGCCCACCACGTTTGGGGAGAAGCGCGCCTGTTTGCTCTGCCTCCTCACTGTGGCTTTCTGCTGTTGAATGGGCCGTGGGCATCTCTGAGGACACGGAGCGTGAGGGACTCCGCGGGGTGTGGCAGGACCCGGCGCCGGGCCTGCTGCTCTTCCATAGCGGTTTCCTCCCTGTTTCCCACAAAGGAGGAGAAGACCAGACTTTTAAAAGAGCGACTGGACCAGATCTACTTTGTCAACGAGCGCCGTTGCTCTCGGGCCCCCGTCTACGGCAGAGATTTGTTGCAGATTTGCTCCGTGGTTGGCAGAGAACAGATGCCTTGGCTCGGGGCTTCTGACGGCGGTCACCGGAAGGCGGCCAGGCCAGCCTGCGGTCACTCCTCACCCTCGCCCAGTCAGAGGGGCCTGATTTTGACACTGACCCAACGGCAAGCCTGCCTGCAGGATGTCATTGACAGGTAGGGCGGCCTCTGTGTGCGCGGGCACTCTGCTCCCCGGGTGCCCCCACTGGTGCGTGTCCCCCCTTCTCGGGTGCTCGTTCCTGCCAGTTTCTCTGCGAACTGTACCTTGGAAGTCTGTTCAGAATCGTTCCGGGGTCCCCAGCCGATCTCTTTACCTTCTGGGAAGGCTGTGTACCCTCAGGGTGCTCTCTCCTCCCTTGGGTGCCAGGTCTGTCCCCAGGGCAGCGTTCTGGTGGATGTGGGGGACTGTCCCCTGGCGGCGAGGGCTTTCTCCGTTGTGCTCTCTTCAGTAGCGTTTTATTGGAAAACCACACGGAAAACCATTGCTCGTAGGAAGCGTGTGTTTGAGAGTGAAACTTAGAAGCCAGCTCTAGGAGAGAACACAGCCGCCCAGAGGCTGTGTGCACAGCCCCCTGCGCCCCAGCCCCCAGCTCCCCTTCCTCTGCGTCCCGCTGGCAGGCTCGGCCCCATTCCCTGTTGAGTCCCATTCTCTGTTTTGAGCACGTGTCCCGTCCGGCCCAAGCGCGAGTCTGCTTGCTCCTGTTCTGTGCACGTGGCCGATGGCAGGCCTCATGGTGATCCTGGGTTTCCAGTGGGGACACTGGCGCTCCCGCGGCCTGGCTCAGTGGGCACGCCAAGCGGTCCCACTGCCCTGAGGTCCCTGTGCTCCCCTCGGAGCCCTGGCAACCAGCGGCCTGGCTCGGGTGGGCATGTTGAGTGGCCTCACTGCCTTGAGACTCCTGTGCCCCCCTCGGAGCCCTGGGCACCCGCGGCCGTGCCTTTCCCCAGATGTCCTGCCGTTGGAGTGGCCCCTGTGTGGCCTCTTCCGATGGCTTTCTCTCAGCAGATGCTGTGAAGGTTCCTCCTCAGCCTTTAGTGGCTTGACCGCCATTTCTTTGTAATTCCCGCTGTCTGTAGGGCAGCTTATCTACCACCTCCTGGGGATCCTCTGGCCGCTCGGCGTTCCCGTGGCCGCCAGTGAAGCTGCTGTAGACGACCACGTGCAGGGTCCGTGGAAATGTACATTTCCACTTCGTGTGACTGAGCACCCAGAAGCCTGCGGGTCAGGCCGTCCGGCGGGCACATGTTCAGTCTGCTGCCCCATCCCTGTCCATGGCGGTGAGCCAGAGCCCCGCCGCCCCCATCCCCGCCACACTTCTCGGGCGGGCGGCGGCGTCTCACGGCAGCTGTGATCTGCGGTTGCCCGGGGACGTGCGACGTGGAGCCTCTTTTCACGGCTTTTTGCCATGTTTGTCCTCCGTGGTGTGGCGTCCGTTGAGGTCTTTGGCCTGTTTGGTAAATGGGTTGCTCGTGTTCTCATATTTTAAGAGTTGTGTGGGTGTTAGGATGACAGTCCTTCATCAGTCGTGTCTCTCAGGAGCATTTTCTTCTCCTCCGTGACTCGTCCCCTCGGGGCGCCGGCCCTCACAGGCAGCGTGTGGCCCTGATGGAGTCCAGCCGTCTGTCCGCTCGTGGTCAGCCAGCCCCTCACCTGCTCTCCCCCTGCGTCCTCGTGCAGGGGCGCCCCTGTCTGCATCTCCTACTGAGGTCTAGGCCCAAGCTGAGCGAGGTTTGCAAAGGGACTGGGTCCGTGTCTAGATTCAGTGCCCCCCCCCCAACTCCCGTGTTGTCAAAGGTCTTCAGACGCACGTGAGCGGGGGAACGCGGCGAGCCCGCGCACCCGGAGCCCGTCCTCAGCAGCCACCAGCGCCTGCCCAGCCTCGTGTCCCCTGGTGACGGCCCGCAGCAAGGCCATTCCGAAACAGGTTCCAGACAAACAGTTTTGTCGCGCTCTGAAAGACACACGGTTGCTGGCCCTTATCAGCTAAGAAAGGAACTGTTTCTGACGTTAGTATGTGTGTATTCAGCCTTCATGGTTTTGCTCGTCTTATAAATCCTTTTTCTGTGTTTGAAGTCTGAATCATGCCAGGGAGGTGTGGCGGTTGGCTCAGCTCTCCGTCGTGGGTCCTCTAACCGGGTTCTGCTGGCCCTTCTCGTTTCCCCTCGCGACGTGTTGGTTGAGGAAAGCCCGGGTTTCCCTGTAGGACTTCACACCATCTCGATCTGCCCGTTGGTTCCTCGAGCAGTTACACCGTGACGTGTAACTGGACATGTTGCTTCGTTCCCTGTCTTGTCTGTAAATGGCTCGATTCAGAGGCTTAATCAAGTGTATGTGGGTTGGTGGTTGTTTTGGGGTTTTTGCAAGAACGGGGGTGACCGTGAACCCCGTTAGGAACACGTGTGCAGTGCGTGTGTTTGCGCGTGGCTGTTGCTTGTTGCAGCACCTTGTTGCAGGAAGTGCTTTGCTCCGCTGGGACTGCCGAGGTGATCATGCCTGCCTCTGTCGGGGCCTCCGCCCAGCCCTCAGCAGCACGTCGGCATCTGCGCCATCCCTGTGGCGTCACAGCGAGACTTGTGTTGGCGGCGTCCCCACTCCGGTTTCGTTGTCGTTCGACATCGTGTGGGCTCCGCTGCGTTTCCGCGTTGACCTTGGGTCCAGCGTGTGGCTCATCTGCACAGCACTGGCTGGGGTGTGCTCGGGGAGCGCGCTGAGGCTTTAGGTCAGGTGGGCAGAGCAGACATGCTGGCCATGTGGGCTCTTCCGACCCACGACCATGGAATTGCTCTCTGTTGGTTTAGTTCTTTGATTTTGTTTGTCAGAGCTTTGGTGACAGATGGTTTTTTCTTTTCCACGTGGCTGGTGGCAAGTCCGGGAAACCTGGCTGGAGCCGACCCCAGAGCAAGGCCCTTTGGGTGCAGGTGACCTCCAGAGGTCGGAGGGGTGGCTTGTGGCCGCTCTCCGCCGGGCCTCTTCCAGCTGCGTCTGGCTTCCCTCCTGGTGGCACGGTGGCTGTACCAGCTCTGGGGGTCACACTCCCCCCTCCCACCCCCAGACCACACGGGACACGGCAGCTGTATTCTCAGACCCCCTAAGGACACATACTTCACAGAATGCCATCTGTGTGCCCGTTCCTACGATCGCCGGGTGCCCTGATGGTTGTTTCCATCTGGGGGGACCCGCATTAGCCAGCACTGGCAGCACCCACTCCCATGTTAGCTGTGATGGGTGGTGTGGGCCAGCAGCCATGTCCCCCCCACGGGGACTATAATTAGGCACTCTGGCCTCTCCTGCAACTCCACTGTTAGGAGGTTCCACCCGCTTCCTTCTTGAGCCTTTGCTTCCTGAGACAGGTGCTGCCTGGTGGGGACACTGTGGGCACCACGTGTGATGCATGTACTTTCTGCTTCTCAGGGTGGCGTGCGTGATCCCGCCGGTGGTGGCCGCGCCCCCATCCTTGTGGGTGGCGAGGCCGCCGTCCCTCTACAGCCACAGGATGAGGATCTTGAGGCACCGCCTGAGAGAGCACACGGCCCCCTACGCGCAGCAGCTGCAGCAGGTCACGGCGCTGCGCTCCCTCCGCTTTCCTGAGCTCAGATTGGTCCAGTTTGACTCGGGTATGAGAGGGGCTCCCGTTGGCGCTGCTCCTTTTTTTTCCCCACTTATTTCTAAGAGCACGTGTGAGTGAGTGGAGGAGCGTGGGGAGCAGTGGGGGGAGGGAGAGAGAGCGCGAAAGAGAGAGAGAACCTCAAGCAGGCTTCACCTCAGTGCAGAGTCCAACGCGAGGCTTGATCTCACCAACTTGAGATCATGAGCTGAGCTGAGCCGAAATTGAGAGTCAGATGCTCAGTCAACTGAGCTACCAGGCGCCCTCGCACTGTTCTTGAGGTCGGGTTTCCTTGCCTCGGGATGTGAGAGACTCCCCACATCATCACTTTATAGGAAAGCTAGAAGCCTTAGCTATCTTACTCCAGAAGTTGAAGTCGGAAGGACGTCGAGTGCTGATCTTGTCGCAGATGGTTCTCATGTTGGACATTTTAGAAATGTTCTTGAACTTCCATTATCTCACCTACATCAGAATCGATGAAAACGCCAACAGCGAGCAGCGGCAGGTAAGGAAGAAAAGGTTTTCTTTGTTACAGTTTATGCTTCAGTGCCATTAACTGAGCTCACTGGTTTCTGCCCCGGTTTCTGGGAGCCGTGTCAGGGCGGGGCAGTGGCGGCGCTCTAGTAAGTCAGTCTTCAGCGCAAGCACCTTGTTACTGGACGTGCGTGGTTGGCTGGCCGTCTCAGAGTCAAGACATCCCGTGGCCACGAGGAGCGGGTTGGTGTGCTTCAGGACGCAGCTGGGCGTGGAGCTGTGGGCACAGTGCCAACGACTCGGTGCACCCCAGGAAACGCAAATGCACAGTGTGCGCCTCTGTGACTCGTCACATTGGCCAGGCGTGTGTTGCTTTGGTTGGTGCGGTGAGACAGGCGTGCTCACATGCTCCGAGCAGGCGCGAGGCCACATGGCTTTGTAGGAGACAGGTTGACAGTGTGGCCTGTGGGCCTCGCGTGGGCACACGCCTGCCTGAGTACTGCGTGGAAGGCTCAGCCCCTTCGGTGCCTTGCCCCCCTCAGGAGTGATGCACACGTCCAAGTAGGTTGTGTGTGTGCCATGGTGCTCGGTGGCATTGTGAGCACACTGTTGCGAGCATCCGTGGGCTGCACTCCAAGGTTGTCATCAGAGCATTTGGAACAGGAGTCAGCACAGGAGAACCTTCCCGAGTGCTGGAAGCCCATTGCCGGCCTCTTCACGTGACCCTGTGCACATGGGGCTTTTCACCCACGTGCACGCTCACGGAGAAGGGGCTGCAAGGAGATGCAGCACGGTGTTGACTAACAAGGTTTTTTGGCAGTGGTGTAACAGGTCACATGCGGGGCCTCTGGGAAGAAGAGGGGTCCCGTGGCTGTGTGTTGCGGTGCCGAGATGGCTGTCGGGAGCTGTGCTCACGGGAGGCTGCTAGCCTCTCTCCCTGCCCGCCCCCTGCTCCCTCAGCCTTACTCCGGGGCCTTGTGCCGTGAAGCGCTCCGGCATTGCCTGAGGGTACAGGACCGAGCACACGTCCCTCCCCAGGAAGACTCTGTGTTCTCGTGGGGCCTGCGGGTTGAGCTGACAGTTCCTGTCAGGTAGAGTCTAACATCCTTTCTGTAAGCGAGGCTCGGCGTCCTGTGAGGAGTGTGCGGAGTGGTCGGTGGTCAGTGGTGGCCACGGACATGCGCGTGGGAGCCAGGACCACCAGACGTTTCTTTCTAGCTGGTCAATTGTCCGCACGCCCGCGGCGGCCAGTGTTTGCCATGGGGGCTGACCCGAGCGTCTTACTTCATCCCAGGAACTGATGAGGAGTTTTAACAGAGACCGGCGGATTTTCTGTGCCATTCTGTCGACTCACAGCCGCGCCACAGGGGTGAGCCTGGTGGAGGCCGACGCGGTGGTGTTCTATGACAATGACCTGAACCCCGTGATGGATGCCAAGGCCCAGGAGTGGTGCGAGAGGATCGGGAGGCGCAAGGACGTCCACATATACAGGTGAGGGCGGCGGTGTCCACGAGCGGCCGCCCGCCCAGGGCGCGGGAGGTGTGGGAGCAGAAGCCCTGTGTGGGGCTCAAGCATGTGCCGGGCTCGCGCCCCGCGTCTCTGCTGTGGCGTTTGTTTTTTCTACTTAGTTTGTTTTGAGAGAGAGAGCATGGGCATGCACAAGCAGGAGAGGGGCAGAGAGGGGGGGAGAGAATCCTAAGCAGGCTCCACCTTCTGTGTGGAGCCCAACTTGGGGCTCCATCCCACAACCCCAGGATCATGGCCTGAGCTGAAATCCAGAGTTGGATGCTCTCCTGGCTGAGCCACCCAGGAGCCCCTTGTTTTTTCTGAGGCACTCTTCAGTTCTTGCTGCTTTGTTTTCTCTGTGCCCATTTGCTTAGTTTGTAATCTGCTTGCCTGAGACTGTAACAGAGTTAGTTGCTTCGACATGTGCTGTCCACACTGTCCACTCTAAGTGTACTTCTTCTAGGGGACCTGTGAGTGTCTCAGTTACCGTCAGGTGTGTCTGTTCTTAGGACGGCTGCAGAAAGAACTCAGACCTGTGTTCCTTACTTACTGTATTCCTAGACATAAGTTCTAACTGGCCAAACCCAGAACGGAGGGAAACGGAGAAGGCTCTACTCTGTATTTCTAAACTTCTGGAAGCATTTATTTATTTATTTTTAAATTTTTTTTTAAACCTTTTAATTTATTATTGAGAGACAGAGCAGGAGTATGGGAGGTGCAGAGAGAGGGGGAGACATAATCTGGAGGAGGCTCCAGGCTCTGAGCTGTCAGCACAGAGCCCGACACAGGGCTTGAACCCACGAACTGTGAGATCATGACCTGAGCCGAAGTCGGACGCTTAACCGACTGAACCACCCAGGTGCCTCTGGAAGCATTTTTATAGTCGTGTAGTATCAGGGAGTCTATATTCTGTTGCTTAACCTAAGCTGTGGCGTCAGCCTGTGCGCACCGTTGGCCTGTACACGACGTCGGTCTGTGTGCGGGGTCGGCGTGCCTGCAGTGTCGGCCTGTGCGCGGGGTCGGTCGGTGTGTGTGGTGTCGGCCTGTGCATGGCAGGCTGGGAGAGCAGCGGGCCCCGGTGTGCATCCCTATGGGGACAGCTGGCCCAGGACTCAAGCCCCCGCCTGCGTGTGTAACCTTCACTGTTGGCGTGGGCGCAGAGCCCCCTCGAAGTGGGCGTTTGGTAGCTGCATTGTCCTTCTGAGAGCCAGTGAGTAAGGGATGCTTTTCTAGGGAACGTCCCACGGAGATGGAAGCTGGCAGCGTTTTGGCAGATGTCTCTCCAACATGTTTTTACCGATTTATGTTAAAACTTGCAGTCCCATTTGTTAATCCTGTTTTTTCTCACGGGCACCGCGAGTCTGTCTCTGCGCCGGTAAACGTAAGCCCGGTGCCCCTCATGCTGCGTGAGTGACGTTTTCCTGAGTGACTGTTTCCTTGTCGCTGGCCCTGCAGCAGTCATCAGCCAGAAGTGGGAGAACAGTTTCATTCTCAGGAACCGTATTTCACAACCACTCAGAAACAGTCTTGGCAGCAAAGGTGCGGGGTGTGTCAGGACTGAGAGTTAAACCAAACATGCTAAGACCTGACTAGGAGGCCAGGCTGTGTCCTGGGGCGGGAAGACCTGGTGTGTAAAAATTGCTTTCCTCAAAGCACTATGGAAAAGTGACAGTGTTTTAACCAGAGCCACAGTTGTGTTTGTGCATGCATGTGCACATGCGGCTGGATAAGCTCGGTCGGTTTTAAAGTGCATTTGGAGGGCGCCCAGGTGGCTCAGTGGTTGGGTATCTGACTTCATCCCAGGTCATGATCTCATGGTTCATGCGTTCGAGCCCCCCATCATGGTCTGTGCTGACAGCTCAGAGCTTTGGAGCCTGCTTTGGATTCTGTCTCTACTCTCTCTGCTCCTCTCCCCTCTCCCCTCTCTCTCTCTCTCTGTCTCTGTCAAAAATAAATTAAAATGTCTAAAAAAAAAATAAAGTGCATTTGCAGTGAAAGCTGATAACAGCCACCAGAAATGTTCACGAGGGTTGCAGGAGGAGGTGCAGAAGGAGGGGAGCAGTGGACGGTGCGGGTGTGAGCCTGCAGGGCTGGGGGTCCAGCCTCATGGGAGCGTGTTTATTTAGTACATGTTGCTGACACTGTGCTGACCGTGAGGATTACAGGTGCCCACTTTATGGCCAGAACGCCACCCCCGGGGCTCAGCACGGAGGTGTGGCAGTAAAGCAAGGGGCTGAGGAGAGAGTATCTGTGGCCTGAAGGGATAACTTCAGCCCGACTGGGAGCTCCCTCCAGAGGAAGGAGAGATAGACATATCTGATTGCAATCAAATGAAAACTTAAGTTCTGGTTTGCCAAAAGATCCCATAGCAAAGCTAACACACAGATAACAGATTGGGGACATCATTTGCAGTCTCACAGTGGACAGGGGGTTGTATAGCTCTTACAGGGTGAGAAGAAAGGTAATTGAGCCCTTATTCAGGAAAGGCGTGGGGGCGGTCGGGGGAGGCGTGTGCCTGAGAACCCGAACCACATGGTCGGACAGGCTTGGGAGGTGGAGGCCCGGTGGCCGCCTGTGTGATGGCCTTTCTCATGTGCCCCGATGGGAGGCAGCACCGGGCACGGCTGCTGGCCGTGCTGGCGAAGGCTGCTCCCACCCTGAGTGGGGAGTGGGCTGGTTGCTCTGTTGGGACAGTGGTTTATCGAGTTCCGCTGAGCAGAGGGTTGCACGTGCCCTGTTCCCAGCCGTCCCCTCCAGAGGTCCAGCCTGTGGTGTTGGTGGTTGCTGTGGCTTGTGTACATGTCACGAAGTTGGAACCAGCAAATGCCTGTGCTTGCAGTACAGCCGTACCCTGGCCATCGAGCAGCCACTGGAACCGGGGGAGGGGCTCCCAGCAGCAAACCGGTCAGGGGGGAAGCAAAGTGCAGAGAAGAATGCGGGGCACCACTGCGTGTGCACATGAGCGTGCCAGGCTGTCAGCACTGGGGGGGCCAGGCGGTCCCAGCACGGTCCCCTGGGGGCGCCAGGAGACTTTCCCAGGCGGAGGCTGGAGGGGAGGAGGACAGAAGGGACCGCGGTCACAGACACATGGGGCGGCGTGCGGCGGGGGAGCCGACACGGGAGAGGTGGCCTTGGCCTCCATGTGAAGGCACACCCGAGGCACACAGAGAACCTTCCAGCACCCTCCCGAGCGTCCGCACCCCAGCTGCTCACGGTGTCCTGCGTCCCAGCGGCCCCGCAGTCAGCATGTGCACATGCGTGTGTTTTGTAGGCTTGTAAGCGGCAATTCCATCGAAGAGAAGCTGTTGAAAAATGGAACCAAAGACCTGATCCGAGAAGTAGCCGCTCAGGGCAATGATTATTCCATGGCGTTCCTGACGCAGGTACCTGTCACTGATGTATGGTCCTCACAGGTGCCTCCTGGTGACAGAGTGCGTGGGTGCACCATGTACGGATGGGGGATCCCCGGGTGACTTCCCTGGGGATAGGGCCTGATGCCGGGGTTGGGCTCTGACCCGGCCCCTGCTGTCGGGCACAAATGTGCGTCTTGCGTGCAGCGCACCATCCAGGAGCTGTTTGAGGTGTGCTCTCCGACGGACGATGCCGGCTTCCCAGTGAAGGCGGAGGAGTTTGTGGTCCTTTCTCAGGAACCTTCTGCCACAGAAATCATCGCACCCAAAATCGCAAGACCTTTCATTGAGGTGAGGACACATCCGCCTGTCCCAGGGGCCCACATGGGATGCGCTGCGCCTGCCGAAGGGCCTGAATGCCCCGCCCCCTTGTTCAGCCTGGTGCACCCCTCCTGCCTGCTTCCGTTGCATTTCGGGCGTTTTGGCTGGAAAAGCGGGGCAGGGGAGCAGCGGAGGGTGTGGGGGCCTTGGGTCCCCGCCACCCAGCCCAGCCGCCGACTCTGTGCAGGCCACACTGCCTCCCCCAGGCCACAGCCGGCTGTTTGGGCGCCTTGCCTGTCGTCACGGTCGGCCGTCTCAGCTCCTCTCTGACAGGCGCCCTGTGTGTGTGAGTGTAAGATGCACACCCGATTCTGAGGACAACACAAAGCAGAGCGTGAACTATCCCATTAATACCGTTTTTGTGCTGCTTACTTGTTGAGGTGATGGCATTGGTTATATCGGGCGATTACGTTTCTAACTTAGGAGCTAGAGATTTCAGGTTGTGCCCCTGGCCCATATGCTGCTGTGTAGACCCTTGCAGACCTGCTGTCGGGGCTGCGTCCCTCTTGCCCTGCCTCGTGCAGGGGTCTTGCTGCAGGCCCCCGTCCCTCCCCGCTCTCAGCCCGTCTTCGGAGGCCGTGCCCTGCTTCCCTCCGTCCTGGGTGTTGGTTTCCAGGCTCCTGACCTTGGCGGGACGCCCGTGTCCTGGGCCTCTTGCCCCCGCTGCCTGTGGCACAAGGCCGCGCGGGCTCCCTGCGGTGCCCTCCACCCCCGTCCCCTTCCTGGTGCCTTTGGTGCCCTTAGTATCTTACCACTTGGTTGTTGAGAAATAGTAAACGTGTGTGTTAAATCCTCAAGAATTTATAATGAAAGCAAGTGCCCCGCCCCAGAGTTTCCTGCATATGACTCCCCCTGCGGAGACACCTTACAGCCCTTCGTTGGGGGACAGGTCAGTCGACCCCATTCTTGCACAGATAGGGGTTATACGCACACAGTTGAAAAAGGAAAACAGCACGAAAGAAAAGAGATCATGTTCCAGAGGTAGCGGTCTCGGCATTAAAACTCTGGCACGTGTCCTGGGAGACAGATGCGGCAGGAAGGTGTGGCAGGAAACGTGGCGTTGGGGGCTTTTGGCTCGGGCACGTGCCTGTGCCGCTCCGTGCAGCGCAGGATGACACGTACTTACTCTCGACACGTCCTCGTCGACCGTCTCCCCGTGTGTCAGCCGTGCTCTAGGTGGCAGGGGCTTAGCATTGAATGAAAGACGCGGGCTCCCCTCTCCGCAAAGCCTGCGTGTCCGGGATGGGAGAGGCTAGGAGGCCACCAGGGAGAGCACGCGGGCTCTCCCTGCCGCAGCGGAGGGCCCCGCACAGAGCGGCCGGTGCCCAGCAAGGACTGCGGCGGGCAGAGGGGCTGCTGGGGGTCAGGAGGAGATGAGGGGTGAGGGCGGCAGGGGCCAGGCTGATGGAAGCAGCGTGGCCAGGTGAGGGCGGGAGGCGCTGGAGGGGCTTTTGAAGATGAAGTGCGTGAGGGAGGCCCCTGCCATCGGTGCACCCGGGTGAGCAGCTGTGCACAGGACAGCCGGCGCCTTAGGCTTCCCAGCACTTCTGCAGTGGGCGCAGGGTTCTTCCGGGCCTGGCGCACAGACGCGGCTCTCCGCGGAAATGGTGATGAAGTACGAGAACGTATGAGAAGTATGTACAACATATACTGTCAGCTTGAGAGGGCGCTACGGGCAAGGAACCCCAGGGACCACCTGCCTCCTCACCACTCCTGTGCCCGAGGGCAGCTTGCTCTTCTGATCCCTGACCGCACTGGCGCCTATGTAGATCTGGCTTCTGGTTCTGGGTCACAGTGGTTCCTGGTGTCTGTGGATGGTCATGACTTCATCAGGTCCACTGTGGGGCCGTGCATCTGTGATGTTCTCTCCGTGTCTTTTGGCAGACACCATGTGCATCTCTGCTAAATGAACCTGGGGTAAGGCCCCTGGGTCATCAGGGAGCACGTGACCCGCAGGGGCCGCAGGCAGTTTTCCAGATGGGCCGAGTCGATGTATGCCCTGTTGGCTGCGTGGGACCCGGGGCGTGGGGTGTCATTCCCGGCAGCGTGCTGGCGGACGCGGGCCGGGTCTCTGGTGTAATGTGTCGCTGCTGTCGGCCTGCGAATCTGTGTGCCTCCGCGTGCTCCCTGGCAGGGCAAGTACCTTTTTTTTGAAGTGTCTGCTAACATCCTTCTCCCCTTTTCTTGTTAACTGGGTTTTCTTTTTCTTAGTGGTTTGTTGGCACTCTTTATATGCTCTAGGGAAATCTGTAAAATACCTTTTCATGTTCTGTGGTTTGCTTGTCTTTCAATGAGCAGAAGCCCTGGGCCCTGAGGCCAACCGGTCACCTGTCTTTATCGTGGTTGGTGCTTAAGAAGCATTCTCCTTACCCCGGGTCGTCAGGGCGTCCTCCTTTATTTTCTTCCAGATGCTTAAGTGGTCTTCATATTTAGATGTACAGCGTGGAATAAGAGTTCTGTGTATTGTATGAGGTCAGGTAGCCTCTTTAAACTGCAGATTTAGCCATATTGCCAAGAAAACAGGTCATACAGTTGGTAATCGATTACCCTGAAACCGGAGACTGGGCTCATGCGTGTCCACACCCACCCGCTGTCAGGTGTGTGCTCCTGGCTGTGGGGAGTGGCACCTAGAAGGCGCCTCTCAATTGGTTTCTTGATCTGTGGTGATGCCGATGACCCGTCGCTACCTCTTCCATGGGCTTGGTTTTGGCAGCCGCGGTGTGAGGTTGTCTGTCCCCATTCGTGCGCCGAAGAATCCTTGTTCATCAAAGCCATGGTGCGCTGGGTGCCAGGTGCGAGGTTGAGCGAGGCGCCTGTGTCCTCGGAACTGGGGAGCTTTATGGCGCTGCAGCACTCAGCCCTTCGCTGGGGCCTGCTGTCCGTCTTGGCCGTGAGCTGCTCACGTCCACCGCCTGCCTCCCGCACGCTGTTTTGTGTGCGCGGTGCAGGCTTGTCGGCGTTTACACAGGGCGGCTCCTTTTCACGACCCTTTGAGGTAAAAACATCGGAAAGTAATTTAAACGCGTAATTTCTTTAGGCCCTCAAGAGTATCGAGTACCTGGAGGACGATGCCCAGAAACTTGAGGAGGAAGTGGTGCCGGGGTCGCCCGATGGCGATGGCCCAGGCTGGCGGGAGGAGCCGTCGCAGCTGGAGGAGTTAGCGGACTTTATGGAGCAGGTCTGGGTGCTCTCTTTCATGTGCTTCGACTCACGTCGTTTCCAGATGCCTAGACGTTTTCAGCGCTTGACCCTTTTGTGAGATTTTCCTTGGTCCCCATGACTAAGGACAAACCCTTTCTGGATCTAGGTGGTGGTGGGGCTTGTGTAAGGACCTTCACCTTTTTGATTTGCTGCTAACCCTGTTCAAAACATGGTTTTTGAAACAGCTCACACCTATTGAAAAGTACGCCCTGAACTACCTGGAGTTATTCCACACGCCCATTGGCCCGGAGAAGGAGGGCAGCGGCGAGGTAAGCGGCAGCCTCCTGGTGCCATCGCGCGAGGGCCTGGGCTTCAGAGGCAGAGTCACCCGGAAGTAAGCGTGACTGGCCAGGAAGTGTAGGGATGAAAAGCTAACCCACCAGTGTGGAAACAGACAAAAATGAAGTCTTGGAAAACCTCAGGGAACGCTTCCTATTCGATTGGAAGTAGCTTGATGCCCGGGGGTCGGATGGCTGGGTGTTGGGGGCAGGGAGGGGTCCGGAGCCCCTGCAGCCAGAGAGGGGCTCGGCTGGTGACACGGCGAGCGCGGCCGCGGCGTGGGAGTCCCAGAGCCCCCGTGCGTGGTCTCCCCGCCAGGACGCTGTGCTGACTGCCGTGACGGAGTGGGAGGCGCGGAACGCCAGGGCCCAGCGGGAGCGGGAGGCGCGGGCGCTGCAGGAGCAGGACCACGAGCAGCTGCTCACCTACACGCGGGAGGACGCCTACAGCGCGGTACGCGGGGCGGGGCCGGGGGCGGGGCGCTGCGCGAGCCCGGGCCCTTGGCTGCAGGTGTCTGCTTCACGTGGGCTTTTCTCCGAGTGCGGTCAGGGCGACGTCATCACCAACGCGGGGTAGATAGTTGGTGGCCCGTGGCCGCATCTGAGACCACGTCACCCTGAGCCTGCCCCTCGCCTGCAGGAGTACGTCTGTGAAGGTGCCGACGGGCAGATGGAGGTCATGCCGGTGAGTGCTGGTGCCCCCCGTGTGTCGGGGCGGCCGCCTTCCTGGAGCTGCACGGCTCAGGCTATCCCTTCTGTGCACAGCTCTGGACACCGCCCACGCCCCCCCAGGACGACAACGACATCTACGTGGACCCGGTCCTGTGTCTCACGTACGAAAGCACGCCCATCCCAGAGTCCAAGCTGCCTCCTGTGTACGTGAGGAAGGAGCGCAGGCGCCACCGCACGGACCCATCAGGTGCGCCCCATGGCCCCACTCACGGGTCTTGTTGCTTTGTGCTCGCAGCTGGCGAGGAGCCTTCACGGGAGGGTGGGTCTGTCTCAGCCCAGCGCCCCACAGTGACCGGCCTCCCCCGCGGCCTCCCTCATTCCCTGCCCCTCGCTCGTGGAGGCGCGGTCTCCTGTCTGCCGCCCGGCTGACGAAGGTGTCCGTGCAGCCGCAGGCCGGAAGAAGAAGCAGCGGCACGGGGAGCCGGTCGTCCCTCCCCGCTCGCTGTTTGATCGCGCTGCGCCCGGCCTGCTGAAGATGCGACGGGAAGGGAAGGAGCAGAAGAAGAACATTCTGCTGAAGCAGCAGACGCAGTTTGCCAAGCCTCTGCCAACCTTTGCCAAACCGACGGCTGAGTCGGGCCCAGACAACCCTGAGTGGCTCATCAGTGAGGACTGGGCGCTGCTGCAGGTGAGCGTGGGGCCGTCCGGTCCACGTCCCGTCCCCGCGCTCCCTGGGAGAGTGCGCAAGGCTGCCGGGGCACTCGCTGACCCGTGCCACCTGAAACCTGCTCTAGGCCGTGAAGCAGCTCCTGGAACTGCCTCTGAACCTTACGATCGTGTCCCCGGCCCACACGCCCAACTGGGACCTTGTCAGCGACGTGGTCAACTCCTGCAGCCGCATCTACCGCTCTTCCAAGCAGTGCCGGAGCCGCTACGAGAATGTACTCATTCCGAGGGAGGAGGGCAAGGTGAGCCCCCCCCCCCAATGCCTGCACAGCTCCAGCCCCTGGCTCCGTGGAGCTTGGTGAGGCCAGAGGCCCGTGCTGTCCCTGGTCTGTACCTGCGGCACTGCTTTCATGGCCACCATCGTGCTGGCTGTGGTCCCACATGTGGAAAACTCTGTGCTGTCTGAGAGCGTGGCCTGCTTTTCTTTTCTCTTCCTTTCCTTTGCCAAGAAGGTGTTGGGTGAACTTGAGAGCCGTGGTCTGGCTCCGTGGACTTCCCTGGGAGAGCGTGTTCGCGCCTCCTCCGCTGCACTGTTGCCACACGCACAGCAGGTCCGCGGGCTGCCGGGGTGGTGGCACCGGCTCCAGACCTTGTCCTGCTCGCCGTGTGTCGCACATGCCGAACGCACAGCGTCAGGTACTCAGCGTCCGTCCGGAGAAGCTGGCCGTGGCGGCGGCCTGACCCCCCACCCCCACCCTGAGAGCTGGCTCCGTGGACGAGCATCCGCCTGCGCTTGTTCCTCCAGCCGAACTAGTCTCTGTCTCTCGTCTGCGGTCTTCGCTGTTTCTCCTCTTGCCGCACACCCGTCGGCCTCCCTTCTAGAGAACGTCCTGAGGCCTGTGTCCTGAGGCCTGTGCACACGCTGACTGCACGGGGCAGATGCGGCAGAGGCCTGCGGGGTCCTCATATGAGGGGCGAAAATCTCTATTCTCTCCGTGTTTGTTTTCCCAGAGACATTCGTCTCTGGGCAGATGTTTGCTTGTTTGTTTGTTTATTTATTTATCTATTCATTTTTTTTTAAAGATTCTTTTTTACATCTTACATCTATTAATTAATTTTTTTTTTAAATGTCTGAGAGAGAAAGAGAGAGAGACCGAGCCTGAGCAGGGGAGGGTCAGAGAGGGAGGGAGACACAGAATCTGAAACAGGCTCCAGGCTCTGAGCTGTCAGCACAGAGCCCGATGTGGGGCTCGAACCCATGAACCGTGAGATCATGACCTGAGCTGAAGTCGGACACTTAACTGACTGAGCCACCCAGGCGCACCTTCTTTTTTTATTTAAGAACAAAAAAACCAAGCGTTCCTCATACCCTCTGTGGTGGCTTCACCACAAGACTTCCCATAATCTCGTGTGTGGTCTGATGTGTCAGAAACGCTTCCAACAATGACCACAGAGGTAATGCAGGAAATGCAGGGCTGAAGCTTGGTCTTCCGTTGTCACAGTTAATCTATAGGAAGAAACAAAACGTATCAGGTACGAAGGTGACATTCTGAGTGAACTGTAGGCAGCCGTGCAGAGGGCCACGTGACAGAGCACTGACTCAGCCTAGAGGTTGGCGCTTGTAGACGCGTGGTGGCGGTGCCACGTTGGGTGTAGCACGGTGGGAGCGGCCACCCCTTGACCGCCTGCCATGGCTGGGAGGTGTTGTCGTGATGTGCCTGGTCTGGAGCCTGCCCTGCCTCCCTGTGAGGCGCCGCGTGGGGTGCGTTCCCGCATCCGGAGCCTCCTGTGCCGGTTGTGTCCTGCTGGCTCTGCGCTCAGGCCGCCCTGCGTGACGTAATGGCGGCACCTAGACGGCACGCGGAGTCGCCTGTGCACCGCCTCCCCCGGCACAGCGCTCACTGTGCAGCCACCTCGGTTCCCATCCCACACGCTCTGCGTGACTCCCTGGAGCCCTGCTTGGTGTCATTGTAGGACACGGGAAGGGGGGAGATCGCCAGGCACAAACAGTGCTGGGAAGGCCCTGAGAACAGTCAGACACCTGCATACGACTCTCCTCTTCCTGAGGGGCCGCCACCCCTCGGTTCCCCCGCATCTGCTCGCCAACAGGGGTGCACTGACCCCGCCTCACACGCTGTGCGGCTGTGGAAACCTTGCCCAGCGGTTGTCTGTCCCAGTGGAAGAGGAGTCCTCCCTCCACAGGGCCCCCCCGAGCCGGCGTGTGCAGACGCAGGCGTGTGTGGACTCGCAGGTGGCGGTGCCGCCTCAGGAAGGAGGAGCTGTGTGCCATCCAGGAGGTCTAGCGCCAGGCCCCCGAATCACCCCCATCCGACTGACGTGCTGCCCTCGATTTTGTCTCAGAGTAAGAACAACCGTCCCCTGCGCACAGGCCAGATGTATGCCCAGGACGAGAACGCCACGCACACCCAGCTGTACACGAGCCACTTCGACCTGATGAAGATGACCGCCGGGAAGAGGAGCCCTCCCATCAAGCCTCTGTATGCGCCCCAAGTCCCCCTTCCCGCGCCTCGCGATGGAGCCGGCGAGCGGCCTGCCGCTGGTGTCCTCCTCCCGCGGGTGGTAGCTCTTTGGTAACTGTCGTCTCCTTTTCTGTGCTGCAGGCTTGGCATGAATCCCTTTCAGAAAAACCCCAAGCACGCCTCCGTGTTGGCGGAAAGGTATTTCTGTACTTGTGACGTGTTTTTCGCTATTTGATATTACTTTGTTTTCACATTCCCTTCAACTCAGTTCGGTCGGTGAATTGTGCAGACGGCGCATTCAGGCTGGTTGTCTCCAGCGACTGCCATGTGGCGTTCTCGTGACAAGGGCGTGTCTCCGCCTGCAGCCTGCAGGGTGCACTGGCGGACGGGAGGGCTGTGGAGAGCCTTTGTCCTCCCCCAGCTGTGCCCGTCTCTAACACGGCGTACGTTGTGTTCTGCCTGAAAAGTACATCAGCATCGGGGTGAACGTACTTGCTTTTAAAGGGAGCAGAAGAGAATGAAGGATAGGCTGGGAGGTGGCCAGGGAGACGCGCGGGTGTGAGCAGGCGGGTGCAGTGAGGCCGAGTCGGGTCTGAGTGCCGGGCGTGTGGGTGTTTCCCGCACGGTGGATGGTTTACGGTGCGCGGGTGGGCAGTGTGTGTCTAGACGAAGCCTGGGTGCCCATGTGGCCCCAGCCTTCCTGCCTGCCCGAGCGAGGGTCTGCGATGCACCACGGGCCCTGCCCCTCTTTACCCGTTGTCAGCGTGGCCCCCGGAGCCGGGCCACCTCCCCTGAGACTCCCTAAGACTCCCGGTGGCCCATGCTGACCGCTCCGAGGGTCTGGCCTCCGCAGGATGCCCCCTGCATCTGGCCACTGCCTGGGACGGTTTTCCTGAGTCTGTGGCTCGTGCCTGGGCCCCCCTTGCACGCCACCTTTCCCTCCTTGCCGACGGCCATGCTGTGGCCCTCTGTTTCTTCCTGGTGCATCCCGTCTTCGCCTTCTGTACTTGAGTTGTGTAGCGTCCGTGTGTCTGGACGTAGGAGTTCTGAGGTCTGGGTGACAGAGCAGGCACACGGTACGTGTTTGTAGATTAAATTAATGGGTTATTACCCGCACCTGGCCATTTATCGCCAAGCAGTGTGCCCAGCACTGTGCTGGGCCCAGCGGTTCCGCAGGGAGCAGGACGGGACACGTTCTCATCCTCTTCGGTGTCACCTGCAGGACACAAACTCAGGCCGGTTTTACAGAGGCGGAAGGTCCCTCCCGCAGGTGCATGGAATGGCCTGACAGAGGAACCAGGGTGCTCCTGCTGGATGTCGCCTCGGCACGAGGGGACCTGTCGTGGGGGCAAGCATGTGGGGCTGAGGGAGACGGGTTACAAGGCAGGTCCGTAGGATGAGCACAGGGGGTCCTAAGTGACACCTCTGAGGTAGGGGCGCAGGCCAGCGGGAGGCGGCACTTCGGGGGCACCAACGTGGACAGGGCTGCTCAGCATGAAAGCGCAGCTGGGGGGAGGTGAGCGCCAGCCTGGGCATCTTGGGGGCTCCTGTTAGTTTCCGTGTCTGGCTCAGATCAGAGGGACGGGTCCTGTGTAGACAGGAGTGAGAGGAGAGGAGAGACAGCACGTGGGTCCGCAGCTGGGTGGCCTCTGGGAGTCTTGTGGTGGCAGCCGAGGGTGAGGGTCCACGAGGAATGGGGGCCAGACTGGCGACCGAGTGGGAGGAAGATCCGTGGGGCCCGGCTAGCGTCTGCTGTCTGTGGAGACACTTGGGCCCCGCCTGGAGCTGGCTGACCCAGGGAGCCTGGTGTGTGGGAGGGACCGCCAGCAGAGGAAGGTTAGGATGGTCATGTAAGAGCAGGGGCAGGGCGGTGGGATCAGGTGAGAAGCCCCGAGCCCACTGGGATGAGTGTTGGGGCGGTGGGAGCTGACGTGCAAGGGCACCGAGCCGGTCGGCATGGCCTGGGCCCTGTGTGGGGGAGGCCCAGAAACGGGGAGGGTGTGCATGAGGTTCTAAGCAAAGCCAGATTCCCTGTGATAGGAGGCCTCGAGGAGGTGGGTAGGGGATAGTAGCTGGGGGGGTCCCCAGCAGCAAGGGCTAGGGGACAGGGGGGGCTGGGGACGGGCACCCCACCCCCCTGACAGGCTTTGCAGGTCAGCCTGGCGCCATGGGAGGCTGGCAGGGGGTGTCGGTGCCGCTGGGCTCTGACGTAGTTGCGGACATGGGGCTGTCTGGACGGCTGGAGTGGGGCCTGGGGACACAGAGCTACTGACGGCTCTGCTGCGGGGAGCGGGGAGGCCCAGCCTGGGGCGCGCACACACATTTCAGGCCCTTCGTGTCTGGGCGGTGTACTGGGTGCCGCTGTGGTAGACTAGACCTGCCTCCTGGAAGGTTCTCTGCCGAAAGGAATGGAGACGTGGTCTCGGAGGACTGGCGCAGCTGGTTTGTCTCAAGCGAGGGGGCTTGACGGGAGCTGCCTCCTAGCACCCCAGCAGCCTGGGCAGTGAGTGCTCTGGGTTCCTGAGTGCTCGGCTCCTTGGCTCCCCCCGAGCACGTCCGTTTATTTCCCGTCTCTGCTGTTGTCTTCCAGTGGCATCAACTACGACAAACCACTGCCTCCCATCCAGGTGGCGTCTCTCCGGGCAGAGCGCATCGCCAAAGAGAAGAAGGTGTGGGCTCCGGGGACCCTGGGCAGGGCCGGGCTGGGGGCGTGGGGGGCGTGGGGAGAGGGCCCGGCCCCACGGCTCCTCTCCTCTCTGCCTCTGCAGGCACTGGCCCAGCNCCTCTGCCCCAGCCCCAGGCGGCAGGCGCCCAGCAGCCCCCGGGACCACCCGCTGTCCAGCCACAGGCCCAGGCGCAGCCCCAGGCACAGCCCGCGCAGCCCCCGCCGAAGGTGCCCCCGGCCATCACGACAGTGGGCAGCGCCGCCGTGCTGGTGAGGAGACGCCTCTCCCCAGAGACGTGCTTGTTGCAGGGGGTCCGTGCAGACGCAGGCACGGCTTCCTCGGAGGAGCCGGAAGGCCCAGCCTTGCCCTGGCAGGCACGTGCATTCGCAGGGATGCCCTCAGCCTCACCCTGCCCACAGGGGCTCTGTGGGCAGGGCACCGGGGCGAGTGAGGCGCTGCTGTGACGTCAGCCCACAGAGGCACAGGGACTGCTGGTGCCTCCGTGCCGATGCGTGTGTCCCTGCACACGTGTGCACAAGTCTTCAGTGCCCCTTAGGGACGGGGATACAGTGGATGTACAGGAAAGGTAAAGAAAGGTAGACTTGTGACCCCACACACCATGCGCCGCTGCTGTTGTGCCCTGGTGTGCTCCTCGCCGTGGGTGCCCGTGTGGCCTGCGCTGGAGTCACGTGTGAGGAGAGTGCCTGGGCCTGCATGGGAGGTGCCACTGCCAGGCATGGGGGTCATGGGTCCTCATCTGCAGCTGCGTCTGCTGCGGTGGGGTTGTCGCATGGCCTGCACAGCCTTGTCCCTCGGTCAGAAAGGGTGCTCGCTCACAGAGTCCCTGCTGCTGTGGCCCCGAGGGCACAGTGGTGGGTGGTCTGGGAGGGAGTGCGCAGCCCACGAGACGGCAGTCTGTGGAGAGACAGTGGGTGGCAGCCAGCACGGAATCTTGGGCTTGGCGATCGATCGTGGGGGTCAGGACGACCAGTGTGGCTGGGGCCCCGGAGGGAACTAGGCAGGTGCTTGGATGTGGTTCTGATGTAGTGGAAACGCTTGGAGGCTTCATGTTAGGGAAGAGCTTGTCCTGAAATTCAGATGTTTCTGTTTTCAGCAGGCGGGAGCCATTAAAACCTCCGTCACGGGGACGAGCATGCCCACGGGTAAGAAGCTGGAGGCGGCCCCGTGAGCTTCCCGGCCTCCCCGAGCTCCTGCCTCACAGCTCTCTCCTCACAGGCACAGTGAGTGGCAACGTCATTGTGAACACCATCGCGGGAGTCCCTGCTGCCACCTTCCAGTCGATTAACAAGCGCCTTGCTTCCCCCGTGGCGCCGGGAGCCTTGACGGTGAGTTGTCCCTGTTTATTGGCACCTTTGGTGGCGCATAGGACTTAGGAGCCTATGGAACTTGTTTGTATTTATGTATCTATTGTTTTAAAGTAATCCCTACACCCAACATGGGGCTTGAACTCACAACCCCAAGGTCAGGGATCATACAGTACCAATTGCGCCCCAAAATTTGNCGAAAGTCGGACGCTCAACCGACTAAGCCACCCAGACGCCCCAAAAAAATTTTATTATTTTTTTTATTTTTAAGAGAGAGAGAGACAGCATGAGCAGGGGAGGGTCAGAGAGAGAGGGAGATACAGAATCTGAAACAGGCTCCAGGCTCTGAGCTGGCAGTCAGCACAGAGCCCGATGCGGGGCTTGAACCCACGAACCGTGAGATCATGACCTGAGCTGAAGTCGGATGCTTAACCGACTGAGCCACCCAGGCGCCCCCACCAGCTGTTTGCTTTTTAAAGAAATATCCCAGCTGCTCAGAAAGTACTGACACAGCCTCAGTTTCCTAAAATGATGTGAGTGTTCAGGGATGGTGTCCACAGTGTGCTTGCCAAGGGGCGTGTATTGAACCTGTAGCGATTGTAGGGGGCAAAAGGCAGGTTGTGAGGCCATGTTGCCAACTCCACTGACGGGGCGCCTGGTGTACCCTGACAGATTTGCTCGTGGGGGATGTGGGGTCACAGAGATGGCCGCTCTCTGGGGAACCGTACGGGCGGGCGTGCAAGGGCCAGGTGGGTCCGGAGGGCAGCAGGGGTGGTCAGCTCACAGAGCGGCCAGACCCGTGCGTGGGAAGCAGGCAGAGGGAAGGCTGTGGCACCGTGAGACCCCCTGAGCACAGAACTGGGGGGACCTTGCACTCGAGACACACACCGAGTCCGGCTACCTCCTTACCTTTGGTGTTTCAACATAAATGACAAACATAAACAAGACTCAGGAGATTCAGTTTATGTCTCCGTTTCTGGCTTAGTCACAAATCTGAAGACAGCGCGTGCCCTGCGTGAGCGGCGCTCTGACCAGTAAGTAGAACGTTGTTCCTCTTGGTTTTGAAAGTGTGTCCTACGAAAGGTTTTGTTGGAGTGAACAAGACAGCGCACGTTGGCAGGTTAGAAGCAGTTCCATGGAATGGGACAGAGTCCAGAAAGAGACCCGCATGCGTGTGGTTTCCGTGGAGTGCGCCAGAGGAGCGCAGCAAGAAAGCCTGGTCTTCTCAACAAGTGGTGCCAGAGGCCCGGGTAGTCCCGGGTGAGACTGTGAGCCCCGGCCCACGCTGAGCGCGAGGAGTCACCTGAGATGATCGTACACACGAATGTAAAACCCAAAACCGAAGGAGCCGTACGCTGAAATCCTGGGAGACCGTCTTTGCTCCCTTGCTTTAGACAGAAGTTGAAAGTTAGTCTTCATCGAAGTTAACATAGCTGCTTGAAAAGTATTAAGGAAGTGGAAAGCTTGGGAAATCTTTGTGGGCCACGTGTGATGAAGTCTGGTTTGTAGATTGAAGGAAGAGGACGGCTGCAGACCGCAGACGCCGCGCCCTGGTCGATCAGTCATCTCCCCGAAGCAGCAGCAGGAACGGCAGACTTGCAGAGATGCTGTGCGTTGCTGCTCCTCTGGGAAGAGCCGCTGAAGAGCACGTTGGGGGGAGGGGTGCTAGCCCGCGGCTCCGAGCGCCACTTTACAAACCAGCCCGCCGCTCACCTAGAGCTCGCGCTGCTGGCGGCAGAGGCTACGCATCACATGGGAGGTTGGCCTGCCCGTGGCCGCGCACTTCCACACTTAGGATTTCCCCTGGGAAAGCGAGGGCGCACTTGTGCATGACAACCTGAGTGTGAGCGTGTGCAGCGGCGTTGTTCGTTGTCACTCATGGAGGAAGCGACCCGAGGTCCTTCAGCTGGTGAATGCGTGGGAGGCCCCTGGCGCGGCAGCTCCATCTGGGAACACCCTGCCGTGTCAGGTGGGCTTCTGGCCCGTGACGAGGCTCGCCAGTGAGCAAGCGGCGCTTCAGAAGGCCTTGCGTGCTGCGTGATCCCGTGGAAATAGCGTGGAGAAGGCAGAATCGTAAGTCAGGAGATGTATGTCCTATACCTGGACTGTGGCAGCTACCTGGCCGTACACACGTGTGAACACTCCTAGAGCTGTGTGCCGGAAATGGGTGGACTGTCCTGTCTGTAAATGACAGTTTAACGAATCTTGCTTAAAATGAGAGTATTCTGTACCACAGCACAAATGAAAAGCGTTTCTAGCATGTGATTTAGGGTTATTTCATTTATTTTTCTTTATACTTTGCAGTATAGCACTTTTGATTTTGCGTTTTAATAAATAACAGAAGCCAGTAGTTGGGTGTGTGGCATCAGGCACGTTCTGTATGACCGATGGCATTCCTGGTGTGAGGCTGGGACACCCAGATCATTGCACTTGATGTTCCATTTTCAAAAAGACCTCTTTTTACGTGTGATGTATTTAGGAGATAAAGTAATTCATCCATGATATACTTTTTAGTAGCTCTTAGAGACAAGATACTCTTCCTGGCGACGCGGGACTAGAAATGGGCGTCCCACACAGCGCGCCTTCCCAGGGCTCTGAGAGTCCTGCAGCAGGGCCACGCAAGAGGAGCAGGCGACGGGGAGGGCTGTCCAAGCTTCCAGAGGACAGGACGACATTATCCACACACGTGGCCCTCAGCACGGGAAGGCGTGCACAAGGCACGGCGTGCGGTTCCGTTCAGAGAGGCACAAATACTCGCACGGCCAGTGGCTCCCACTCCCGCCAGGGGGCCGTGCCGCAGCTGTGTGCCCTCGGCACGACATCGAGGCTCGCTGCTCTCGGTGTATGTGTCCGGCGGAAGGATGTGGATTCGTTCACCAGGCAGCTGGGAGCCCTCAGACGTGCCTGAGCAGAGACGTGCACTAAGACAGTTCGCGTGATGTGTGTCGTAGACTGGGTTTCGAGAAGACCAGGGCAGAGGGAAAACCACCTCAGAAGTCCAGGAACGGACTTAGGTTTCTGGAAACGAGGTGAGGTGAGGTATTTATACTATTCTCTTAGTGAAATGCATTAAAACCATTGGATAAAGAAGCTTCATATCTTTTAAAGGATAATCTTCAGGACCAAGTCTAAGGGAAGAAGAAACTCAGAAACTGTGCTGAAGTGATGTCTGCCTCGCACTACCTCTTACCTTGTCGTTGGACAGGGGACTCCAGTGCGAGCCCAAGGTTCGCTCACCCCTGGAGAGTCTGAACGGGGCTGCAGATGCCGGGAGCCTGACGGCTATTCCCAAGGGGCACGGCTGAGCCTTCTAGAAGCGGGACCCAGCTGCTCTCCACCCTCGTGCTGACCCAGGGCAAGGCGGGGCCCCTCCTTCCAGAGTTGTAGCCACAAGTCTGCTTTGTGTCAGCAGCGGGGTGTTGGTAGAGTTTTGGGGAGCCGAGGATGTTGTACATGCAGATTTTCAATTCTGAGGGGGCTTTGGCACCTGTAGCCCCCACACTGCTCAGAAGTTGACCGCAGAGAACTGGAAATGAGAAATATGGTTACAGAATTGACAAAAAAAGTCCTCTGGTAATGCGTTACAGTGTGTTTACATACAATTGAGAGAATTAGCTGGAACGTGAATCAGAAGACCCCCCCTCCCCCCACCAATGCAGCGTGGGGGCCACAGTAGGGAGTGCACAGAAGAGAGCGCGTGAGGCCGCCGAAGACCGACTGGGAGCATGTGGTTCATCAGAGTCCGGATACGGAGGAGGACGGGCAGAGGCAGTGTTTGAGGACGTGAGTTTTCCAGAGCTGTGCGATGGCACTGGCCCGTGTACACAGAAGTCCCCGCCAGTCCTGACCCAGGACCATGGGAGGAACCCGATCCTGGGATGCTGCCCCCGGACGTGCAGTTTTCTTCTCGGCGGCCGGGAGCTGGTGGGACGACACAGGTGCGCTAATGACAGACGGTGACCACGGCCCCTGGTGTTCTGTCTCTTCTGAAAAGACTTGTAAGAACGCGGGTGAAGTGGCATTCTCAGACAAAAACGAGAGGGGTACCGGCAGGTGGCCCTCGTTGAATGAAGCACGCTTCGGGGGGAAGGAGGCTGTTAGCAGATGGAAGGTCTGAGAAACGAGGTGGATGCTGACCTGACAGCAGCAGCGACTCCCCATGGGGCCGAAGCGGGAACCGTGCACGGGGACAGCAGCATGAGTTAGCCAAGGACCGAGGTGCCAAAACGCCCTGGAATCCCTCGTTCAAGAGGAGCATGAGCGCGACGCTGTTGAGGAGACTGTGAAGAGTGTTCGTGGTGTGATTTTAGATGAGCCTCAGAAGAATGAAGAGCGTGACTTCAGGCTCAGGGAGAGAGACGAGACGCGTAGAGCCGGACAATTGACTGGGAAGCACAGAGCGCCGTTCCG
>NW_027530000.1:338971-348022 GCF_008692635.1 Crocuta crocuta
GTCGGCAGGACGGCCCAGGTTCGCAGTGTCCTGGGGACAGGAGCCTTTGTTTGAGGCCAGCGGGGGCAGGAGCCCTGGCGTCACAGACTGGCTTTCTGTAGTTAACAGACCCGCTTCAGTGGACCTTACTCCACCCGCACGTTTAGCCTGTCACGCCCCTGAAGTTTGGAAAGTGCTCCATTTTCTTGGGTTCAGAGATGGGCGTCCTCTTCCTCCCACAACCGAGAAAAGAGAAAAGCGCGGAGTGACCTGATGGCCTCCCCCGTTGCCCCTTGCAGACATCCGGGGGCGCTGCCCCTGCCCAGGTGGTCCACACCCAGCCGCGAGCGGTCGGCTCCCCAGCCACAGCCTCGTCCGACCTGGTGTCCCTGGCGCCCACCCAGAGTGTCCGCGCAGTTACTTCTGTGACAGCCTCGGCCGTGGTGACTACGAGCCTGGCCCCGGTGCAGACCCCGACCCGGTCTTTGGTGACTCAGGTGTCCCAAGGTAAAGGCAGGTTCGGTTTCCTGTGTGACCCTTCTCACCTTTAAAGCGAGCCAGGACCCGAGCGTCCGTGTGTCGCGGGAGAAGGGGAGGACCATGTGCGCACGCGGTCTCATGGAGCCCCCTCTCTAGCCGCAGGGGTGCAGCTGCCGGGGAAAGCCGTCGCACCCGCACACTTCCAGCTGCTGCGGCCGCCGCCGCCACCACCGCCGCCCTCCCAGGTGCAAGTCCCGCAGATCCAGGGCCAGGCCCAGTCTCCGGCGCAGATCAAAGCTGTCAGCAAGCTGACGCCGGTGAGTATCCTGCAGGAAACCACACACGTGCCATCTGATACCTCGTGTGTCACTCAATTCCAAGCGTCCTTCACGCAGATCTGCTGTCATCTCTGTGGGAAGTGTGTTTGCATTGTCTTTAAAAGCCACTTTCCGTACAGCGCCCCTTCTGCGATCATGTGAGCAGCCTGTTCCCAGCGCTCTGGACACAGGTCTTCCCACTTGCTTCCTGGTCCTCTGTGCCGCAGCTCGGGCTCCGGACAAGGAGAGGCCGCTCGGTTCCATTCCCAGCTGGAGAAAACGCTGGTGGCGCCTGCTTCCTTTGCAGTGTTGTTTCTCATGATGATCAGAGTCCTGCCTTTCCTGATTTTTGCCACTCTGCACCATCTGTGCAATTATGTGTAAAAATACATTCGCTTTGAAGGGAAACTCTGTATTTCTGCCAAAATGGGAAAGTGCTGCTGCTTGGCATGGAGAGTGAGTAGAGAGACAGAGCTAATAGAAACAAGACAGTGTTCTAGAATTCCAGCTAGTCCCCAGGCCTGCTGCAGTAAGTACCTGACCTCGGGCCTGCCCTTTTCGCCCGCAGAGGGGGCACCAGGGTGTGCCGCAGGGCTGCTGGGGGGGCACACCAGCCTTCAGCCGAGGCTTTGCACGTGAGGCCGGGGTGCCCCAGAGGAGGGGCGTGCAACCCGATAAAGCGTTCACACTTGGTCTTAGCCAGAAGGCCCAGGAGTGATCCCAGATAAGACATTCAGCTCCTCAGTCGCACCAGCCACATGTCAAGGGTGCTGTTACTCCCAAACGGGACCGCCCTGGTCTAGAACACGCCCATCACTGCAGAAGTCTGGGGGACGGCCCTTAAGTTAGAAAGTTACTGGGCCCAGCCCCTCCCTTCCTCCCCCGCACCCTTCTACCTCACCCCCAGCTGCCTTCCCTTCTCCCCACGCCCTGCCTCTCCCCAGGACACGAGGGCCTGCCCGTGGCTGCCAGGGCGCTGCTGACTCGCTTGTTTGCCCGCACCTGGGTTCTCCAGTCTGCCGTCGCGGGAGTCAACTTCAGAGTCATAGTCATTTTAAGCCTGACAGATTTGATAGTTATGAACTACACAGCACAAGTTCTCTAAAAAGAACATGGGTTCCTTAAAATATTTTTTGGGCTATTGTGACATCTTGATATTTTAACTTAGAGACACGAGATTTATTTATTAACTGTATTCATTTGGAGACACTTAGAACAAAAAGTTGAGAGCTGATACACGTCTCCTAATAAATTTTAAAAATTCAACGATTATGATTTGAAGACTTTAAAAATGTTATAGTCCTACAGATTTAAGGTGACTTGTTTGCAAGTGAGAAAACCGAAGAAATTTTGCTACGAATTTACTCCTCTGTCAGAATTACCGTTTTCTGTTTTCATCACTGATAATGCTGATTTTTAATGAAGGAACTTTTTTTTTTTAACGTCAGGAAGTCCCTGGAGGGGGTTTGCATGTTGTGTAGTAGCAACTGTCTGCCTGGGTGTGAAGTTCAACAGTAACTGAAAACCAAGATTTATGAAACAATGGAATGCAGTTAATATTGATGAAAAGCTACTTTATCTGGGTTTTAGGAACATCTGATCAAAATGCAGAAGCAGAAACTGCAGCTGCCCCAGCAGGCACCCCCGCCGCAGGCCCCGCCGGGGCCCCCGCAGCCCGCCGCACAGGTGCAAGTGCAGGCCCCGCCACCCACGCCGCAGCAGAGCCCCCAGCTGGCCACGGTCACGGCCCCGCGGCCCGGAGCTCTGCTCACGGGCACCACCGTGGCCAACCTCCAGGTGGCCCGGCTCGTAAGTTCCCGTTGATACATTTGTTTTTCCAAAGCGATATGTCTCGTAACGTTTACGTGAACGGTTCCTGCTTGCTCTGCCGACGCTAGGCATTCTGACGGACCCCCGGCAGAGCGGCAGGTGGGTGACCTTCGCTGCCCACGCCTCCCGGGGCTTCGGTGCCAAACAGCTCAGGGCGGGCCGAGCGGCTGGACGAGGCGGGGAGGGCCAGGTTCTGGTGGGGATGAGGCCCTGGGCAGGGAGATGGGCGGGGCCTGCAAACCAGGCTCTGATGACCCTGTGCTTCGTCGGCCCAGAGATTGGAGATTTCTGAAGAGGACCAGAATGTCACAGTGAAATCACTGTCTGGGAAGATGAGTTAAATTCAGCAAGCACGGGGCTAATGTGCTGTGGACCAGACACTGTCCCATCCGGCGAGCCCATCTCCTCCCTGGGGAGCCCCCCGTTCTGGCCCTAGTGACCGCCCACATCAGGGACCCTGCTCCGGGCCAGGCGCTGCCCTAGGCCCTGGACCTCCCACGTGCTCAGTGTTCTCAGGCTGCTGCTCAGGCAGGAGGAGTGGGTGTTTTAGTGTACGCCCACTGTGCAGGTGTGGAAACTGAGGCACACAGCTTAGGTACCTCGCCCAAATCCTACTGCTAGTTGCCTGCAACTGGGGGACCCGTACTGGGTCCTCAGGCCTGCTTTGTGTTGCCTTGCCCCTGCTCTAAGTCTGCAAGACAGGGTAGAAGTGGAGAAAAACTGTGAAAGCAAGACAGGAAGTGGAAATTCAAACAAGGTGGGGGGTCACGTGGTGGCCAGGGTGTAGGGGAGGCACGTTCCTCCTGCGGGGGGCTGCCCGACGGAGATCAGTTTCTGCTCGGGTGGGGGGTAGTTCCAGGAATCCAGCTGCAGATCGTGCTCACCAGTTCACCCAGCAGTCCCGGGTCTGCTCCCCACTGAAGAACTAGCAGAAAGAACACTGTGGGCCAGGCACATGCCCCTGTTACCTCGGGAGGGTTAGAGGAGAGGCACAGGTCCCCTGGAGCCAGGCGCGTACCGCGTAGTGCAGAGCACCCACTCGTTGGGACAGCACCCGGCTTTGGACGATTATTGTAAAGGGCAGAGAAGCTGACCACAAGATACTTGTGAGTCCTGTTTGCACGCTTTCACAGCAAGTAACGCAGGTAAGAACGTCTGACGGGCTCAACACTGGTTTTCACATTCATGTGTGTGTGGTTTCAGGGTTAGTTGAGTGTTTGTACAGGTAAAGTGGATCTGTTTTCCTTTCTGAAGACGTAACGTAAGAATTAATGAGCATTTGGTAGCAGTGTGATGATTGATAGCAGCAGGTGGGAGAGCTTTCTGGAAGAGTGGCAGAGGTCACAGGGCAGGGCGGCAAGCAGACCTTCAGTCGTAGCGGAAGGAGGGGGTGGGCAGGATGGGGCTCCTCTGAGGTTCGGGGGCGGAGAAGTAGAGGTGCAGGCTGCACGGTGGGGTCTGGACGTGTGGGTCTGAGTGTGGGTGAGCAGCATGTGGGGCTCATCAGGCCCCCTTCCCCACAATCACTGGTGGTGGGTTAAGAAGCGTCGCTGAGCCTGTGGTGCAGTCAGTGTGTTTCTTCCGCCGACAGCCACTTTTCACCTTTGTGAATCGTTTCTCACCGCTGACTTCTTGTGGGGAAATGTTTGCGTGGACGCGTGCTATCCCGAATATCTTTGGACTCTCCCATTATCTTCACTGTTTAGACCCGGGTTCCCCCTTCGCAGCTGCAGGCGCAAGGGCAGATGCAGGCCCAGGCGCCCCAGCCAGCTCAGGTGGCGCTGGCGAAGCCTCCGGTGGTGTCCGTGCCTGCGGCCGTGGTCTCCTCGCCGGGCGTGACGACCCTGCCCATGAACGTTGCTGGGATCAGTGTGGCCATCGGGCAGCCACAGAAAGCCGCAGGTACCTGTTCCGTGCAGCCCCTCGCCCCCCACCCCTTGCTGTGCCTAGAGCCTCAAGCAGGGCTGATGGCCAGAGGCCCTGGCGGCTTCCGTGCCAAACCCCTGTGGTGAGCGTGTCAGGGCACCTTTAGCCGGGTGCCCCTCAGTTTCCCAAGTACAACAAGGTTTGGCCTTTAATTTAACTGTTAACGTTCGGAGCTCCCCGTACCTTTACGTGGATGTCCTTGGGGGCCCGGAAACCACCTAAGCGTTCCTGCGGGATGGCTGTTTGTCTGGCACACATCCCGTGTGGAGTTTCCTGTCAGGACACAGTCAATCTGAACCGCCCAGTGGCTCAGGGAGATGCAGGGAAGCCTTGAGAGCTGGGTCCATGACTAAGGCCTGGTTGTGTTCACAGGACAGACGGTCGTAGCCCAGCCCGTGCACGTCCAGCAGCTGCTGAAGCTCAAGCAGCAAGCCGTGCAGCAGCAGAAAGCCGTGCAGCCGCAGGCCGCCCCGGGCCCCGCCACCGTCCAGCAGAAGGTACCGGGTTCCTGCAGGGTTCTCCCAGCACCGCCTCCGCGCCACGCTGGGCCCCGTGCGCCTCGCCGCCCGACGGCCCCGTGCCCATGCGCTCAGGCTGCTCGGGGGGGTTCGGGGCGGGAGCTGCTGAGGCCCCACGGGGAGAAGGTGGTGACGGGATGGGGAGCCGGGAAGTGGGCTGTGGAATTGCATGGCCGGGAAAGGGCCTGGACTCCGGGATGCGGCTGTAGCTCTCAGAGTGAGTGCCTGGGCCCCCGGCACACAGGATGGAGGCGGCCTTGCATGTACTCCGGTGAGGGGCCAGGCGGGGGCTGTGTCCTGGTGCGTGTGAGTGCACGTGTGCATGCTGTGAGGGGCGGGATGGGATGAGGGGAGAGGGGCCTGCCGGAAGGAGCAGTGTCGGCATCTTGCTGACTCACTGGTGTGAGAGCACGTAGCTCTGGGCTGACTCGGGCCCCCGGGCCGTGCACCGTGCAGGGGCCCCACTGAGAGGAGCAGAGAGTAGGCGCTGTGTTTCTCACGACTGCTGCTCTACGTACTCGTTGGAAGCTGGCAGCCCGCCGTGTAGGCAGTGATGCTCTGGTGCCCGAAGTGCGTGGCGAGCCTGCTGTTTCCTGAGCTGGAGCGGCCGTCGCTCTGGTGCTGGATTTCCGAGCAGGGCTCCGTGTTAGCCAGAGGGCACAGAGTCTGAGGGAAAGGAAGCGACTCGCACAGTCGCAGAGCTGACCATAGGACCACAGGGTTCTGTACGCATCACACGTGTCAGACGGACAGCTCTTCCCTGACTGTCACTGTCCCGCTTGCAGGAGCGAAGCTCAGGTCTGCTAGGGGCTGAGGTCCCACCCGCCCCTGGCCCCACTGCATCTGTGGGGACAGCAGAGGGAAGGGACAGCCGAGGCGAGGGACGTGGTTAGGGCGCGCAGGGGCGGACGCATGTGGGATGCTGGTAGAACCGCGCAGGGTGGGCCTCGGGCAAGAGCCGCCTGGGCAGCAGGTGTGCCCTCGGGACCTCCTGGGCTGGTGGAGCGGTGGCCTTCGAGAAAGGTGTGTCTCCTCTGATTGGAGAGCAGTCAGCACACCCACCTCTGGGAGCCACCTTCTTCCCTGTGGCGGACACTTGGAGGAGGACACACGCTGAGTCCCCTTCCCGGTCCCTTCGGGCCATCCTCGGGCTCGGCGCCAGGCGTGCAGGGAGGGACAGCGGGAGGCGCTGGTGCCAGGGTGCCGAGGACACCAGTGGTTGGGCCTGAGTCATCGTAGGGCCAGCGTACCTGGTGGGTGGGGGCGGGGGGTCTTTGGGTGTAGTGTTGGTCTGACGTCACGTGACTCGAAACTTGTGATGCTAAAGACTACTTGTGGGCAGCCGTGGCCTTGAGACCAAACCCGGTCTTCCGAACAGCCCTCACTCTTCCAGCAGAGAAAACTAGAAATGGGGTTAAACACGCAAAGGTTGTGCATGTGGATTTGTTGTCTCTTAATGCTGAGTAATTTTGGGTGCATGCTCAAATCTTAAAATTAGATTCAGGAAATTGTAGGTGGGTGATTTTGTATTGTGGTCGAGTTTACTCACTATCCAAGGAGCAGACAAGACCTGTACAGACGACATAAAGGTGAACCCCAGCCTGGTCTCTGAGGGGACTTGGACACGGCTGGTGACACGCACGTGGGGCACGCTGGAGCGGGGCTGGGAGCCCGGGCTGGGGGTGCAGGGGGCCCTGAGGGGATGCCAAGGGCCTGAGGAGGCGATGTGTGGCCTCGCCTGCTCTAACCTGGGGCTGTCTCTCTTTCTTCAGATCACTGCGCAGCAGATCGCTGCTCAGGGCCAGCCACAGAAGGTCACCTATGCCACCCAGCCAGCCCTTAAAACCCAGTTTCTTACCACACCCATCTCGCAGGCCCAGAAGCTGGCCGGGACTCAGCAAGTGCAGACCCAGATCCAGGTGAGCGCGCGTGCAGGGACTGCACACCAGTGGTCTCGTGCGGGGCGCGGAGACTGACAGCGGCAGGTACCGCGAGGGCAGCACCGTGGGCCCCCGGCTCCTCAGAGGTGGCTGTCCCCCGACATTCCTCGCTGGCTTTGCCGCTCATGGGATCACAGCAGTGGGGCCTGGGGGCCGTGCTGAGGTCATGCTCCGGGGACGCTCTTCACGTCTGTGAGGCTCCTCCAGGGGTCAGCGGTCAACTGTCTGCTTTGTGACCCCACGTGCACCATTACTCCGCTGCCAGCAGCCTTGCGGGCTGCTCCTGGCTGTGCTGCCGGCCTGTGGCTGCTTAACGGAAGGGGGGAGGGGGGCGTGAGCCGAGCCCAGCACGGTGACTGCTTTGTGCGGGTGAGCATCGCACGTGGCCGCAGCGGCGTGGGCACATCCCTCAGCCTCTGCGGTGGTCCCAGCCCGCAGACCTGCACCTGGCCTTGTCCTTCCCGGTGCGCTGCCTGTTTCCTCTGGTGACTGCCGCGGCCCCGCCTTCCCAGACCCTGTGGACTGGCAGGTCTCTTCTGTGAATCAGCGCCTGTTCCCGCGTTTTCCCGGCGTCGCTTCCACTCTGGCGGCTGCCCCGGGTCTCTGTACGCGCCGTCGCCCTCCAATCTCCACACTTACTGTGTGGCGTCTTCGGATGAACAAAAATTCTTAATTCTAACATATTTGAATTCATCAGTCTTTTTATTTCTGAACAGTGTTTTTTATGTTTTGCTTAAGAAACCCTTTCTAGGGGCGCCTGGGTGGCTTAGTCGGTTAAGCGTCCGACTTTCGCTCAGGTCATGATCTCGCTCTTCGTGGGTTCGAGCCCCGCGTCGGGCTCTGTGCTGACTGCCGGCTCAGAGCCTGGAGCCTGTTTCAGAGTCTGTGACTCCCTCTCTCTCTGACCCTCCCCTGCTCACGCTGTCTGTCTCTCTCTCTCCTAGAAAAAAAAAAAAAATTAAAAAAAAAGGAAACCCTTTCTAGACGTCATGATGTTCCTTTCCTATATCAACTTCTACAGATATCATAGTTTTTCATTCACACTTAAGTTTTTACCCTTTTGGAATTGTTTTTACCAGGTGATATAAAACCAGATTCATTTAAATCTTCCCATCAGAACACGCTGGTATTTTTGGCACTGCTTTCCTTCTCATCCGTAGTACGGCATTGGCGTCAGTCACGTGAGGTTGTGCTGGGAGCTTTCTCCAGCGCCACACTCTCCGTGCGTCTGTCCCTCGGGCTGCGTAAGAGACTCTGCATCTGGGAGGCAGAGCCTCTGCCTCGTGCCACTGGGAACGGCCTGCTGCTCGTGGCTCTTTGTGCCTCCCCGCTCCGAGGCAGCCGGTGACGTTTACACACCACCGTCTGAGCTTCGGCAGCGCGCGCACTAAAGCAGGATGGGAACAGAGCTCCTGGCCTGTAGGTGACTCTGGGGGAAGGTCGGTGTCGTGGCAGCATTGACTTCAGATTCACCAACACAGCGTGTCTTTTGTTGTTGAACCTCTTTAAAACCCTTTAGCTTTTCTGACTGTTTTCGGGAAGGTCTTGTTTCCTGTATTGGATTTGTTCGTAAGTAATGAGTATTTTCTGATGCTTCTGCAGTAGTGTGTTTCTGAGTCTCTGTTTTCTATCTGTGCCTTGCCCGATCCCTGCACCTTCCTTGACCTTGAATCCGGTGCCTCCGTCAAGCCCCGCTCCTTCAGCAGTCCATCCATGGCCTCCTGCACTTCCTTTGTCCCCCCAGCACGTGGCCTGCGGGGAGTGGTGGCCGGTGCCCCCCTCTTCCCCTGCCTTCCTGCTTCACTGTGCTGGCGAGGCCCACAGAGGCCCTGACGGGGGTATGGACGGAGACTCAGCCGGATCTGTTCTCGTGATCATCTGCAGGGTCTAATTTGTTCAGTCATCCTTCATTGGAACACCAAAATTTCCTTCTTCACCTAGTTTGCTAGAAATTGTGTTCCTTTTTTGTGGCATTTTAACAGTGTTTTTAGAGGCACTCCTTCCCTTGGTGACACCCCCCCCCCCCCCCCCCCCCCCCCCACCCCCCGCTCCCCTCTCCCC
>NW_027530000.1:348063-357563 GCF_008692635.1 Crocuta crocuta
CACCTCGGTTCTCTGTGCCCGTGACTCCAGATTCACACCTGCAGCCGATCGCTAGTCCCATTCCAGACTCCCAGTCCTAACTGCCCTTGGACAGGTCCCCAAAGATGTGTGACTCTGTGGGGCCTCAGCACCCCCATGGCCTTGCGCCTTGCCTGGGCCAAACTCGCAGCTGTCTGTCCCGTCTTTATCTTACACTGCAGACCCAGTCCGCCAGTGAGTCTGCTGTGAGGCTGTGCCCCCCTGCGGGGTCAGCGCACTTGTCAGGCCGTCCTCTCACTGGGTCAAGTTCACTACTCGTGTTACCCCAGACCTCTGCGTCCTTACTGATCAGTTACTGACGGAGATGTGTTGAGATCTCCTGCTCTGGTTATGCACTTCTCCTTGTATTTTTTTCCGTTTTTGCTGTTTATGTTAGCCTCTTATTAGCTATACTTAGATTAAGGATCTGAATCTTACGTCTTTGCTGCTGTTGTTTCGGGAACTGTGGTCAGAGTAGTTACTTTCTTGTGCGCCAGCTCTCCTTGAAGCCTGTCTTTGGGATCGCTTCGCCGTCTGGGTTGCAGGCCGAGTCATGCTCCTGCCGGGCTCCCGGGGGCCCTGCCAGGGCTGGGTCCGCCGTGGCTTGAGGGTCAGTGTCCCTCAGGTAACGTCAGTTGGGTTCTGCGCCTGCGTCCCTTCCCCGGCCAGCACCAGGGCCTCAGGCGGTGGGCTTCCTCGCAGACCCCCTCCCGGTGATGGGACCACAGTGGGGCCTCGCTCACAGTGGATCTGAACTTGGCCCCTCGTCTGCCGCACCCGGGCGACCGTGAGAATCCCACGCGGGGCCTCCTCACGCAGCACGCGCTCTCTGGGTGAGCGCTGCTGCAGCGCCTCCGCCCATTGCTGGAGGGGCTGCCTCGGCTTCGGTTTGGAACCAGGACTTCCTCGCCTCCTGCAAGTCTATTGATGCATTTAAAACGTGTCAGTGTCATCCACGGGGTCTCCGTGTTTTCATGGTGTGCCCACAGAGCCCCCGCCCGCTGTGTGCAAGCGGGGCCCCCGTCCAGCCGCCCGAGGGTCTGCTCCTCGCCAGCGTTGTAGAGGACGCGCTCGAGTGCCCTTTTTGTCTCCGCAGATCCTGCGACAGTTTTTAATACAGTGAACTGGTCAGTGCTTTCCACATAATTTCAGTTTTTATCATGAGAACCAGCCTTTACTGGGAGCTCTGTCATTTACAAGTGTGTCCTGAAATTTCATGTCTTCTCCAGAATTGTCTCGGACAAGACTTCTTTCCATCCCTGTTCTAGGAGTTAGAGCCCCAGGTGGGGGCGTCTGGCCCCCAGCAGCTGCCCACTCAGGAGCCCAATCCGTTCCTGAGCCAATGGCCCCGGGTAGACCCAAGTGGCCAGAGTCTGCTTTTTGCCTCGGGACAGCCACATATGCACGTGGCAGAATGTTTGCAGAAGGCAGCGGCAGGGTGGGAAGTCGCATTTTGTTGGGAAGGGAGATCTCGGTGGTGATTGAGAAGAATGTGGCAGCGTGATGAAATAACCACCTGAAAATGTTGGGGCATCTTCAGAGCAGGCTGAACTCTGGCTTCAGTGAGGCTGCCCCACGGGACGTGGCCCAGACTTGAAGAAGGGGCTCTCGTGAGAACTCTGGAAATGCTAAAAATGTTTCTTTCTGCTCTCGATTTTATTCTCTTATGTAAACTCTCTCATACGAACACTTCTTAAGAAAAGAAAAAATGTGGGTGAAATGCGAGACCTGGGGAAGCTGTTATCCGTAACCGGCTTGCGGACAGGGGGACGCGGGGCAGGGGGCGGGGGGGGACGACACAGGGTCTCTCAGGCTCCAGTTGGGCAAACTGAGAGCTGCTCTCTGGGCCGTCTGGATGCCAGTTTTGTTTTGTTTTTTCTTTTTTTTTTTTAACTTTTACTTACCTTTGAGAGTGAGAGGGAGGGACAGAGAGAGGAAGACAGAGGATCTGAAGCCGGCTCTGCACTGACAGCTCCAATGCGGGGCTCAAACCCATGAACTGCGAGACCATGACCCGAGCCGAAGTCAGATGCTTAGGACTGAGCCCCTCAGGCGCCTCTGTTTTTGCTTTTGCGTTGAGCTGAAGGAAAGAAAGGGGGAAAAAGATGTCTTTTCGTGCACATGTTCTTTTGAATTCTACATTTGGCTTTTCTTTGTTTTGTCCAAGGTTGCCAAACTCCCTCAAGTCGTCCAGCAGCAGACACCTGTGGCCGGCATTCAGCAGGTGGCCTCTGCTTCCCAGCAGGTAGGAGGAAGACCCCGAGGCGTGCGCTCCTCCGGGGAGTCTCGTGCTGACTTTTCAGTAAACTTCACGTTTCCCTTTAGGGGAGGAGTTCTTGGTTTTCATTGTGAGAAATAGAATGTTAACAGATAGTCACTTTTGATTTTCATAATTCAGAAAAAACTAACTTTGGGGAAGACCCTCGAAACCCCTCAGCTGGCAGGACAGAACCAGACGTACGTGTTCAGTTTGGAAGTCAGGGACTTGTTTCTGGGGTCACCTTCACCGGTGATTCCAGTGCGTGTGCGAGCCGAAGCCCCAGTACCTTAGTGTTAGGGAAACTCTGGAAGAAAACAATCTGCTCGCAGTGACCTTAGGTCCTAGAAGTGTAAGTACTACCGAGGACAGCAGTGACCCTGGTCACCCAGCCACCAGGCTCCTGCCTTTCTACCTCTTGCTACCAAATGCGGCCGTACAAAGCAGTGCTTCCACAAAGTGTTGTCCGGAGTCACAGTGGCACGTAGATGTCCAGGAACCAGGCAGAGGCTGAAGCACTGATTGTGCCACCAGCACCCTGTCGTCAGCCTTCGCCCAGAAGCAGCAGTGGTTTCGTTCAGTGGTTTTTTTCCCTGTTTTTGTGCAGTCGGAAACCAGAGTTCACACTTGGGTCCGTCATGTGTTTTTCACGTTTCACAAAAGCATTTGTGCTGATTAGGTTTTACACCCCCCTCCCCACCCCAGAGAGCGTCGTGTTGGTCACGTCACTAGATCTGTGTTTTCTACCTGTTCTGGCTCAGGCTTCCCCACAGACCGTGGCCCTGACCCAGGCCACAGCGGCCGGGCAGCAGGTGCAGATGATCCCCACGGCGACCGCAGCCGCGCAGGTGGTGCAGCAGAAGCTCCTGCAGCAGCAGGTCGTGACGACGGCGGCGGCCCAGCTGCAGAGCCCCGGCGTCCCCAACCCGACCCAGGGGCCAGCCAGTGCCGACAGCCCCAGCCAGCAGCCCAAGCTACAGATGCGAGTCCCTGCCGTCAGGCTAAAGACGCCCACCAAGCCTCCGTGCCCCTAGTCCCCGGAGCGGGGTGGCCACCGTATCCCCCGCCCGCGCCCCCAGCCAGAGGCGGGAGACTGTTGTTGAACCTTGGGACGATGTCATTTGAGGTGTTCAGCACTTGCACAGTCATCCTTGAAACGGAGCACTGTCATCGTTTTCTCATGCTGCCCACCATGGGCGCCAGTGATCCTTACTGTGCGCCCTGTTCTGTAGAAGGAGACGAGTTGAAAAAGTGACGGTGGTGATTTTAGCTTCCAGTTTCTCCTCAAGAGCGATAGTGCTGGGCCTCGAAGCCACTTAGAAACCCCATTAGTGCGCCGTGTCTCACGCATCCCAGTAGCTGCGTGGCATGTGCGGGGACTCGTACAATACTTGGCTGAAGCCAAATCATGGTCTTTGGCCGCATCTGCCTGTGTGCGGTTCTGTGCACCCACAGAAAACCCGCTCGGGGCCTTGGAGAGGACAGAGGCTGTCTGCCGCAGAGCAGCTCAGACCTGGGGAGGTGGGTGTGCTTCCTTCTCCCTCCTGAGATGTGACTGGTTTGGACACTTACAGGAAATGTTCAGCACAGATGCCCATTGAAGCTCATTTGTGTGCTGGGTCAACGCGGTCCCATCTCTGGTTGAATTTTCATTCTGAAGAGCAGCCAGTGAGGCTTCCCCCCGGCTCTGCCCACAGCATGACTGGTTCCCGTCCCGGAACGTCCAGGACGTTTCCCGGCCTGGGGAGGACGCTCGTGCTTGGACTTCGCGCACTGAAGCGGCTCTGGCAGACTTCGTGAGGCTCCTGTCTTGGACAGGTTTGGGCCCAGAGCACTCCGCGGATGGCCTGTGGCGCAGGGGTCACTGCCGTGTGAGAGGCGAGGTGCCTGGTTAGAGTGGGATGCCTGGCATCGCCCCCTCACTTTCCTGCCTGTCCCGGGCGTGATCTGCTGACGTGAGAAACCGCCTTGAACGCGGTGACTTATTTATGAGCCTGCAGGCGTCACCTACAGAAGCGGGCGTAGCGAACCCCTCGCCGCCGACTCGGAGCAGGCTTCTGGTTCTCGTCATGCGGGGGTCTCAGCTGTGAGCAGCTGCCCTCCTCTGGTTCCGTGGGGAGCGGAGAACCTTCTATGCCGTGTGTGTGGGCAGGGGTGGAAGCCCCTGTGTTTGCTTCTGTTTTGTTTTTTGATGACGGCAAGATAATAGTTTCTGCAGTGGGCTCGAGCAGCTGATGTCTGCTCACCTGGACGTTTTCGCCCAAGCAGAAGCACGTGTTCTATGACCGCCTCTCTGCTCTGCCTCCGGACCTCTTGTACCTTACTCGGTCCTGAGAATCCGGTTGCGTTAGGTCTGTGTGGAGCTTTTACCTGCTAATTTCACGTGCTCTCCCGTCCTTGTACCATCTAAGTGACACGAAGGAAAGTGCACTGTGTGTTTCTGTTTCCGTTCAGTGTTATGTGCACGGTAACGTGGGGGCCGTTACCGAAGCCGACCCAGCAGCTCACTGTCAAGTCCGGGTGAGAGTTTGGAGAGGGACTTAACAGTTCCGTCATCTTGAACGTATCGCAAGAGTCCTGTACTCTTGTTTTCTCACCACCGCACCTGCTGGCTCTGGTTGGGCAGGCGCCGTCAGGAGAGAACGCGGGGTGCGGGAGGCCCTGTGCACACTTTTCATGTGGGTGTGTGGGGCTCCTGCCTTTCTCTGTCCCCAGACATGCGGAGCTACCATGCACGGAACCCTCTCCTCTCAGCTTCTGATTCGTGCACCCTGTCCGTTTTCCTCTCGTCCCTCGTGCTGCCAGCAGTTTGTGTTTGGAGGAGATGGTGGGCGCGGCTGCCCGGGCGGCGGTCCTCTGTTAGTCTGGACACCGGGAGAGAATTCACAGCATCTCTCAGAACTGACCCAGGGTTCGGAGCCCCCGCCCTTTCTCAGTGCGTGAACGGAGTCTCATCTCAGGGCATTTCCTTGGCGTGTCCCCTAAGGCAGAGTACGGAGCAGGACGTGTGTTACTTGGGTTTTTCTGAGACGTCACCAGCACCCCCACTGGTGACTCGGGTAGGCCTCCTCCTCCCCGTGCGCCGTTTCTCGGCCTTCTGTCGTCAAGGCTCCCCGTCCGTGTTTCAGAATTGAGTACAGGTGTGGGGGCTGGTCCCATGAGCGGAGTCCCGCAGCGACCGTGAGCTGGGGTTCTTGCCGGGACGGGACGTAGCGGCCAAGACTAGAGACGGCAGCCAGAGCGCCATCAGACTCCACCGCGAGGAGCAGCTGCCCGTGTTCTTTACTGAGAGACGTGGGCTCTAATGAAGGGCAGGAGGCTGTTTGTAAGGCCCCCGTGGGAAACGGGAAGCCGGGCCCCGTGCTTGTTTGGATTTGGTGCCTGATGAGGCAGGGCTTTCCTGTTCCAGGTCTCCACCATCTTCCGTTCCCTGTATAACCAGACGGCGGTTGTGTTGTAAAATATAAAGCAAGAAGACTGAGATTGTAAATATTTTGTAAACATGACCATTTGTACTTGAACAGTAGGATTTTAAAAAGGGCACTGGTATCCCGCCAAACAAAAGGTGTAATAAAATGACCTTTTTGTATGTTTTCTCCTCTTTTGTTTCATAGAAAACTAGTATTCCCATTCAAACAAGATGCTCGTTGTGTTTGTTACATTTGTGTGAAGGAAAAACAAAAGGAAATGCAAAAGGAAACACGTGGGGTTGGAGGCAGAGGCCTGGCCCCTGCTCCGGAAGGAGTGGAGCTTGCTCACTCGGCGGCTCTCGGTGAAAGCCACGCTCTCTGTGGAGACCGCGCGCACCCAGCCAGCCCTTGTGCGCCACGGCCACGGCAGAGGAGAGCCCGGTGTGTTCGGAAGCCGCCGCACTCAGCGGCACGCTGTCCGGTGGAGCCCCACACGCGCTCTGCCCTGCTCCTCTGAACAGGCGGCCTGCACGTGTTACTTTTCTTCATCATCTCTTTCGTTTTTAGTTTTTTTGTTAAAAAAAATTTTTCTTGCTGATTACAAAAAATAATACCTACTTTTCTCATACAAAATGCGCAACTTCATAGAAAGCTCAGAAGTGCTCCCAAGAGATCTGAGGGCATTTTTGGCATCTTTTCTTCTGCTGCAGAAGGGAGGCCAGGCTCCTGTGGTATCTCACCTGTGTCCGCAGGCCTGGCTGGGGGAGGTCAGGGGGAACTCACTCACTGCCCTCTGCCAAGTGCCTGCCTGGTGTGGAGACGATGGGGCGCTTGGGACCTCTGTGCTCCGTGGCTGCGGTGGGCCCGCATAGCCGTGTGATGTGGCCAGTGACTTCACTTTCCAGGGTCTCCATTTCTTCCTGTGTCCCCCTCTCCCGAAGTGGTTGTGACATGTGGAAAGCACTTAGCCTCTGGCACCTGCACTCAGTAGATGAATTCATTACGATTGTTCTCAGTGGAGAAGATGGTGCATCTTCTGACCCATTCATCACCACGACCCTGTGCTCACATGTTCACCAACTGTTCAGAAGCCTGCAGCTCTAGGGCCAGAGCTGGCCCAAGGCCGGATTTCTGTGTGCATTCAAGGTGGGGCGCGGGCCACCAAGTACAGTGATCCTGCCCTCTGGCTGTAGTGGGGAGCACCTCCCGCGGGTCCATCTGCCACCACCTCCAGTGCCCGGGCCGTCACTCTGCCCTGTAGGCTTGCCCGCAGGCCTGCTGACCATGACCAGCTTTAGAGGGCTTAGATCTCTCGCTTAACTAACCTGCTGTCTGCTGTCAGATGCGACATCAGCCCCTGGCAATGTGCTTTCCACTCTCCGTGTTAGCGGCTGTGGTTCTGGGGTCCTTGGCCGGCGGGATGGGGCTCGGGGGGAAACCTCTGCTGTAGGTTCTGGGCAGCAGTTCTTCCCTTCTGTGTCCTGGGCCTGCATCACCCATACCCCAGGGCTCCATCTTACAGGTAAATTATGGTACGTATGTTCTGTGACATAGACCTTAGCTACTAAGAGCTGGGTCGGGCTGCAGAATCCAGAATGGAAAGGTCCCTCCAAGGTTTAGCCAGTGAGAAGGTGCAGAACTGTCCGGGGTGCTGTCAGAACGGAGCTGCCTGGACTCCTGGATGTGCCCAGCATATCCTGGGAAGGGGGTGTGTTGGCTGCCTCTGGGGAGGGGAAGGGAGTGGGGCTTCTCAGGGATGAAGGGGTGTCTGCTATTTGGCATACCCATCGAGATGGTTTAAGCAGTCTGCCAAGTACACGAACTAATCATTTTTAAATAAGGCTCTGAAGATAGCGTGTTGGTCATGTGCTCCCACTGCTCGCTGCTCGGGAGCCTTCACGGGGCAGGCTCCAGCTTCCGTGCCTGACCCCGCGAAGCTCCCGGGGCTGATGCACAGCACTCCCTCTGCCCTGGGACAGCCTTCATCCCCCCCAGATTTCGCCTTACCGTTCTGTCCTCTGTTGTCAAGTGTGTTTCTTCTTCGAGGACCAGCCCATGTAGTGTGTGCTCCTTCATCCCTGCCCCGGTAATGTTCTCCCGTAGGACCTTGTACTGGACAGTAGTATTGGGTTCCCCGGCTGCACCGCTGTTCTGTCCTCCCTCCGTTCACAGCAGTTGCTGAAACTTTATCACTAGGGGTGTAGTAGAGTCCCCTCCCTAAGGAATGTGGTAAGAAAAGACCTCAGGATACGGGAAAGCCACCTGGCTACCTGACATCCCTCACGACCCTGTAACATGAGACCACCCAATCAGACCGTGTGTCTATCCACTACCCATATATGGGAGACAAGGCGAAAATGCATAAAAGACTACACGCGGCGTTCAGGCGCAAACCCAACTGAGCCAGTGCTGGCACAAATAAAGTTGCTTCCCGGAAAGAAAAGCCTCAGTGTCACGACTCTGTGCAACAACTTTCTGTGCAACAATCCTGCTACAGTGGTGGAAGTGTTTTTTTCCCCATGATCAACAACTTGACTCTTTCCTTCAAGAAAATACTAATGAGCGGGATGGGTGAATTACTGGTTTATTCAGATGATGTTTATTGAATGCGTACTACACTGTTTGTTGTCTCTGCCCGGAGCTATAGGTGTGCACAAAACAGAAAAGGAGGTGGCCTTCTAGCAGGCCAGACATGACCGTCCTGAACGGGAGAAGCACCGGAGAAAGACCTCTGGGTTTACACTTCGGAGAGCTCACCCTGTCTGGCTGGGAGGCGTCATCAAGGCTTCCTAAGTGAATCCGAGACACCGTGGACATCGCCCTGGTCACAAGAACAAAAGCTACGCTCGCGGGCCTTCAGATCCCAGGCCAAAGTGCCTCGCCCCAGCCTAAAGTAGGCACTGGACCGCCCCGCCCATGTGCCCGAGGCCAGGGACGAGGTGGGCGTGGCCAGGGTGGCGGACCGTGTCCGGAGGATGGACTGGGCGGGGGCCCGGGAGAACGCGACGAAGGCTGCAAGCCCCGGCTCGAGAACAGAGCAGACGCAGGCTCCGGGCCGCAGGAGACCGGAAGCAGAGGAGCGCGCAGGCGCCAGACGCGACCTGTGTAGGTCCCGCCCACTCCGGTGGGCCCGTGTCGCGCCTGCGCGCTGCGTTGGGCCGGCACGCTGGGTCTCGTCCCGGACTGGGGTGCTGCGGCCACGGCTGTCTCCGCTCTAGTACCTCGCCTGGAGTTCGCGCCCCGGTGACGCCCCCTGCCCGTGGTGGTGACCCCTCCCGTGGTGGTGACCCCCGCCTCGGTGACCACTGCCTTCGTGGCGACCCCGCCGCGTGACTCCCGCTCTGACGAGGACCCCTCCCGCGGTGGTGACTCCGCCCCGCTGCCGACCCCCACCCCGTGACTCCCTGCCCTGCCCACTGGGCCCACCTGGGGCGGGGGGCGGGGGGCGCCCTGGTCACCAGGGCGGCCCCCCTGCGGCGAGCCTTGGCCACTGCGGAACAGTGCGCGGGAACAGCGACTGGTCCCCCCCCACACACCCCCCGGAGAAAAAGGGAAAACGCTTCGGCTCGAAGGCCGCGCGAACCTCCTTCCGCGGAGAGCGGTGCGGCGGGGCTACGACCCTGCCCCCAGGGCCTCACCCCGGGCCCGGGGTCCCCGCGCTGCTCCCTCGCTCGTGTTGCGCACGCGTTTGTGTCCTGCGGGCTGAGAGCCGCGGCGGGTGCGCGGGTGCGGACCGAATAGAATGTTCCTCTTAAAGGTGCGGAACGGGCGCCCGGGAGGCTCAGTCCGTTAAGCGTCTGACTCGGGCTCCGTCC
>NW_027530000.1:357626-362452 GCF_008692635.1 Crocuta crocuta
TTGGGCTTTTCTCCTTTAAAGAAAAAAGGGGGGGAGGGGGACAAATACAAGGAAAGATGGTGTGAGGCCGCTGCCCCTGGGCAGGCCTCCCGGCACCCCGGGCCTGGGGCTACAAACCGGAAGTGACCGGTATAGCGGTTTGCTCATGATTTTCGGGAAGGACCCCAAGACCTGTGAGGTGTCGCACGTTCAGCCAGGAGGACAAAGGGCTTTGAAGGGCTCGTGGTCGCGGAGGCAGAAGAGCCTGCGGTTCGACCCTGCGCCTCTGGCCGCTCCCTCCAGCTGCCCCGCAAGTGATACCGTCGTTTCAGGGTTGTTTTAAAAACGACTTTGATTTGCCAAAGCGATTTTTCTCTTGTATCTTAGAATGAAGCATATTTTATTTTATTTTGAAATGTTTTTATTTATTTTTGAGAGAGACCAAGCAGGAGAGGGGCAGAGAGGGCGAGACCGGATCTGAAGCGCTGTCAGCACAGAGCCCAGCAAGGGGCTTGAACTCACCAACCGCAGGTCATGACCTGAGCCGAGGTTGGAGGCTTAACTGACTGAGCCCCCAGGCGCCCCAGGATGGAGCATATTTTTTTTTTTTAATGTTTTATTTATTTCTGAGAGAGAGAGAGAGAGACAGCGTGAGCAGGGGCGGGTCAGAGAGAGAGGGAGTCACAGACTGAAACAGGCTCCAGGCTCCGAGCTGGCAGTCAGCACAGAGCCCGACACGGAGCTCGAACCCACGAACCGTGAGATCATGACCTGAGCCGAAGTCGGTCGCTCAACCGCCTGAGCCACCCAGGCGCCCCGGATGGAGCATATTTTTAAGTAAGTTTTTAAATATTATGAAACACATCCTCATAATAAGAATCTGAGCAATATAGAAAAATTAGAATTCCCTCCTGTGCCCCCCTCCTTCCTCCTCCCTTCCTCCTCCCCTGCTTTTTGTGTTTACTTAGCAGGTGAGTAACAACCGTTCAAGTCAGGACATGGATAAACAGCAGTCCACGGCGAGGTGACGCCGTCCTCACTCACTCCCCACCGCCGGGCCTCGTCTGGGGCCTGGCCTGCGCCACGCCGGTCACGCTGAGACAGGCGTGCTGTCCGTGGACTGGGTCCCGTCTCTGGGGCCTGCGCTGGGAGAGTGGGTCACCGCGTGAACGTACTTAAAATCTTAACGTTAGTCCGCGCTGACAGAGTATTTCCCGGAAAGTGACAACAGTTGACACAGCCGTGCTCTTTGCCACCCAAAGGGTGAAAGGCGTCCTGCTTTCCCCTGGCTGCTGGTTGATACCCGTGGCTCTGGGGAGTTTGTGTTCTTCTAACTAATTTGTAGGAGCTCTTTGCATATTAGGGATTTTGTCCTTTGCAGCCATAAATGTTGCGAGTGTTCCCCGCAATGGGTTTTTAGCCTTGTTACTTTGTTTAGAACACCTTTGTGTAGTTAGTTTGCTCCTTCCTGGCATCAGGGTTTCCCACCACGTTTACTAAGAAAGTTTTCACCGTCTCGGGATTATAGAAATAGTTTCCTACATGTTATTTTAATAAAGTTTCTCCCTTTTCTCTCTGTCCCCTCCCTTCCTTCCTCTCTTCCTTCTTCCCTTCCCTTCCCCCTTCTCTTCCCATTTCCCTTCCCCCTTTTCTCTTCCCTCTTCCCTTCTCTCTCCCCCCCCCTTCCCTTCCCTTCCCTTCTTTTCTTTCTTGGAAGATAACATTTAGCTCTTTATTCCATCAGAAATCAGTGTGTGGTAAGAAACTAGCTTCCCCCCCCCCACCTTTTTTTTTTCTGAAAGTATTCTTTTATCATTCAAAATAAATGCCACTATCTGTATATTTTTGGATTTTTTTTCAGGACTCTACTCTGTTTCTCCCTTTTTTTCGTGGGGTGTATTTCTATGGCAGAACAACAGTGATTTTTTGAATTATAGAAGCTCTAGAGTAAATATGAATATCTCCTAAGTCAAAAGCTTCCTTCTTCTATTTTATTCTTTTACTCTTCTTTTCAAAAGAGTGTTGCCTCTTTTCAGACAAGTACTCTTCATATGAGGTTTAAAGTCACATTTGCCTCTTTCCGAAGCAAATTACAGTTCTCCTTGTAATTGTGTTACGTGTGTGTTCAATTTTGAACGTGTGGCATTTTAGATTACATCTTATTTAGGTACCTGGTATCTTATTTATTCATGTCCCTTTATGTCTTAACAATAAGGGACAGGTGCCCCCGATTATATGGTTACGCTCTGAACTTCTCTTGTTACTTGTTACTTGTACTCATCGGTGTTTTACAGTTTTCGTGGACATTTGTGAACAGGATGTCGTATCAGTTCCCTTCTATGTATGGTCTGTTGCTGACATAGAAGAAAAGCTATTGATGTGTCTGTTTTTCTTTTTTCATCCCAAGCACGTTATCAAATTCTGTTACTTTTATTTCTTTATTTTGAGAGAGAGAGCAGGGGAGGGGCAGAGGGAGAGAGAGAGAATCCCAGGCAGGCTCCATGCTCAGTACAGAACCTGACGCAAGGCTCCATCTCATGACCTTGGGATCACAACCTTAACCAAAATCAAGAATCAGATGTTCAACCAACTGAGCCACCCAGGTGTTTCCTCTTTTTTTTTTTTTTCTTTTTTAATGTTTGTTTATCTTAGAGACAGAGCATGAGCATGAGCAGGGGAGGGGCAGAGAGAGAGAGGGAGACACAGAATCTGAACAGGCTCCAGGCTCTGAGCTGTCAACACAGAGGCCGACGTGGGGCTTGAACTCACAAACTGGGAGATCATGACGTGAGCTGAAGTCAGACGCTTACCCAGCTGAGCCACCCAGGTGCCCCAATTTTTTAAGTTTACTTACTGAAGTAATCTTTATGCCAGACATGGGGCCTGAACTCACGACCCCAAGATCAGGAGCTACACTCCTTACTCCTCCCACCGAGCCAGCCAGCCACCCTCAGATTTTGTTATTTTTATAATTTTTGGTCTCTTAGGTCTTGTAGGCGTACAGTCATAGTGTATGCCAATAATAATCCTCCCATTATTTGTTGATTTTTTTCCTTTTTCTCACCGTGGAAGCCTCCGCCACAGTGTCGGATGACAGGGTGAGGTGTGGCGCTCCCATTGTATTTTCCAGTTTAGCTGAATTAGTGTCTGTGCATCAGCAGTAATGTAGTCGCTGTTGAGTTTGGGGAGCTAGTTTGTTTAAAGCATACTGTTTAGTTTTTTATTGGCATATACTTTATTATGAATTTTTGTTAGGAATGGCTGCTAATTTTATAAACTGTCATTCTGTCATCTAGTGTTTTTTGGCTTTAAAATTGATGATAAAGTTAGTGAGTTTCCTGACGTGCTAGTCTCTCAAATTTTGGGCCTCCCTCCCCTCGGAGGACAGTGCATTGTTTCTATTCGTGTACGCTGGGCTCTGTTTACTCATTTATATCCACACAAATGCAGGTTTTGTGAGTTTATCGCCATGAACGTCCGTGTGCAAGTCTGAACGACACCTGCTGTCTTCTGGGCGAGCACCTCGGGGGGGCGGTGGGTCCTGTGGTGGACGTGGGGTTGTGTTTAACTTGTAAAGAAAGTGCTGGACCGTGTCCCAGCGTGGGTATCCCTGTTGCACATTCTGAGCGGCGGCATCCAAGGGGCCGGCCTCCCACGTCCCTGCCGGCGCTCAGTCCTTCTGCGGTGTGGCCATGGTGCACCGTGTGGTCAGTTTGGGGCACGTCCTCAGGACTGACTGTGCCGGTGTCTTCTCGCCTTCCTAGGTCCCACCCGCACACCTGTTCTGGCGAAGTGTCCGTTCCGGTGGGACTGACCCGGCGCTGGGCTCACAGGAGCCACACGTGGCCTCCTGGCCCAGGCAGGTGCCCCCGAGGCCTCCGTTCCCGCAAGTCCGGCTGCTCACTTGCTGGGACAGAGATGACAGCCCTTAGCGCCACGCAGGGTACTGGTAAATACTAAGGCTCAGGGTTTTTTTTATTTAGGATGATGTACGCTAGTAATCTTAGCCTTCCAGATGTATTCAGCTACATGAACAGTTTCTGTTCTCGTATCTCCCCGTGGGAGCGTTTAAGAGGTGAAGTGCTGTTGTACTTGGGGTTGACTTACTTTCAAGGGCACGTTCCTTTCGCATACCCTGGCCAAGAAGCAGCCGATCGCTCTGGAGAGGCTCCTCCGTTTGCTTACCTCTGAGAAGTCTGCTGTGTTAGATTCGCGGGTCGGACCAGATGGCGGTGTGTTTCCAAGGCCGTGGACGCTTCCAGTGTGTGCGTGTGCATGTGGTCCCCTCCCGCCCGCGCTTGCGGGTCACACCCACCCCTGTGCTCACACGAGTGACCGTGCAATTCGGTGCCTGCCTCGCCCGCCTGGCTCCCAGCAGGGCCGCAGCTCAGCTCTCCAGTGTCGCCCGAAATCACCAGGTGGCAACTCGCTTCTGTCCTCTCTTCAGTGAGGTCCCACCGTCTTGAGTGTGAAATGCAGGTTTCACTCAACTTTGAAAAACTTCAAAAATTATTTTCCGTCTTTCCCCTCCCTTCCCTTCAAATATTCCCCCCCCAGGTAAGGGATGGGCAGACTGGTACTCCCGTTGCTATAGCAACCCAGCTTCCACCAAACGTTTCTGCTTTTTCTTTTCTTCTTTTTCAAATAGTTTATTGTCAGTTTGGTTTCCACATAACACCCAGTGCTCATCCCCATAAGTGCCCTCCTCCATGCCCATCTCCCCCCTTCCCCTCCCCCCACCCCATCTTCCCTCAGTTTGTTCTCGGCATTCAAGAGTCTCTCATGGTTTGCCTCCCTCCCTCTCCCCCACCATTTCCCCCTTCTTCTCCCCCATGGTCCCCCATTAA
>NW_027530000.1:362479-364837 GCF_008692635.1 Crocuta crocuta
TAGACATTTATAATTGTTAGCTCTTCCTGATGGATAGACCCTGTAATTATTATATAATGCCCTTCTGCATCCCTTGTCATTGTCTTTACTTTAAAGTCAAATTTGTCTGATATAAGTATAGCTACTCCAGCTTTCTTTTGACTTCCAGTAGCATGATATATGTTTCTCCATCCCCTTACTTTTAATCTGAAGGTATCTTCCAGTCTAAAATGTGTTTCTTGTAGACAGCAAATAGATGGATTTTGTGTTTTTATCCATTCTGCTACCCTGTGTCTTTTGATTGGACCATTCAGCCCATTTACATTTAGTGTTATTATTGAAATGTGTGGGTTGAGATTTTTTGTGTCCTTTGTGGGGTTCATGCTTGTGGTGGTGTGTTCTAGCATCTTGCGTTCTTTGCAACATTTCCCTCAGAGAGTCCCCCTCAGGATTTCTTGTAGGGCTGGCTTAGTGGTGACAAATTCTTTCAATTTTTGTTTATTGGGAAAGACTTTAATCTCTCCTTCTATTCTGAATGACAGNAACACGCAAACCCAGGCCCAGGTAAAAACAGCTACAACAACAACAAAACAGCTGTGTGGCAGGGATGGGCGTGGTTGGGTGTAGGCGGGGCTTGTCTCCACTGTGTTCCGCTGGCCTCTCTGAGGCCCTGCCTTGGTGGTTGTGGGGAGAAGAATGGCGTCGCCCCAGTCCCTTCTCAACCAAGAGTTGCAAATCCCTTCTTCGGGTCCGATCTCCCTGTGCTGAGGATGTAGCCAAGGTGGGCTGAGTTCTGTGCCCCACGCTCTGCCTCGTTTCCAGGTCCCCGTCCGTGGGCTTTGTTACACCGCCCTGCCCAGTCCCGCAGGTCGCTGCTTCCCTGCTGCCGGGGGTTGCGTGCGGGGTGGGGGAAGTGTCAGCTGCAGATGTGCCAGGGTCAAGCAGCGATACAACCCGAGTGTGTTTGGGGAACTTAGCAACTTCAGGTCCGCAGAGTCCGCGTCGCCACAGCGCGCCGCCGCCGCCATGGACGGTGCCGGGCGCCGGCAGTGCAGTTCTTCTGGCGCCTCTGGGACCAGGGCACCGAGGTGAAAGCCAGCGCCCCNTCGCCGCCGCCACCGCTTCAGTGGGCCGATGTCGCACGTGCCACTGCCGCTTCACCCCGCGCCGGAGCACCTCCGCAGGCGTTGCTGCTGGCTCACCGGCCGCCGCCGCCATGGACGGTGCCGGGCGCCGGCAGTGCAGTTCTTCTGGCGCCTCTGGGACCAGGGCACCGAGGTGAAAGCCAGCGCCCCAGCCAGGGCTACAGAACGCTGTCTTTGCAAGCCGAGGGTTCTTCTCTTCTCCAGGGACGGTTCTCCGAGCAATCTCAGCTTTTCTTTCCTTCCCCGGGACTCCGCCTGCCGGTTTATGCCTCCCCGCAGCTGCACGCGAGCCGGGCTCCCTCCCGCCCTCCGTGTCTCTGGTCCCAGTTCGCACTCAGCACTTGTGAGGTGTCCTTCCCAGTGTGCTCTGTCTCTGTCTCTTCCCAACCTCCTGTGGCTCAGTGTCCTACACTTCAGGCCTTCTCTGTTTGAGAGATGGGTGCAGGCGAAATGCCCGGAGCGCCCTGCTCCTCCGCCATCTTGCAGCAACCGTTTCGGGTGCTTCTCGAATGTAGCCTCCTCCCAGCCTGCCGTTGCTCCGATTTGGGGATCCGCTGACCCCTGGTGCTTTCCAGGAGCCCGTGCTCTGAGGTGGAACCGTGCGCGTGGAGGGGACTCTGCGGAGTCTGAGTTCTGACGCTGAGGTCACGCTCTCCTCTGCTGCTGCAGTTTGCGGTGGGCGTTTGGCTTGCAGCCTGAAGGGTTTCCCTTCTTACTTGCTTTTCCCATGCTTTTGCTTTGTTTTGCTGCTTGTATGACTGTTCCCTCTTTGTGCTAGATTTTTCTTCTCTCTCTTCCCCTTTTCTTTGCCATCTTTTTAAAAAGAAGTAGATTGGGGCGCCTGGGTGGCTTAGTCGGTTAAGCGTCCGACTTTCGCTTAGGTCATGANGTCCATACTCCCTCTCTCTCTCAGATAAAAATAAAAAAGAAGTAAATTTCTACTGTCTATCCATCTGTCCATCATCTGTCGTGTGTCCACATCCAGCCTGTCCATCTGCCTCTCCTTGTATCTCTGTGTCTCACCTCTTTCCAGACGGAGTCCTGTCACGGAGGCTCAGTCCTGAGCACCTTACACACGGCTCCCAACAGGTGTTTTCCTGCACAACAGCGGTGTTCTCGGCGCCCGGCAGCTCTGTGCAGTCGTGCGAACAGCTTCCCAGCTGTCGGAAGGCCCCCCCCATAGCTGGCTTGTGTTCAACCCGGGGCTGGGCGGGGGCCGCGGGCGGGGAGGACG
>NW_027530000.1:364963-372549 GCF_008692635.1 Crocuta crocuta
ACTAGCTCTCGGGGTTGCTGCAACCTGGGGTTTCCTGAGTTTCCTTAACATTAGATTCGGGTTAGACATTTCGGGCAGGAATACTCGGTAGGTGACGAGCGAACGTGATTTTAGAATCTGGCCCAGTGGCTCCTTAGGGAGAGGCGGCTGNCGGCCGTCTGTCTTGCCACATCAGAGCCCTCACCCCAGGAACTGGACACCAGGCCCTGAGCTGACTCAGGAGGCAGTGTGACGGTCACCTGTGGACCATGACCTGACCTTCCATTCTTTGCCACGGAGAATTGGGCCCATCTGGCTTGGCTCACGCAGCACGGCACCAACGTGATACGTGGATGCATTTAAAATTCTCTCTGGACCCACGTGAAACCAAATTTCCTTTAACATTTTAACTGAGCCAAAAGCCCCACAATTACATAATTTTATAAGCGAAGGTTTACTTTTTAAGTATATTTGCCAGCTGTTTTGTGTGTTTGGGAGAGCCAGCCGGCCGCAGCACTTGTTTGCCGCTTTCCATCGCGAGCCTGTATGAGCTGCCAGCCTGCGTCGTCCGCTGAAACCAGCATTTTGCTTGACAGAAGGGTGCAAGTGTGCAAACAGGTGTTTCCCTGGGAGTAACGCCCTTCGGTGATGTTGGTGGTGAAGACATCTCTGTGGAGCGTCCAGACGGTCTCCCCAACACTCGCCTCGTAGGTTTTATGTGGTTTTGTCTGTGTTTCACTTCAAAGCGCTCTCAGAAGGTGGATCTTTACATGCAGTAGACTTTATAAAACCCAGATTCCCGCTTTCTGTGCACTTCTCTTATTCGAGAATCGCCGAGTTGCCTGCGCTCGAGAAGGAGGCTGTCTCTGCCATCAGACCCTCCGCCCCGTCTTTTCAGGTCTTAGATAACAGTGTGCAAAGAACTAGAGCTTTCTTTGGTTTCAAAAACGTCTGTGATGTTCTCCTGGTTTACTTTATAAAACTGCTTTTCTAAGCACCAGACTCATTGTTGACATTAGTTTAAAAAAAAAAATGTTTTTAATGTTTATTTTTGAGAGAGAGAGAATGTGAGCAGGGAAGGGACAGAGAGAGAGGGAGACGCAGAATCGGAAGCAGCTCCAGGCTCCGAGCTGTCAGCACAGAGCCCGACGCGGGGCTTGAACCCACAAACCAGGAGATCATGACCTGAGCCACAGTCAGAGCTCGGCCACCTGAGCCCCCAGCGCCCCGTCGGTTTTCCTGATGTTTGGCCCTCACACTCGTTGGCGGGTAGCGACAGGTCCTGCACAGACACTGCTTGTAAAGCCTCAGCCGGCGGGTCTGCCTTCAGCAAACGATAAACAGGTATAAAACCAACATCAGAGTTTTTTGTCCTTCTTGCCAAATTTAAAAGCTAATATGGAGGTTTTTTTGGAATTTGTACTCATCAGCTGATAGAGCCAAGCTGTGAAGTCTCATTCCTTGTTACAGAAATAGAAATCACCGCAGGGAGAGATCATCGGGAGTCCGTGTGATAAAAGTCAGCACACGGTCCCCTTGAAAGAAAGGTCTGTCCTGTGAGCGCAGCCCAGGGGCCCCAGGACCTGGGCGTGGGACTCCCATGCCGCTGCGGACAGGTGTGCCGCGGTTCACCCGCAGGAGGCAGACACACAGAAGCCGCCCCTGTGTGTCACGGCCTTTTCTCCTTTTCAGTTCTTCAGGTGTTAACAGATGACTTCTGTGGGCTGGGGACAGGACGCCATGTTTCAGTGATAATGGGAACCCATTCGTTCTTCCTGAGCAGGAGCTGAGTTCACACGATGCTGATCACTTTGGCCAGTGGGTTCATTGCAGTGGCAGACACGGTGAACGGGTTGTCTGGAAGGCCACACGAGCACACTAACTGGGTCAGCAGGGGTGGGGGGTCCCAGGCACTGGCGCTCAGCTCTGGGTTGGTCAGTGCAAACTGAGCAAACCCGTGGCTGACTGCCCCTCCCCTGTCATAGCTGCGTGCCTGGGGAGTGGGACTGTGCAGTGACAGGCAGCCAGACCATGGGAGGTCCGGCCTGACGGAGGCTCCCTCCCAGGGGTGTCGTCCAGATGTGCGTGCGCTTCCCACCCGGCCACCAGGGTCATCACAGCAGCCTGCGCTCCTGATGACAGAGTGAGTGTTGAAGCCGGGGCCTGGCTCACCGTCTTGTGCTGTGATTGGCCTGGGGTGTCACAGAGGCTCCCGAGACCTCGGCTGGTGGCCGGCTGCCCACTCCCGGAGCCGCTCTCCGCAGCTGGTCCTGACGGCCCCGGCATGCGGGCGGCTGGGGCTGCTCCAGACTCTGCCAGATGATGCTGAGCACTGGGTTTCATGGTGCCTTTGTGACTGGCTTGTTTACTCAGCCACGTGTACCAGTGAGTGACACTTGTGCTTGCGAGTAAGACTTGTGCTTGCAGCTTTTCCTGTGGTTGGTAGAAAACCAGACCGATGAGAATCCTCATGTATTTTCCTATCTCTTTCCATGTGGAAGCGTTGTTGTTTTCTGTAGAACGATGTTTCTAATGCTGTTCCCGCAGTTCACGTGATGTCAGCGTGCTGGGAGGTAGGGTGCAGCTCCGGAGCCACCGCTCTGGCTGGCGGCCCGCCGCTTCCTGGCGCTGTGCTGGCCTTGACACCAGGGACTGACGCTTCCGGAGTTTGGTTTGCGGGTCGGTGCCGTGAGGTCCACCGGGCGCTCAGTACGGCCCTGGCGTTGACCGCGTACAGCAAGCCGCCGGCTGGTGTGTATGAGCTGGGTCCCTGGGGAGCCCGGGAACGCCCTCCAGGACCAGCACCCAGCCCTCAGATGCGCAGCGGGGAAGACACGGGGCAGCCGTGGACAGTTTGGCCGCCAGGACGGGAGGGCCACCTGGCAGCGGCNGGAAGGCCGCATCGTGTGGGTGCATCGTCAGGGTGACACACTGACATGGGAGGGAGGGAGCAGGATATCCAGGGGGCGGCAGAGCTGTGGGGCAGACCCAGAGTTGGGGGCCCTGGGCAGAGGCCAGGCACTCCTGCTTCTAGAAGTTACATACTGTTGTAAAGGTAAAATGAAATCTTTTAAATTGGCTACTTTGAGAACCTTTGGAATTGGCCCAAGTGCCAGTGATTTTTAAAAAATACACGATTGTGTGACCGTGTTATAAAATCATTCCGGTTTCTTTCTTTACCAGTTTCAAGTGCACAGGTCGTGGGCAGGAAGCACACACACCCTGTCGTGCAGCTGTCCCCACCACCTGTCTCCGGAACGTTCCATCTCCCGCAGTGGTGCCCACATTCCCACTTCCTGTCTCCGTGAAGCGGGTGTCTCTGGATACCTCATAGAAGTGGGATCACAGCGCACGTCCTGCGATGGCTCGTGTCACTAGGTGTGCTGGTGGCCCGGCCGGCAGTGAGACCCTTCAGCGTGTGGGCTCCTCCCGCCCCAGGAGCGGTGTGCCGGACGGGACAGCCAGCAGGGGTTAGGACCCGTCCCTGGAGCCTCTGGAGCCAGCCCGCGCACCCTGCTGCCGTGTCCCTGGCATCAAGGACAGACCCTGGCACTGAGCTGCCAGGCCGGCATGCCCGGTCGTCACAGGGCTCCCTGCCCCCGGTAGCACTGAGGACCTGTGTCCCTTCAAGGGTAAATCTTATCAGTGAAACGTATTTCGTTATCAAACACTCAGACGTCTAGGGCCACAGGGCAGCCATTTGGCTCAAGCTCCTGGGGGAATCAGAAGCACAGGGAGCCGTCCCAGCAGCAGAGTTCGCTGGCGTGAGTGACCGGCTGCTTCCTGGACGGATGGTGGCGCTGGACGTGGCCCGCGCCGTCTACCTCATCTTGTCCATGCTCAGCTGCCCGTCTGGACAGGTGGCCTCGGTCCCCAGAGCTCGACACCACCACGCCGTGGCGGCCCAGCCCCCAGACGCTCCCAGGACAAAACCGCAGGACAGATGAAGAGGTAAGTCAGCTCTCAGTGACGGGCAGTTTTCGGAAGCTGTGTAGAGAGGTTTGGAAATTGAAATGTTCGTGTCTGTTTTTGACTGGCCAACTGGTGACTGAAGAGATCGTCTGCAAAGTAGTCCTGTCTATCTGGAGGTCACCAGCCTGCGCAGGTCCACAGGCAGGGAGGTGACCCTACGCGCACCCCTTTCCTGTCTCTCCAGCCCCTCCGGGCTTGGCTACTCGGCCTCTGCTCCTTCCCCCTGCGGCTTCGTCTCTGTACATTCTGCTCGGTGCTCTGCCCTACTGGCATTTGTGGCCTTTTTTAAGCCTGGGAGCAGAGGGGAGGGAGGGAGGGAGGGGCACAGAGGCTTCAGGGGCTCATGAGGATTTTTTGCTGCTTGGACAGAAGAGATGCAGTTAGCTTTTCCTTTCAGGAACAGTTCCTTGTTGTGGCCCCATTGTTCAGAATACATACCAATTGCAGAGGTGAGTCCAGTGGGGACGGTCGCTCACGCCCGGAGCACTCAGGGCAGGGAGGGCGGGGGCGCGCCCACTGGTCGGGGTTCAGACGACCCACCACAGACACACGCACCGCCTGCCGTACGAGGAGCGCGGGCCCCATCACAGGGAGACCTGGAGAGAGCCAGGCTGCGGCTCTGCAAGTGCAGACAGGGCTGGGCACCGAGTGCGCCTACTGAGGAAATAGAAGCTGGGTGGTTAGGGTGGCGGAGGAGCTGGAATAACGTTGAGATTGTCCTTCTGGTCTCTTATTGAGCAAAGCGAAGACTGCACCGGGTTTAAGTGACTTATCGCAGGTCCTGTGCATAGTTGGAGGAAAAGCTGGGTTTAAACCTACACATTGGGGCACCCGGGTGGCTCAGTGCGTTAAGCCTCTGACATCTCGGGTCATGATCTTGTGGTTCGGGAGTTAAGCCCAGCATCGGGCTCTGTGCTGACAGATTCCGAGTCTCCCTCTCTCTCTGCCCCTCCCCCACTCACGCTCTATCTCTCAAAAATAAACATTAATTAATTAAACCGAATGGCACCGTGGTTAGGGTGTGAACCTGAATACCACTCTCCCTCCAGTGCCTCTCGGGGTTTATAGCAACCCTCTTCTTAAAAAAAAATTAAAAAATGTTTATTTTCTGAATTTTATCTTGAGATAGAGAGGGAGCGAGCACTAGCAGGGGGAGGGGCAGGTAGAGAGGGCATCCCAAGCAGGCTCTGCACTGTCAACGCAGAGCCCAAGGCGGAGCTCGAACTCTCAAAACAGTGAGACGATGACCTGAGCCGAAACCGGAAGCTTAACTGAGCTGCCAGATCCCCCAGGACCTTATTTTCTTGTCAGCAGCCGAGGGAGCTGGGCAAGCCCTCAAACACACTGCGCAGCTGGAGAGGCTTATGTGCCCTCCCATATGTTTAAAGATTTTTAAAACACCTGCACGCTACATTTGTGATCCTCTAAACAAAGCTAAAAGATGTCCTCTGAAGAGATGCGAGTGTGACACAACTGTATTTACCGGCTTTGCGATGCTGCAGTGGAGTCTTTCTTGTTAAGAGTTCAATGTGAGAGCACGTGCATTAGCAGTCGTGTGGGGCTTTAGGTTCTAAGGTTTGTTTCTCGAAGGCGTTGAAGCATGACCATGTCCCCACGTCCTCAGCGATCCCGTCGGTCGGGTCTCTTTTTTGTATGGAGACACGTATTTCCAACACGTTGATTTTTATCAAAGATTTTCTGGGCTTTAAAGAACTTAATACTTCCGAATGTTTGGGGTGTTCCAGATACCTGCTCATTATGATCAAAACAGTCTTTGTTGGATTTCAGTTTGCCTGATGGCCTGATCTATAGTCTGCGTGAGGATTCCACGCGCTGAGGCCGGGGTGGCGCTCCCGGCTGGCGGCGGCACAGGGTCTGGAGGGTTGGGCGTTCTGTGCTGACAGTGTGGAGTCTTGTTTGGCATTCTCTCTCCTCCCCTCTCTCTGCTCCTCCCGAACTCGTTCTCTGCCTCTCCCCTGCTAGTGCTCTCCTGGTGCCAGCGCGTCACCTGCTGGCCGTGTTGTCTCCCGAGCCAGCAGTGTGAGTCAGGCCTCTCCCTGGTGCCCGGTCGACCCACTGCTGTTCCACATAAGTGAACGTGGAAACGGGCAGTGGGCACAAACCTCGCCGCGTGAAGGACGGGAAACCCTGTGGGTGGGAGCCCCGCAGGGAGAGGTGTCCTGAGACAGCCGGGCCTTGGGTTCCTGGGAGTCAGGGCCCCACACACAAGGTGGCCGTGAGGCTGCTCGCATCCCACTGGTGGCTCGCCCACCCGTCCTCCGGGAAGCAAGAGCTGTCAGCTGGTTCGACCATCGGCCTCGCTGCCACGCAGGCAGTGGCGGGGCCCGTGGCGGTGGTGCCCCAGTGTGGACATTGAGCGCCACCAGGCTCCGGCCGGGCCCCAGAGCAGAGCGAGAACACGCGAGGCTCACAGGCCCGTCGGGGGGACGTGTGCAGCACTCTGGGAGGCATGAGCGCCTCGGTGTGGGGAATGTTGGTCTGTCTCTACGCGGTCCGCCCGTCCATCCACGTTGAGCTGGAGACGTCCAGTCTGAGTGCTTCCCGCGCCCGTCACGAACGCCTCGTGGGCAGCCGTGCGGCAGTGTGTTTGGAAGGAACAAGCAGAGTGACCAGAGCACAAAGAACCACAGCTCGATCTGCTCTTTAAACAGTGGTTTTAACTTTAGCACACGAACTGTGGACACACGCACACGAGCAGCGGGTTGGCGCTCTGGAAGCGCGCCGTTACCACCATGAGGGGGCACGGGGACGCTGGGCGTGCCTCGCCCGACTGCTGACCGACGGGGACGCATGTGTGGTCGGGTCCAGGCCGGCGCCACGTGCCCAGAGGCGCACATGTGTGGACAGCCCCAGGAACGGCCCACGGAGGTCACACGCCAGCCCCCGGGCAACCTTTGGATGCAGGACTGCGGGCACCGGAAGGCCATGAGGACACAACTGGCTCCAGGCTAAACCCCCGACGCCCCCCCCCCGCCAGTTCTGGGTCGTGGGAACAGTCCTACGAAGCCTGCTTCCTGAGAGCGCCGCGCCCAGAGGGCACTGAGCGTCCTCCACAGTCCCGGCTGGCCCGGGGCCAGGCCGCTGCCGGACACATGCCCTCCCCACCGGCTGCTTCCTTGGAAATCCGAGATCTGTTCTTCGTCCACGTACCCAGCGGCCAGGGCTCAGGGTTCTCCCGGAAAGGAGGTGGCACCAGGGGGAAGGGGCTGCTCTGTGGCGGGCTCGGCTCAGCTGTCCGCTGAGTCCGTCTAGGCCTCCTTCTGCCTTCGCTCTTCCTGTGGAGGGAGAGGCGGGGGGAGAAGATGCAGGGAGGAGGCAGACGAGGAAACAGAGGGCGGACATGGGGGAGGAGAGAAGAGATGGAGGGAGAGGCAGGGAGAGAAGGTGGTGAAGGTAGATGAGCTGGAGGGAGGAGGTGGGGGAGGGGGAGACTGGAGGAAGGTAAGAGAAGAAAAGGTGAAACGGGCAGAGAGCGGAGGTGGAGAGGGAGGAGGCAGCGGGGTGGGGAGGCCACAGGCGCCCCTCCCCCCCATGCCCTGTGCCGCACAGGCCGGCAGGACGCCCCGCGGCGCTCACCTGGACCGCCCGCTCCAGCTGGGACAAGGCCGCCTCGT
>NW_027530000.1:372647-376429 GCF_008692635.1 Crocuta crocuta
GTTGGAGGAGCAGCGTGAAGGCCTGTCCAGTTCTTCCGGCGCGCGCAGTTCTCCCGACCCTGAAACCGAGCACGACCACCTCGAGAGCCGGCCCCCGGGGGGGGCACCTCCCACCAGAGCCACGGGACAGGCCTCACCGGTGCACGTAGGTGCGCAGGTACTGGGGGGCGTCGTAGTTGACCACCAGCTGCACGCCCTGCACGTCGATGCCCCGAGCCGTGGCGTCCGTGCTGATGAGGCTGGAAAGGCGAGGGGCTGCAGACCCTGCCCGCGGCCAGACCGCCCACCCCCGCCGGCCTGGCCCTGCTGGGGACGCCGCCAGACTCAGGAGGCGGGTTTCCGCAGGGGGTGCCCCTCAGGGGCCCAGGCCCAGAGCCCTGCAGTCCCGCTTCCCGTACTCACAGCTGAATCTTGCCCTGCTCAAACCGCTTCAGCACCCCCTTCCTCTGGCCGGGCCCGCAGCGGGAGGAGAACTCGGCCGCCGCCANTGTGAGAGTTTTCACGGGAGTTGGTAAAGCAGAGGACCCTGGAAAACCTCATTTCCAGGATCAGGTGCAGGATGACCAGTGGCTTCATGCGGAGGCTGCAGGGGACGTAGTGGTGCTGCGGCAACAGCACACGGTTGGCCCGGCCCCAAGCACCACAGTGCGCCACCCCCCCCTCAGTCCTGTGCGCCCTGCTCACCGAGAGCCCCTCAGGGAAGGCATACTTCCCGCCCGAGTCCCCGGCCGCGTCGGCGTCTCGGGGACCCCCGTGTGCCAGCCCCGCGGAGAAGAGGCGGGGCTGGTGGAGGCCCAGCTGCTGCAGCTTCTCGGGGTTCTGTGTCAGGGTGGCCGAGAAGAGCAGCTTCTGCAGCGGCAGCTGAGGACAGCAGGTGCTGGAAGGGGAGCGGGCGGTGGGCCAGCAGCCCTGGTGGGGGCAGCACACCTCAAAGCCCCGGCCGCCCCAGAACACGCCACACCAGGGCAAAGTGGGTCTCAGAGATGGGGACCACGGCAGGGAGACCACACGCGGGCGGCCCCACCAGGCGTGGGGCAGAGCTCGGTGCCGTGTACCTGGCGGCAGTGGTGGCCCGGAGCTGCCTCCTCTGGAGCAGGGCACAGGGGTCCTCGGCGCCATCCCTCGGGAAGGCCGCCTCCACCACCCGGGGCAGCCAGGACTGGTGCATGCTGTCGATCATGCGGTCGGCCTCGTCGATGATCTAGGAGAAGCGGGAGGCCTGGAGTGCGGGGGCTGAGGTCAGCCTGGCTCCGAGCCGCGCCTCCCTCCAGGCGAGCCACGTACCAGGAAGCGGAGATGCTGGAGGCTGAAACCCGGGGTCTGGTCGATGTGGTCCACCAGGCGGCCAGGCGTGGCCACCACCACGTCAGCCACGCAGCGGAAGCCGTCTGCCCTGGGGAGCAGAGAGCGGCTCGGCAGAGGCCCCCATNCCCCCCCAACACAGCGGGGGGCCCGCCGGCAGCAAGGCACTCTGTTCTCGCGGGAGCCGGGTGGTTATGATGTGGCTGCTCCGTGCTCCCCGAGGGCCCCACAACCCAGCAAGACCTACGTCTTCTGAACGAGACTCTCCTGCTCCTTGACCAGTGACTTCTGCCCGGTGATCAGGGCGACCCGCAGAGGAGTGGCATCCGTGTAGATGTTGAACACTTTGCTCACCTAAAAAAGGAGTGGCCCTCACCAGCCTGGTAGGGAGCACCTGGAGATGAGGCTCCCGAGACTGACTTCACGGCCTGGGGCGCACGTACCTGCTGGGCCAGCTCCTTGGTGGGCAGCACGACCAAGGCTCGGACCTGGCACACAGCTCGACACAGCAGGGCCTGTGGGGTGGGGACAGCCACCGGTGTCAGCAGGGCCGGCACCCTATCTGCTGAGCCCTGCCCCACCACCGAGGGCAGGGACCTCACACTCACCTGTACCACGGGAATGACGAAAGCCAGAGTCTTCCCGCTGCCCGTTGGGGCAGAAACACAAAGGTCACTGGGCCGGTAGCCACCTCTGGCCACCAGAAACCCGCTGGCTGTGCTCTCCAGGAGAGCAGGAATCACCGCGGCCTGGACTAGACAAGGAAGAATGACAGGATGTGTCTCTGCGGGAACATCCAGAATCGGCACAGGCACCAAACCCAAAGGAGCCTTGTCCCCCGTCTGTGACTTCCAGGCCAGGCTGCTCTCACTCAGGACGATGCCAGAGCCTCTAGGGACCACCAGGCCCAAGCGCCCAAAGATACCAAATCCCAGACCGTGCCTGACGCTGGACCCGCCTAGGGGGCCGCGTGGACGGCTGTCGCAATGTGGCCTTGCCGCTATGGCTCTGCGTGACTCTGCCCAATGCTCCTGAAGGTGCCTCCCGCCCCCCGAGCACCTGGGAAGTAGGACGAGATGCCCTGTGCCTGCAGCCTCTTCCGCATGTCAGGGTGGACGGCAGGGATGTCATCGATGGGCACCAAGTCTTCAGTGACACTCTTTCCGACACAGCTTGGCTTAGCCAACCACGAGGGCAGGAAAGGCTGGACCTACCGAAAAGAGAAAGGAGTTGGGGCGCCTGGGTGGCTCAATCGGTTAAGTGTCCGACTTTAGCTCAGGTCATGATCTCGCGGTTCGTGGGCTCGAGCCCTGCGTCAGGCTCTGTGCTGACAACTCAGAGCCTGGAGCCTGTTTCAGAGTCTGTGTCTCCCTCTCTCTCTGACCCTCCCCTGCTCACGCTCTCTCTCTCTCTGTCTCAAAAATAAGTAAAACATTTTAAAAAAATGAGTGCAAGAAATTAAAAAAAAAAAAGAGAGAGAGAGAAAAGAACCAAGTGAACCCTCCAGAGCCCGTGGAATTAGGAGAGCACGACCAGTGGACTCGGGTCACTGACACCCAGAGGCCACAGCAAGGCAGGCCGGACAAGCCTTCTAACCAGCCTCCTGGCATCTCCCACCCCCCATGACCCACCTTCCAGACAATCTTTAAAGGAATTAAGAAACACACACCAGAAAGCAGCTCTCCCCTGAACTAAGCCCCTTGGGGACCTTCGTCTCACACCGGTGGGAATGTCACATCCTGGGCCCCGCACTCACCTCCCCCAACCTCCTATCACTGGCTGTGCCCTAACCACACAACCCTCTCTTTACACACCACAGCTCACTACTGTCTCAGGGCCTTTGCCCCAACCCTGCTTTGTGCCCCGGGCTCACCTGATGATCCCTGTCAAGGTGGACCTACTCCATGCAGGCACTGACACAAACGCGCCCCAGGCAGCCCGCAAGCCTACTGTTTCCTTCCTGGCAATCCCTCACCCGAGAGCTCTGTAACTTCCTACCTGCTTGCTGAGAACCTGCACTGAAGCAGACTCCTCAGATACGCCCCCCAACCACGGGAAAAGGTTTTAGAACCAACCNAACCCATTTAGAACGCTTATCTACAATTTTTAAACGTTTTTACGATTAAAGACAAAAATCCTGAGCTGGCACGTAATTCAAGTTACCACGAAAAAACCGCCAGACAGACGGCGTTCAAAGCCGTTCGCCTCCTGACCGGCACGGCCCCCGGAGCTACCCCGCGAACACGCGCTGGGCCCGCGACAGCCGCGCGCACCCGCTTCCCGGGTGAAGCAAAGTCGCGGAAGACTTCCCGTCGCGCCCCGGGCCGCTCACCTTCGGCGCCCTGCTTCTCTCATAGCCCCCGAGCAGCAGGGCGTGGGCTGGAGGCCCCGAGGCCTCTTCGGGGGGCCGTTCTCCTGAGTCCCCGGGCGGCCCCGCGGCCGGGGCGCCGGCACGGCTCTCCCCCGGAGCCTCCTCGCTG
>NW_027530000.1:376593-379874 GCF_008692635.1 Crocuta crocuta
CGGGGGCGCGCGCCGGGCGCTGGGCCGCCTGCTGGAGGCGGTGCTGGCCAGCCGCGCCGAGGCCAACGCCGTGTTCGACATACTGGCCGTGCTGCAGGTGCGGGCGCGCGGGGCGGGTCCCGGGGTCGGAGGCCGCGAAGGGGGCGCGCACGCGGGCCGACAGCGGCGTAGCGGGATCCGGGCTTTCCCGGGCGTCTGCTCCCGTCTCGAAGGGCTCCCAGGTCGGGGGAGGGGGTTCAGGTGGGACGGTGACATCGAGGCCGTGAGTGGGGAGGAAGGGGACTCCTGCGACCACCCTGTCCCTGCAGTCTGAGGACCCAGAGGAGACCCAGGAAGCGGTGCGCGCCTGCAGCCGTCTATTCGGGGCCTTGCTGGAGCGGGGAGAGCTGTTCGTGGGCCAGCTGCCCCCTGAGGACATGGTCATGGCAGGTGAGCGTCCCACAGCGCGCCGGGTCCAGGGTCTCCCTTCTGGAAAAGTTGGAGGGACACTTTGTCAACAGGGAATGAGCCCCCCAGCGGTCCCCTGTGGGTTGGGTCGATTGCGCTTAGGGTTGGGGTGAAGAGAAACGCTCCCGTATGTAATTGTTTTGGAGCAAAGGTTGACCATGCTGCAGCTTTTCAGGGTGGTTGTTTTTTTTTAAGTTTGTCTGTTTTGAAAGAGACAGGATGACTGAGGGAGGAACAGAGAGAGAGAGGGAGAGAGAATCCCAAACAGGTCTGTGCTGCCAACGCAGGACCCAACCCGGGGCTTGAACTCACAAAAATGCGAGATCATGACCTGAGCTGCAGTCAGGAGTCAGATGCTCAATCGCCTGAGCCACCCAGGTGTCTCTTTTATTTTGTGTGGAATCACTTGTGGCATCTGATCCTGTTTCACATGGGCGGTTGGGTTACGTGCTCCCCCCGCTGGTTGTAGGGTCTTGGGGTAAAGTGAGGAGAGTAGGGACCTGTCCTTGGGGTAGGAGTGTTTTCCCACCGCCGTCAGGTCTGGGGCCACGGTGACTTGCTTCCGCTCACTTCCCAGCTGGGGCTGAGTAGAGAAAACCTGGGGGAGGGAGTGGCCGAGTACAGCTTGGTGCCTGTGGTCTGACCCTCCCGCTCCACCCCAGGGTCCCAGGGGGCCACGCGGAAGTACAAGGTGTGGATGAGACACCGCTACCACAGCTGCTGTAACCGCCTGCAGGAGCTTCTGGCTCACCCCTCCTTTGAGGTCAAGGTGAGTCAGGCTGCTGGCTTTGCCTCTGCCTCGAGCATCCCCTGCACCCCCAGCCTCTGGGCTGCGTACACTCAGGCAGGGCCGAGGCCGCAGGCTGCTGCGGTTCCACGCTCACCTGAGAACATCGGACTTTTTCTTTGCTGGGTTTTTTGGTGGCTGGTTTTGTTCTGTGTCCTGACACGTAGGCGACTGTTTTCTTGGGTGCATTTGAACTTCAGTGCTGGGGGGTGACCTGTGGTCGGGGCACCTCGGCCACTTGCCCGCCCGCCTTCCCCAGGAGCTGGCTCTCAGCACGCTCATGAAGTTCGTGCAGCTGGAAGGAACGCATCCCCTGGAGAAACCCAAGTGGGAGGGCAACTACCTGTTCCCCCGCCAGCTCTTCAAGGTGGGGCGCGCTGGGGGGGCTCCCGAAAACCTGGGCAGAGCTGGGATGGGCCCTCGGTGCAGGTGGCTACTGAGCGTGATGCTTCTGCCACGCCCTCACCTGGGGGAGGGGGGCTGGAGGGCGTGGCGGGGCCCCCGGGCTCACCCGCCTGCCCGCCACACAGTCGGTGGTGCAAGGCCTGCTGTCCCCGGCGGAGGACCGCTCGCTGCTGGTGTGTCACTTCCAGGAGCACCTGCAGCACGATGACATCCGCTACCACACGATGCTGGCGGCCACGGACGTCGTGGGCAGAGTGGCTGACGGGCACCATGAGGTGAGCTGGGCCCCGTGTCTGGGGGAGGGCAGGGGAGGGCCGCGCCCGAGCTCACGCCGGGCTTTTGGCAGGTGCCCCTTGCTTTCTGGAACAACGCCTTCGCGCTGCTGTCTGCTGTGAGCCTCCCTCGTGAAGAGACTGGCTCCTCCAGCTTCTACGTGAAGCACGCTGGTAAGCGTCCCCGGCGNCCCCACACCCTCTGACCCCTGCCTGCCTTGCAGAACTGTCGCACAAGTGGAAGGTCACTCATCTGAAGGTGAGATGCTGTGGAGGGCTCGGTGGCCTCCCTGGGGACAGGGCTCCCTTCAGACGCAGATGGCATGTGCGGGCTTGAAGAATTTTCCCGGCCCAGACAGCCTCNCCCTGGCTCCAGGCTCTCTCAGCCCCCGGGCTCGAGCGTTGTTGCCACGTGTGCTCTGGGTGTGCTGCTTGCCCGCTCTCTGCGGCCGTGTTCCAGGCTGCGTGTTTCTTCTCGCTTTGCCGGAACTTCTCTGGTTCAGCGTTTTTAGGGCTTCCGCAGGGCAGGAGGGAGGCAGTGCTGTGCACCCTTGACCCCACCCTGCCCCCCTCCCCCCCCACAGGAGCACAGGAAGGCCTTCCAGCTGATGTGGCTCGGCTTCCTCAAGCACAAGGTACGGGCGGGGGCGGAAAGCAGGCTCCCCAGGTCTGGGCCGCTCTGGCCCATGTGTTCCTGGGGTGGGTGGGGGCGGTGCACCCACCGCTGCCGCACCCCTTCCAGCTGCCCCTTGGCCTGTACAAGAAGGTGCTGGTGATCATGCACGACTCCATCCTGCCCCACCTGGCCCAGCCCAGCCTCATGATCGACTTCCTTACCCGGGCCTACGACGTGGGTGAGCGCGGGGCTCCTGGAACTGCAGCTGGAGGAGCGTCCTCAGGGGCCTGGCCGGTCGGGGGCGTGTGTGTCAGAGCCCGATTCCCCTCCCAGGCGGGGGCGGGGGCGGGGGCGGGGCGCCGGCCCTGGGGGGGCCTCTCANACTTTTTATCTTGATTCACAAGCACAACCTGTGAGTGTCGACCTAGGCCGCCCGCTCGCGGGTGAGCCGCGCGTGTCCGCCCCTGCCCTGGGCCGGGGGTCTGCTGGGCTGCCCCAGGGGAGGCGGGGGCGTGACGGAGCCGCAGACCGTCTTTGCATTCTGGGTCCCCCGCCCCCGCCCCCCTGGCTTGCGTGCCGCTCCTCGCCTGTCCCTGCGTCCAGCGAGTACCCGGACTTCTACCGGAAGCTCTATGCTCTCCTGGACCCGTCTGTCTTCCACGTCAAGTACCGGGCGCGCTTCTTCCACCTGGCCGACCTCTTCCTGTCGTCCTCGTGAGTGCCGGGGAGGGCTCAGAGGGGCTCAGACCCTAAG
>NW_027530000.1:380210-380415 GCF_008692635.1 Crocuta crocuta
TGCTGACCCCTACAACCCCGAGGAGGAGGACCCGGCCAGGAGCCGCGCCCTGGAGAGCTCGCTGTGGGAGCTGCAGGTGAGCCTGCTGCGCCTCCCCTCTCCCCCGGGGGCCGCCGTGCTCCCACCCCGTGCCCCGGGAGGGGGCGGTAACGTCCTGTGTGCCTCTCCAGACCCTCCAGCGGCATTACCACCCCGCGGTGTCGCA
>NW_027530000.1:380536-383544 GCF_008692635.1 Crocuta crocuta
CCCGCCGTCCCTCGTCCCTTGCAGGTGTTTGAGCAGGACCTGAAGAAGAAGAAGAAGGGCCAGGAGTCAGTGCCTCTGGAGTTCCTCCCCGCGCAAGGGCTGCTGGGCCGGCCCAGTGACCTCTGCGCCCAGCACTTCACGCTCAGCTGACCCTGAGCGTCTGCCCCCCGAGAGGCAGTTACAGGTGGAGCCGCTTCACCGCCAGCGTCCTGGAGCAGCGCGGGTGCTGGCGGCCGCTGGCCGGTCTGCGCTGCGTTTCCGCCCCCGACGGCCTGGTTCTCCTGCGGCCACGCGTCCCGGTGTCCTCGTAAAAACCTGCTCGTTTAGGGAGAGAGTCACGTGACTGACGTCAGCTCACGTGGGTTTGGTGGGGAGCCATGGAGGCAGCTGGTTGTGCAGCCTCGCATCTGAGCCCCGGCACCCCCATGCCCACTCCCAGCCTCGCTCCTCCCACTCCCACAGGAGGGAGGGCCCCGGAGTCCCCGCGGGCAGTGGTTTGCCCAGCCTGGTCTCCAGGGCGCTGCTCCGCTGGCCCGGGACGGTCGCGTGCCTACTGGGACTTCGGGCCGGTGGTGCAGCAGTGCCTCTTCTCTCCAGACGCCTGTGTGATTTTTAGGGACGCTAGGGCCCCATCTCAAGTCGGTTTCTGCCCCTGGGCCTTTGCACTGCCTTCTCTAGGGCTTTCCTCTCTGCTCGTCTTCAGACCCCAAGCTGAGGGAGGGCCTGTGGACGGCATCCTGTCTGTGCAGCTGTGTGCACACGCGAACGCGGCAAGTTCGTGACCCTGCTGCCCCCCCGTCCCAGGGACTGAGGGGAGCTCATCGCTTACCTGGTCCCTGTCTGGTCCCCGGGGCCCAGGACTTGCCCGGCACAAAGGACAGGCTTGTCCACGCCTGTGGCAGACGGTCTCCAGGGTCCTGAGCAGCCTGGTTCCAAGAGAGTTTGGCCAGAGGCCGTCCCTGCCCCACCTGAGCCCCGGCCCGGGGACCCCAGGGAGCAGCCCCGGAAGGATGGAGGCCTCATGCGGGTTGAGGGAGGGCTCGTCGTGTTTTCCTAAAGTAAAATGATGGAACTCTCGTTAAGCAGCTTTTCTTGATTTTCTCCAAATTCGGCGACGTGCGCTGTCTGTAACCTTCCTCGTCGTAGGGGGTCCAGGGACTGACCCCCGCCCCCACTCTGGCCGCCGCAGCCCTCGCCCCTGGGCTTGGGCAGCCACACTCTGCCGCATCTGCCATCGGGCTGGTGTTTTTCGACCTCTGGTCCCGGTGGCCCCGTGGGCAGGTGCCTGAGGGGACGCAGGGCGGGAAGGACGGGCGGGGAGACCAGCAGGGAGGCCGCACTGGGGCTCGAGCACCCGAGGGACGTCAGGGCCGGGCCTTCAGGGGCTCGGGAACCGCCGGGATCTGAGCGCGAGTGCTGCGGTGGGGCCGGGGCGTCCCCTGCGCCCCGGNAGGGCCCGCGTCCCCGGCTCCCCGAGGCGCTGACCGCCGGCGTCGTGGTCCGGGTGCCCCCCTCGCTGCCAGGAGGGTACCGGCTCCGTGGTGGCGGCAGAGCCGTGTGCCTGTCACCTTGTCCGCGGGTGTCCCTGAGCCCAGGACAGCCGCCGGCGCCTGTGTGTTTTCTCCAGCAAACCTCTCGGAACCGGCCTTGCTGGGGGCCTGGGGTCCCCGCTCCCCCCGGACCGCAGGGCGGTGATTTCCTTTCCTGTGAGGCAACGGCCTTTTTCCCAATTAAAACGCAATCCTGGTTTTATCGTTTTTAAGTTAGAAAAGCCACACAGAGCTAATGACTTGGCCCAGTNCGAGCCGCGGGGTCTCCTCCTGCGACCCTGCCAGCCCGGGGAGCCCGTCACGCCATTCACAGCGCGGGCACTGCTGTCCCGGCGCCCCGCCCCCGGTGCCACGGCGGCTCCCCTCGCTCCAGGAGGCCACCCGGCCGGGTCCACCACGAGTTTGCTTGTAGCTGGGGACATTGTCACGCCCTAGCTTCAGGTAAAGATTTTAAAAACCAATTTTGGGGGGAGTTTGAAATCTACACCAAATACGTTTTTAGTAGAAGTGTGTGCTCTATGCAATATTTGGGATATACTCACACTAAAAATTGAGATGAAACTCACCTGATACAAATCATTTTAAGATGTAGGATTCGGTGGCATTTGGTGCGTTTATGCTGTGTGACCACCATCTGGATCCAGTTCCAGAACTTTCTTTCCATCACCTGCTTCATAATTAAGTCCGCGGAAAGGCAGCATCTGAGAGCAGGCCCTGCGGGAGACCTGCGGGGTGGGTCTCGGCCACGCCCCCACCTTGAGGATGGGCGGCCACTCCGAGTGGGGTCAGCCCTGGTCCTCGAGCAGGAATCAGAGACCTCGGTGGACACCAGCCAAGGCGCCTGGGCCCCGGCTCTGTGGGAAGGAGGCCCGTCCCCGAGGCTGCAGTCCGCCGTGGTGGTGGTGTGTCTGCTGGAGAGTTTGACCGGGTCCGAAGGGAGGGAGGGACCCAGGCCCCCAGCGCCCTGGCCGGCGGGAGTCCACGTGCAGGTCACCCCAGGGCTTTGGGCCGCACAGCATGGCCAGCAGCCACGCAGCTCCGCAGCCCCCCGTGAAGACGGGTGACCCTTGTGTGCGGTCACCGGTCAGGGCCAGGGAGCTGATTCTGTCCACGGCCCCAGGGGGGTACCTAACAGGTGCGTGTCTGGGGACCCCCTGGGCCTGCCCCGTGCCCTTCCCCTGCCCGATGTTGCCCTGTGTCCCTTCCCTGCAGTGAACCCTGACGGTGAGAAAAGCGGCTCTCTGGGAGTTCAGGGGTTGTCCAACAGGACGTGTCTCGGGGACCCCGGGCTGGCTGTGGGTGTCAGTCTTGGGGCAAGGGGTGTGTACAACTTTGGGAGCCCCTGAGAAGGGTCCCACACTGGCTCCCTTGCAGAACATTAAAAAGGGCGAGCCCCCCATGATGGGGGCTCATAAGATGACCACGTGGAACAGGGCAAGGGACGCCTCCAGGGTAAGA
>NW_027530000.1:383651-386967 GCF_008692635.1 Crocuta crocuta
CTCTCAGGGGTCCTGAGTGCCGCGGGAGTGTGTGACCCCGACTCCAGAGTCCGCTCCCTCAGATGGCCTGCCCCCCTTCATCCCTCCACTTGGGGAAGCAGGGGCCTCCCCCCACCGGCTGGTCAGCCCCCCGTCACCGTGCAGCCACCCCTGGTGTTAGATACTGTTTCTGTCTCCCCGGCCCATACGTCCCTCCCTGACACCACCCACCCCAGGGGAAACGGGAACCCTGACCCACGGACACCCCACTTCTGCCCAGTTCAGGACAGGAGCTTAAATAGAATGCACATCCCTTTGTAGAAATGCAGGGGTGAGGCCCGTGGGGAGCTGCTGGGGGAGTTCTCACTGAGCGCCTGGCAGCCAGCCTCTGTCCGTGGACGTGCACGTAAACTTGGGCTGCAGGCAGAGGGGCCAGCTTTGCGTGGGTTTCGGGGTTTCCTTCGGGCCGCTGGCTCCTTACAGGTCGCCTCATTACTAAATGCTGCACTGACCCCTCGGTGACGCTCATTCACTGTGTTGTGTCTGTGCAAGGTGCCTGTGACCTCGGTCCCGGCCACGCTTACCTCGATGGTGCAAGACCCTCCCGCGCAGATGCCAGAATCAACGCTGTGGCCCTGCCTGCCCTCCGCTCGGGGAGGCGCGGCGACCCTTCTCGTCTGGTTGGGGGGCACCCACTGCCCCGTGTGTCCCCGGGGTCGTGATACTGAATGGCCTGTCATTCCGCATGGTTCCCTTGTGACCACAGAGAACCCTCACTGGTGCTTCCGAGAAGCTGTGATTAATTTCTAGTATTAGTGGACACAGCCGACTCTTAGGAAGTGGATTAAATACTTGCTTCCCACAGGACGTGGCAGTCTCTGGGACCCACAGGCAGAAATGATGCTCTGTGATGAAAACTTTTGTTTTTTTCATTATTTTATTTGTTTGGCAGAGCAAGTGAGCAGGAGAGGGCAGTGGGGACAGAGAATCTCGGGGAGACTCCACACTCAGCACCACGTCCCCGGGACGTGACCTGAGCCAAAATCAAGGGTTGGATGGTTGATCGACTGAGCCACTCAGGAGCCCCTAAAATTTTATTTTAAAACTTACCTATTTATGACTTATGTATTCTTATTGAGGTGAAAGTCACGTAACAAAATAAACCATTTCACTGTGTGCTGAAAATTCAGGGCCCCTGGGGGCTCAGTCAGTTAAGCATCTGAGTCTTGATTTTGCCTCAGGTCATGACCTCACTGTTCGGTTTGTGAGTTCGAGCCCCATGGGGGGCTGTGCGCTGACGATGTGGAGCCTCCATGGGATTCTGTCCCTCTCCTCTCTCTGCCCCGCCCCTGCTCGCGAGCACCCTTTCTCTCAAAATAAATAAAGGTGTAAAGTGTGCAATTCAGAGGCAGTGAGTTCATTCGATATTGTGCAGCCGTCTTTCCTACCGATTTCCAAAAGATCCCATCAGCCCTAAACGCAAACCCCACAACCGCTCGCCCTGGTGCTGCACCCCCCGGGCCCCCGCCAGCCGCTCTGTCTGCTCGGACTCACCTGTTCCGGACGGTCCGCATACACGGAATCAGCGCCTGACCTCTCGCGTCGGGCTTCTTCCCACGGAGCGTCCGCGTGCGGCAGGTGATAGCGCACCCTTGCTGGGGCGGAGGGCTCCACGGAGCGCACGCACCGCACGTGTGCTCGGTTCGTGTGCTGTGGACACCCGGGGCGGGCCGCCGCTGGCCTCTGCGCGGTGCCGGGGATATGCCGCTGCCCCTCTCCGGGGCGAGTACCCAGGCGGGGACCGCGGGGACCGTGCTCACCCCACCCCCAGTTTTCCAGGGAGCAGGAAGGTATGGGGTTCCAATTTCCCCACGTGCTCACCGACTTTTGTTGTTTTCTTTTTTCTTTTTTGTTGAACCTGTCCCTCCCCATCCATCCATCCGTCTCGCCGGTTCTGCTTCCCCGGGAACGCTGACCAGTGTGACGGTGTGCTGACTCTCTGTGCCTCAGCTTCCCCATCTGTAAAGGGGGGGTTAACACTGGCACCTCCCTCAGAGGANGTTTCCAGCAACTGGTCCCTTTAACCTGCGTTGTCACAGTTCAGAGCAGACCCGCCCGCGGCTGCCGACCCTTCCACTGCCCTGGGGCGTCTCCTCCGTGAGCTTGGGGTCGCTCTCCGCCTGCCGGCCTGGGCGCCAGTGTGGCCCAGCGCCCGGCCCGCGGCCCCCGTCCAGCGGCTCAGGGCCCCCCTGTTCACCCTGCAGCCACACGGCCCCCGGGGTCCCGGCCCCCGAATGCTGCCCTCGCCCGTGTGCAGGGCAGCAGCCATTCGTTCCTCTCGGGGGACTCGGCCTGCTCTGCGGAGGAGACCCGCTGCCCTTACGGGCCCCTCCCCCTGCGGCCTCTGGAACTTCATCACCGTCTGTGCTGCTGCTCAGGGGGTAAGAGAAAGTCTCTAATCACCGTGAGAGCCGAGCCTTTTCCTAAGTCGTGGGCTCGGTTCTGCTGGGCCTCCCGGTTTCCCCTGCGAGACTGAAGGCTCAGCCTCCCGTTCGCTTGTGTGTTTCACTCTGGAATCTGTGGTTTTCGCCTCGTTCCTCAGTTCTGCCTTCTAATTTCCAAGCTCTTCTTAAAAGCTGAAAATAAAATATAATAAAATAAATTTGTTGTCTTCTTAAGTTCTTCTCAGGCGAAGCACGCACAGATTTCCTTCTGTTCTTCGGGTTATTTTATTCCGGAATGTTTTCTGTGTCCCCGGCCTCTTTGCACAGGTGCTCGGGCCGCTGTGCTGTCCCTTGTTTCGTGGGACCCTGGGCCCCGGGGGCGGGAGGCAGTGGGCGAACCCCGAGTCGGTTCTGCGCTGCAGGGAGGGAGGGCAGGCCTGACGCGGGTCCACCGGCCTCGAGGAGACGCAGGAGCCGGCCTGCCAGAGAGGCCGCGGTCCGTGGAGACGCGCCCCGCACTGACACCCCCGCGGAGGCGGGTTCTCGGTTCCGAGGGACAAAACTTGGAGCCCACGCGATGGTTACTTTTGGGGAGAAATGAGCCCAGATCGCAGCCGGGCTCCCTGCTCCTCGGTGCGCGAGGTCTGCGGCCGGAGGCGGGTCCGCTATCAATTAGTCACTGAAGACAGATCACCTGGTCGATTTGAATTAGCACCGATAAGCCGCTTAATTTAATTTTAAAATGACTAGCAGGTGCTTCAAAGAGCAGAAGAAATAACAAACAAGGCTTCTCATCTGATTTAGCCCCGGGTGTCACCTGTGCGACTTATCAAGGTTGTCAGTTTAATTAACTCCGGCCGTGGGGGGAGGCCGATCGGGCTCCGCAGGCTCGA
>NW_027530000.1:387248-389144 GCF_008692635.1 Crocuta crocuta
GAACCACTCAGGGGCCTCCTCACCCCCCCCCTCCCCCCGCCCTGGCCTCACAGGCGTGATGCAGACACCTGCCGGCGGGACCCAGGCCGCGTCCGCGGGCGCAGTTCCAGCTCTCGGTGCTCAGGGTGTGGGGTGCAAGGCCAGGCCCCGAGCTGGGGGTCACCCGCCTTTGCTGACCTCACGTGAGTGGCATTTCCTTCACGGTCCTCCGTGCAGACCCCGTGAGCACTGGTCCGCGGACGCTGGGCGCAGAGGGGGCTCCTGGGAGCCTCTGTCACATTTTTGTTATCAATAGATCGTTTTACCTGATGTGTGTTTCTGTTTAAAGACACCTTATTTAATCTGTCTTGTGGATTCGATAACATCGACCTCAGCCAACGGCGCTGTGACTCCTGGACCAAGCGCATCAGACACACGCGTTTTCTCTGCTGGCGTGTGGCAGCCTTCTTGTGCTGGGGGGCACACACACGCACCGTGCCGGGGCCTCTTACATAGCGAGTCACCGACAGAAGCCACACAAGTGTGAAAACAAGCACTAAATAGCCCACGAAGACCTAGGTCGCAGGCAGCAGCTGGGTGAGAAAGTCGCCGGGGGCGGGTACAGGGCAGGCCAGCTCCCAAAGGCCACGTGCAGCGGCGAGGACGGACGGGAGGGCCCCCAGCCTCCGCTCGCTTCGCCCCTCATCCCCGGTCTTGTGCAGTCCCCAGCGTGGACGTCCTTGGGGACCAGGAGTTTGAACTCTGACTTCCTGCTCTGCTGCCCTTCCGGGGCATCGGATGCAGGCCAGGGTGGCTGCTCTGGAACGTCGGGCGGAGAGTGGGAGGTCGCGGGGGTCCACGGCGGGGGACGCAGGGGGGAGACGTGTCCGTGTACACACACGACAGCAGTGGCTCCGTGTACGTGTGTCCAGCCAGCGCCGGCCAGGTACTGAGCGGCCGGGCTTTCTGTCCCCAAGATGCTGTGCGTGAGGGACAAGTCGCCTGGCGGCCCTGAGACAGGGGCGTGGCCAAACACTGGGACGCCCGAGCGCAGGACCAGGCTGAGCCCAGCTGGTGCTTATCCTGTCTGGGGCCCACGTGTCGGAGCAGGACGTCCACGGTCGCTTCCGGGAGACATTCCCTTCCAGGCCCCTTCCACCTTCTGGTGCCGCTGACTCCAGGCAGCCCCTCCTTTGGGGCCCCTGCTGCAGGGGGAGGGGGAGGGAGGCTTCCGGGCTTCTNCCCTCTGCTCCCCCACCCGCTGCCCTGCCCCTCTCCTGGGGACCCCAGCCCACTCCCTGCCTGTCCCTTGAGGACCACTCACCCCAACGGTTTCGACCATTAGTGAAGATTCTCTGAAGCCATGAGCATTTTTATTAGACAGAATTAATTCTGATGTACGTTATCTCTATCAAGACCAGAGGGAACGGAAAAACCTCTGAGCGTTCACTGCTTTTCATCAGCGGCATCTGCTTATTAACAGCCCCTCCCAGAGCCACAGCTGGTTACTAGGTTTGGTCACCAATGAAGTGTTTTTTTTTTTAATGTTTTTATTTATTTCTAGGAGAGAGAGAGAGAGACAGCATGAGCAGGGGAGGGTCAGAGAGAGAGGGAGTCACAGACTGAAACAGCCTCCAGGCTCTGAGCTGGCAGTCAGCACAGAGCCCGACGCGGGGCTCGAACCCACGAACCGCGAGATCATGACCTGAGCGAAAGTCGGACGCTCAACCGACGAAGCCACCCAGGCGCCCCCACAGACCAGGGTTTAAAAAGCGGACAAAGAAAATTTTTGTGCTTTAAGGCAAAGGGCGTGTGAACCAGAAGTCAGAGGGTTTCAGGGGACGAGGGTCACTTCCACGCTGCCCATGGAGGGTGCGAGAGCTCCTTCTGAGTCCAAGGGGACTTGGGGGGGGGCCG
>NW_027530000.1:389405-389696 GCF_008692635.1 Crocuta crocuta
GTGTGCACGGGGAGGGGGGCGCCCGGGGCCACGGCCACAGTCCCTGTGACCACACGCCTGCAGGAGCGTCTCCACAGCGTCCCCACAGGGCACGGGCTGCAACAGCACCCCCTTCCTCCCGGCTGGCGACCCCGTGGGGCAGGGCGCTCTGGACCCAGTGACCCCCTGGGGTTCTCAGGCGGCTCTTCTGGAAAGAGGCAGGCCTTCGGGGGACACGGCTCTCAGCAGGCAGTAGGGACGGAAGCGACGGGAAGTAAGGGAGCTCCGGGGCCCCGCCCACGAAGAAGGTGG
>NW_027530000.1:390241-392021 GCF_008692635.1 Crocuta crocuta
CTCACAGTCGGTGCCCAGGCAGGGGCTGCGGACCAGCCAGGACCCCACAGACCGCAGGCCGTCAGAACTTCGCACCTCCCGCAGGGATGGGGGGGGCTTGCCGCGTCCCGTGGGCCACGTGTGCTACGAACCCTCAAACTGGCGGTTTCCACGTGGCTGTCAGTTTGCCCAATGGACTGTATGTGACAGGCGAGTCCTCTAAGTTTCGGCTGTGATTCTTTCTATTTTAAGCCCCAGGCAATTAATCCACTTTGCCCGCCAAGGGCTGCTACCATCTCACCTTCACTTGGGAAAGTTCTGGATTGTGTGTACTCAGGTCTTTGGCTAGAGACTGACTTTTGAGGTCTCACTCATGGCCGGCTTTTGGCCTCCATTATGGTCTTAAAATTTGAGCAAGACCTGAAACGGGGAGAGCTTTCTGGGACCTGGGTTGGAGCTGGAAGAATTCTCTGCGGAGGGTGGGGCTGGGGGGGTGCAGGGGGCAGGTCAGAGCCCCCACCTTCCCCAGAGACTCGAGTCTGAGAGGCGGAGGCCCGCTGTGGTCTCGGGGCTCCAAGTTCCCCCCCCACCCAGCACTTCCAGAACCGCTTTCTGCTTCAGAAAGACACTGTGGGGGCGGCCGGGCTCCCTGCAAGGCTGGCCGCCTGGTCCCGGCCCGTTGGCAGCGTGAAGCCCTGGGGTCCAGGACCTGCTCCAGCTGCTCTACGAGAACGGGAGAAGCTTGGACGTCCCGACGGTTTCTGCCCCTCGGAGACGCCTAAGCACCGGGAGACCCCGGTGGGAGGGCCATGCGGTTCGTTTGCGGAGCTTGGCGTCTGGTAGCTGTTCCCACTGCTGGACTCTGAGGCCTTCTGCCCAGAGTTAGGGTGCAGCTAGCGCGGGGTACTGGTGGTATCGGGGAGCAGCTAGTGTGGGTGCACCTGCTGTTGGGTGCAGCGGGCACTGGGTCTGCTGGGGGCAGGGATGGGCAGGACGGTGTCCAGCTTCCCTCTGGGGGGCCCTGTGACAGTCCTGCCCAGAGACGGCCCCTCGGAGCCCCGGGGACAGCTCTGCGGCGCGTGCTCCTCAGCGGCAGCCCTCCAGCGAGAAGGCTGCAGCGGACAATATAGAGGCAGGTGGCTGTGGCTGTGTGCCAATAAAACTTTATTTATAAAAACAGGCGCGGAGCTGTAGGTCATCATTCGCTGACCCCCGCCTTAGAGCAACAGGGGAAGCGCCTGGCCCCGGGCGAGATGCGCGAACAGGGGTCCCGACCCCGGACGACCCCGCCGCTAGGACTCCGGAGGACAAGACCAGCTCTGTCCTGTCGGACCCGCTCTGCTGGGTCGGAGCAGCACGCCGGCCTCCTCGCCAGCACTGTCTGGGCATCGCTGGGACCTCTGCAGCCGCGTCCCCCGCGTCCCCGGCCCGGCCTCGGAGGGGGCTCTGCCTTACGTGACCAGAGGACAGAGAGGGCCAGGGTTCTGCCCGGCGGGGACGGCGGCTCGGGCCACCCGCGGAGCTCACGGCGCTATTTCCGCCAGGGGGGAAGGTCAGGGGCTTCAGCACATGCAGAAGAGGTGGCCGGCCCGGCGGCCTGGACAGGAATACCGTAGAAAAGGCACGTGATTCGGAGGTGGGCTTGGCTTCGGGGTCTGTGCTCCTGGTGGGGTGGCCGCTCCCTGGCACCTGCCTCCGGGGCACACAGGGGACGTGGCCTGCGGGCGCCGAGGCGAGGCCCGGCTGGGGGTGGCGGGGGGCACGGCCGGGCCCCCTGGGTCCCAGGGGCACAGGGGGCGGG
>NW_027530000.1:392507-393134 GCF_008692635.1 Crocuta crocuta
TCAGTGTCGCCCGTGCTCGATCCGGTTCCTGATGGTCCACTTCTGCCCCGAGCACCTCTGCACCACCAGCCGCAGCCCGAAGCTGGCGTCTTTGGACATTTCCACCTCCAGGCACCTGCCCGTGTCTCGGCTCACGATGGGGCCGCTCTGCCGGGAAGGGGGCGGGATCAGCGGACGTCTGGGGGTCCCTTCCTGACAGCATCTCAGATGGGGCCTGACAGGCCCCGTGCAGGTCACTGCATGGCCACCCAAGTCTCTGGGGCCTGTTTCCCACCCCTCTGTCCCCCCCACTCCCACCCCTGTCCCCGCCCATCCTCCGTCCCCAGGCACCCTCACCCTCTCACTGTGTCACCCGGCTGCCTTGCTCCAAGGAGTGACCGACACCATGGAGACAGGGCCCTGAGATGGGGGCTCCCCAGGGCGTCCCCACCACCTGGCACATCTGATTTGCCCATCGGTCACCCATGCAGGCTGTCTGGTGTCCCAGACATCAAGGACCTGGCCCAACCTGGGGACCTTAAGATTGTAGCCTGTATGGTTTCCTTTCTTTTCCAAACAGCTCTTTCTCACCGTCCCAACCCCAACCCGGCCTCCTGGGGACCTCCACCCTTGCTGGCCCCGCCTCCA
>NW_027530000.1:393355-393984 GCF_008692635.1 Crocuta crocuta
TCTGCTGGCCCTGGTGGGGCTGGGGGGAGAGCTGGGGGCAGGGGGGCTGGGCGTGGCTCCCGGGCCCAGAGACCGCGGTGGCAGAGCGCCCCAGGGCCGCCTGATGCCCGAGTGCCAAGGGCAGAGAGTTCTAGAGAAACACACCGCCCTCACCCCCAGGACCTGGCGCTGTGACCTAGGGGTCTGAGCAGATGTGAAGATGGTGACGAGAACGTCATGTGGGGGCAGGGAGGGACCCCCTGAGGCCCCGCGGGAGCACCGCCCTGCAGGGCACAGAGTATAAACACTCAGCTGCCAGGGGAGACCGCAGGGATTTAGGGCACAAACAGCTTTTAGGGGGAGGGGGGAGGGGCCGCTCAGGCGCGAGGCACTCAGCAGGGCTGGAGGGAGGTGGGGGCTCGGAGAAGCAGGGGGAGTCAGGGAGGACAGAGGGCAGGGGGGCTGCAGAGAGGGCAACACGCAGAAGTGTGAGCCGGATTCGGCCCAGAGCCGCCGGGGCTGGGAGGCCCCCTTCTGCCCCTTCCCTGCAGGCCTGGGTGTTGTTCTGAGCCCCGCAGCATCCAGGCCAGCGGCCGCTGTCGGGGAGGGGCCGGGGGCGGGGGTCCTGGCTGCTCCCACCAGGCGGGAGG
>NW_027530000.1:394163-404485 GCF_008692635.1 Crocuta crocuta
GCAGGAGTCCTGCCTGGCCCCGCTTGGCCAGCAGCTGCGGGGAGCGCTTCCTGGTGGGGGTCGCAGCCCACACCCCCTGGGAGGCCGGAGGAGGCGGAGGTTCGGGCAGCCACAGTGCTGAGACCAGACCCAGGGCCCCTCTGCCCACTCGTGGCTCCTCCCATGTGGGCCCCGGGGGGGAGGGGTGCGGGGGGGCGGGCAGCAGCCCTGCTCACCTGGGTGAAGTCCCACAGCCGCTGCGCCGGCCGGGCCACGTCCTCACACTTCTTCAGGGCGGGCGCGCGGCCCCTGCCCTCGTCCACCAGGCACTTGGAGTCGGGCAGGAAGGCGGTGGAGCCCAGGGGGCCGAGCTGCAGCAGTCCCTCGGCGCTGTACCGCACCAGCTGCGGGGGCCGGGGGCTGGTGTGCACGGCCAGCCCGACGGCCCTGCTCCCCCCACCGCAGCCCGGACCCCTCTGCAGAACTGCGCTCAGGCCTCGGCTCCCAGGGCCCCTTCTCTCGCTCAGAGGAGGGAGTTTCCCACGTGCCCTCGGGGCGCGTCATCTGCCCCAGCGCGTTCATTTCTGCGCGGAGAGCAGCCCCAAGTTCATGTAAGACTCGGTCCTCCTTGCTTGTAACACACCACTAAGTAACAACCAAACCCTCACGACAGAACCCAGTTCTGTAGGTCCCTGCCATTCCCCAGCTGTGTGGCCTCGGGCAGGTCACGCCACCTCTCTGTGCCTCGGTGTCCCCATCTGTAAACAGGAGGTCAGCCAGCACCTGCCATAAGGATCCAGTGGACTCGATACAAAAGTGGTTATAAAGTGGCTCGCACTCAACAGCCTGACAAACTGGTGTAACTGTATCTCTCTCCCCTCTCCCTGCCCGTCCTGTTCCTTTCTTTTTCTCTTGTGCACAAGTGCGTGCACACACACACACACGCACGCATGCACACATGCACAGTGCACTTGTGGACACAATACACACGCATGCACAAATGCACAGGTGCACACATGTCCAGCGTGCACAGTGCACACACGTGTGCACACGCACAAATGCGCACATGTACACAGATGCACATACATGTGTATAGAAATGCATGTGCACACACATGTGCACACACGCACACACACTGCCTGAATGAAACGGTGGCTCCCCACTGAAGGCTGTGCTTTCCGGCACAATCTCACGGAACACAGCTGCACTGGTGCTTCCTGCCTGCACCCTCCGCAGCGGTGACTCTGACTCTCCTGTGAAGGGTGGGGGCCCACAGTCTCCCCTGGATCTTTCTGGGGAGTGAGCAGCCATCACGGACGTGCTGCTGTCTGACTTCTGAGGCCGGGTGTAGACGGTCGTGACACCCCCATTATCCCGGGGCGCTTGCCTCTGAACCGGCAGCCTGGGGAGGCCGCGGGCGGAGGCCCCGTGGGCCCCTGAGCTGACGGCCAGCGCAGCCTGCCCGCCGGGTGAGCGTGGGCTCAGAAGTGGCTCCTGCAGCCGGCCGAGGACCTGGCCGGGGCCACGCGAGCCGCGTGAGGGGGGCCACGCCGCAGGACGCGTCGGGGGAAACTTAGGTCCACCGATGCCCTCCTGTGGCTCCCCGTCAGGCGTGTTCAGAGGTGCCCAGCAGGGTGTGGCCCCTCACGTGGGGTGCCAGCCAGAGAACAGGCCCAGGGACCGGAGTCCCTCCCGGAGGCCACGTCTGCCTCCCAGCGGGGGACTGTCCTCTCTGGACCCGAGCTGCCGCGCGGAAGCACCGGGAGAGGCGAGCGGGGGGCCCCGCACGAGGCTGCGGGAGGAGGCGGGGGCACCATGCTCTCCGCTCCGGCGTCACAGCCTCGCCTCTCTCTCCTGCCACAAACCGCCGGGCGGCCTCATGGACACGGCGAATTCCAGCTGCCCGGGCCGGCACGGGTCACCGCGGGCTTCCCCCGGACGGACGTCTGAGAGCCAAGAGCACGGCTCCAACTCGGGAGCGGGGGGACGTCCGGGGAAAGCAGTCTGGGGTCTGGCTGGAAAGCACCAACTTCCGGTAAACAGAAGCGCTGCCTGTACCAGCGGCGGATCCGCTTGGGGCCAGATGGCATCACCGGACCCGCCCCGAGCCGCCTGGTGCCGCTGGCCTGGGGTCCGGGCATCGGCGTGCACGTTGGTGAGGTCCCCTCCGGGCGAGTCTGAGCTGAGCCCGGACGGAAGATCACTTGGGAGGAGCTCAGCCAGTAAGAACCAGTGGTAACTCAGCACCTCCCAGGTTCTGTCCACACTGCCGCACACACCTTCCCACACGATCCACTTTGGTTCACACAACAGCCCTGACGGGTTAAGCACCTTAATTGTCCCATCTGCTGGACGGGAAAACTGAGGCAAGGGATGTGACATGATTTGTCCAAGGCCTGTTTGACTCCAAAAGCCCTGGTCTTAGTTTACCTGGGGCGGGGGGTTCCCTGAGGGTCTCCGAGCAGCCGAGAGCCTGGAGCCACAGCCTGCTGCGACCCCGCCCCTGCCGTACCCCTCCCCTCCCCCCTGCCGTGGGGGTGCAGCCCGTACCTGGGAGGACATCCCGTGGCAGGGGTACAGGATCGCGTGGTCGTCGTCTTCTGCTCCCTGGTCCAGGCAGTAGCCGCTGGCTTTGCTGTTTCTCACCTGCAAGAGAAACCAAAGGAGAAACCCCATTGTTGGGAGGCGGGTCCCAAAAGCCAAGGCCAGGCTGCCCCCTCCCCCTCAGGGGCAGAGAAGCCCACTCTGCAGGGAAACGTGAGCTGCCCGCACTGCCCACCCCTGCGCCCCCACTCCTTGCCTCACACTGAGCGCGAGCCCAGGGCCAGAGTGCACGGCTTTCCCCAGCGTGGGGCCTGGGTCCCCCTGGAACATCAGGAGCCCCGAGTGAAGGGAGCTGCCGTCCCCGCCAGTGCAGACCAGGGTGACAGCATGGGGATGCAGCACCCTCTGGCCAGCTCTAAGGAGAGCTGTGTGTGTGGTCGTGCGGGTGGGGGGCGGGTGCAGACGTGCGGGGCTCGTGCTGCTGATGCCTGCGCCTGTGTGTGCTCTGTTTGCACACGAGCCTGACTACGTGTACGCAAATGCGTCAGCAGGTCCATGTCCGCGGTTGGGGGCACCCGTTCACCTGACATTTTGTCTTGACGAGTACATGTCCGTGTCCGTGAGCACAGGCGGGCGCCTTCGGGTCTGTGCTCACAAGTGAAGGTGTTATCTGTGTGCACACGAGCAAAACTGCGTGCCAACGTATGCTTTTATATTTGTGCACTTACGCACACGTGTAACGCACTCGGGGATCCACGTTTGTGCGTGCGAATGCGTGCACGTGTTCTTGTGCTTACTCGTGTGTGCTGGGCACCTGCGTGAGTTGGGCTCTCACGCGCTCTGTGCACTCGCGCATGCGTGTCCGGGCGAGGGTGGGTGGTACCTCTCCGTACGTGAGGGTGTCGTTGTACGTCCGCATCTCCGGGTACACATTCTCCAGGTACCACTTGAAGCTGCGGCATTTCAGCCTCTGGCGCAGTGCCCGCCGCTCTGACACGTCCCCGAAGTCCACCCCTGGGTTCTGCGAGGCGGGAGGCAAGGCGCGAGCTGGAGCTGCCCTTCCCGGCCTGTGACGGGGGAGCCCCGGGACCTGGGGGCAGCCCAACCCTCAGGGCTGGACCAGCTGGGCCTCCTGCCCTCCCAGGGCCTGACGGGAAGGGTCTGGGCGGACAGCCACGGGCTGTGTGCTGGCTCGTCCACACCTGCGCACTCCAAAGAAAAGGCTTGCCCTGCCCCCTCCCCCCCAGAGATGACCTCTACGTCCTTAGAATATCCTGCGTGATTATGGGGGTGTTTACCTGGGGTCTGGGCAGCGCCAGGCAGTCTATGCTGCAGGGTGACCTCAGGGGGCTTTGAGCCGTGGTGGGGAATCAGTGTGACCTACAGACTACGGTCAGCCATGGCGAGGCTGGCTCGTGCATGGACGACAGGCTTGGGTGGGTGTCCCTGGCTGGTGACACGCAGTGCGTACTGTCACACGGTGTTGCTGGGCGAGGTTTGTGTCTGTCCAGCTCCCCGGAATCTGTATTCTTTCTGTACGAAGCCACAGGCTGAGCCTCACATCTGGCTTGGGGCCCCGACACGTGACAGGCACCAAGCCTCTGTGAGTGTGTTTGAGCAAGCGCCTGCCCCAGGCCGGGGTGCCCACGGCTCCCACACCAGCCACGCCGGGCGGGGAGGCGCTGCGCCGGGGAGAGCCCCTCTCCCCTCCTCCGCGTGGAGGCTGTGGCCACAGAGAAGCCCCTCACAGCCTTCACACGAGGGCGGGGGGAGCGCAGGGCTACAGTGAGATGTGGGAGGGTGTCTGCGGGCCCCGGCTCAGCGCCCCGGACCCTGCACGCACGCGGCCTGAGGCCCCACGGTGATCACGGCCCGGTTCCCTTTCGAGGAGTAATGGGGTGTTTCCTGAGTCGGGTCCCTTGGTGGAAAATGAGGGTTTACACATGTGTGCACGCTCATGACGTGACCTCCGCGCTCACGGTGGGTCACGTAAGCGTGTCCAGGATGGGTGTCCCCAGGGCCCGCGGCCTCGTACCCTCCCGTGGCCGGGGAAGCCACACGTGAGTGAAGGCTGGTTCCACGGCCGCCGCACCGGGACTAGCGGCCTGAATGTCACCCCACGTTAAGGAGCCACCCCTGCTCGGCACCCACCGTCATTACCGTCACACAGGCCGTGGGAGCTGGGTCTTCTGGGTTTTCAAGAGAAGCCAGAATACAGGCTATTTACGGGATTTGGTTGAGCACAAAGTGAAAAACCAACAGCAACCCCTAACTGGATGTGGTCGAAACTGCATGGACCAGAACAAGAGACAGGAAGCAACCCAGGTACCCGCGGATGGAAGGACGGATAAACCGTCGTGGTCCATCCACATGTGGAACGTGATCCGGCCACAGAGAGGAAGCAGCAGCAAGGCCCTGCCACCTGCCACGTGTGGATAGAGCTTGAGGAGACGAGGCTCATTGCAAAGAGCCAGACACAGCAGGAGAGGCTCCACTTAGAGGAAGCGTCCAGAACAGGCAAATCCAGGGACCGAGCAGGCAGCCGGGTGCTGAGGTCTGGGGGACGGGCAGATGGCGGTTAGCTGCTTACTGGGTTCAGCTATTCTTTTTGGGGTGACATTTTTGGAACTAGGTAAGTCAAAGGCTGTGCAGCACTGTGGGTGTGCCCAAGGCCTCGGAATTGCAAGGTTTAAAAATGCTAAAATGGAGGGGGGCCTGGGGGCTCAGTCAGTTAAGCACCCAACTGCGGCTCAGGTCATGATCTCACAGTTTGTGGGTTCGAGCCCCGCGTCGGGCTCTGTGCTGACAGCTCGGAGCCTGGAGCTGCTTCGGATTCTGTGTCTCCCTCTCTCTCTGCCCCTCCCCCCTCTCTCTTCTCTCTCTCTCTCTCTCTCTCTCTCTCTCTCTCTCAAAAATAAACTTAAAAGAAAAAAAGCTATAAGGCAGATTCTATACCACACATATCTGGCCACAGGAAGGCACGAGCAAACAGCACCTGAGGTGCCAGCTGGGCGGTGAGCCGGGGCTGCAGCTGGACCAGCGTCTGTGCGTCCCCGCGCCGGCCGCGGGTCCTGGGTGGTGACCCCACAAGGCATGGCGAGGCCGGGGAGTGGCTAAGCCTCGCTCGCAGCTGCTGGCACTACTTTTACCAGGAAAACCTCGACCCGAGAGCCCCGGGCCGGCATTCCGGGGGGCTCCCCGTCTTCCCCGCCCTCCCTGCTGCACCCTGGCTTACGGTCATGGGGATGTTCCAGGCCATGTACACGTGGGACTTGAAGCCGTCCATCCACACCTCGGCCGCCCGCAGGGCGTTGCGCTTGGCGTAGTAGTCGATGTCGTTGTTGTAGGGCTTCTTGGTGCGCTCGATGTGGGCCACGCGGGAGCAGGGGAGCACCTCCATGCTGCCACCACACTGCCACACCTGTGGGCACACAGCATGTCCGAGCGCCCGCACCCCGCCCACGGCCCCGGGACACATGTGCCAGAGCCCGGGGGCCGCACCCCTGCCCACGGCCCCGGGAAAGGCGGCCTCCCCTTCTGGATCTCCTACCAAATTCATTTCTCCTGCCCCCGGCCCCCTGCCCTGTGCTTGCTCTGAGCCGGGGGCCTGGCCCCGGGGACCTCACACCAGCGGCGGCCCCAGCCAGAGAACAAGCCTGCCATCCAGTCTGGAAAGAGCAGGCCAGCCGCTCCAGACACCTCCGATCCGAGGTGCTGGCCATGCAAACGCGGCTTCAAGCACCCCACACACACACGATCAGCGTCTTTCAGCTGCTTCCTGGGGCGCAGGACTCCCCGAGGTCCCTTACTGTCCCTGAAGACCCTCGCCCACAGGTGCACCGTCATCCCCTCATCTGTCTCAGTGCACAGCCTAACCACCCGGACACCCCCTCGGGGCTGCCGTTCACTCACTGTGGAGCCGAGCCCTCGTCTGAGGAAGATAGCAGGGGACCCCTGACCCTTCCCTGCCCAGCTCTGCCTTCAGAAAGCAGGGGAAGGGGGACATTGCACAGCTGAGGGTCCTGACAGCTCGCACGGCCGCCACAGGTCACGTCTGGGCAGGCGGGGGAGGCTGTAGGTTCCTCACAGATTCCCAGCACGCGGCCAAGTCTCCCCCTGCTAGGCTCCTAGCCTGCTCGGGACCCGCCCTCTGCACCCCTGCACAGAGCCCAGGGGACAGCGCCAGCTCCTTCACGATGACAATGGGGGCCCTGCCCCGGGTAAGACGGGCCGCTGTCCCCAGGGCCTGGTCCCGGGAGGATGCAGGGCAGTGGGGAGGTGGGTTGCAGCTGGACACTTGCTGAGCCAGGAACCTTCCAGAAGACAAACACGAAGCACCACGGTGGGAGCCTGGCAGACCTGCAGGGACAGCCCCGCACCGGCACCTTCTGCAGCCGCCATCACTGGGAGTCCTGTGGGGCCTCCGTGCCTCAGCTGCCCCCGGCTGCTCCCGGGGCTCCCCGCCCCCACCTCTTCCTCCCTCCACTTTCCCCACGGCCCCAGGTCCTTTGCACCTGCCCGCAAGCCTCTGCTCAGATGCCGCCCCGTCGTGGGCCCCGTGCTCCCTGGTCTGTCTGTCCCCCTGCGGCGTGCACTCCAGGACCTCGGCCCACCCGCTGCTCTCAGGACAAAGCAAGCACGGTCAGCACTCAGCACAGGTTGTCCAATGGACGGACGAATTCATGTTTCGGAATCTGTTAGCAGCGGCCAGACCTGCCTAGAAGAACTTCCTGCGGTGACGGGCATGTTCTAGATCTGGGCCGCCGATACCTTAGCTACAGCCACGCGCTTCAAATGTGGACACCGCGGTCATGGGACAGGATGGCGGGAAAGGCCCCGCTCGGTCCAGCTCAGCGGCTTCAGGCCTTAGCTACACGAGGGCGGCTCGACAGACCGTGGCGTGTGGGGCTCTGTGCCGGGCTCGGGGCCCCTTCGGACATCCGTCTTTCTTGGGTAAAATCGGCCACGGTCTCTGTTACGAAGAGAGTCTCCTCCACTCAGGAAGGCGAGAGCGTTTCCAGACGGGGGGAACTGGGGCCGTTCTCGCTGGGCCCCGCGCTGGGCCCGCAGGGAGTTCAGGGCCGGGGGCGAGGGCGACGGTGCCTGAGGTTCAGGGGGCCTGAAGCCTTCCCTGAGCTGCCCACGTGCAGCACTGTGGGCCCAGGACTTCGGGGTAGAGGGAAGAAATCCCCACTCGCTCCGCAATCACCCCGACAGCAGGGGGAAGGGCAGCGCCCCCCGGGTCAGTGCTCTGGCGCACAGCCCCCACCCCGGAGCCCGGCCATCACGCCTCTTCCCTGCGCCGGAGCCTGTGGACGGCCCTCCCGAGGGTGGAGATCGTCGACTCAGCTCCGTGTGCCCCCGGCTGCCACCATGAGGACACGGCCACGGAGATCGGAGAGGGCGTGGTTGGCCCCCGGCTTCATGGGCAAGGAAATGGTTCCTAATCCACAAGCTCTAAGGGAGGTGACACGGCTGCCAAAGAGCCTCATTAGTGCCAGTGACCGGGGCGTCCCCGCCCCCCAGGACAGCCCTGCTCATGCCCGCTGACTTGGGTGGCACTCCACAGCAGCTCTCCAGGGCGTCTCTGTGACGCCGAAGCACCCGGCCACCTCGCTCTGTCTGAGGCTGGATGCAGTGGGTGGTGGGCCGACACCGAGGGGCCATCTGCTCTCCCACGGTGGCTCCCGGATCCGCAGGGTGGCCTGGGCCTGTGAGCAGTGCGGACGAGCCCCTGGCCNTGGGCACAGCCCGCCCCTTTAAGCAGAGGCTGGCCCCGACCCAGGCCAGCCCAGCAGCCCCGAAGTGCGGGGACGCGCTGGGCGGCGGGCAGCGGGTCGGGCTGGGGCCACACCCACCCCAGGACTGCTCAGGAAGGAGGGCTGCCCCCACGGGCTTGACTCGCGAGCGCTCAGACGCACGTGGCCATGACGGGCGTTCACAGGGGGCAGGCCCTGCGCTGCGTGGCCGAGGCAGGCGGGGAGGCCGGTCCCTGATTCCAGCTGCGAGTGAAGAGCCCGGCCGGCGTATTAACCATGTCTGGTAATTCTCCGTATCTGACAACGTGACTCCTGGACCTCACTGTCCTGAGGGTGAGGAGTGTCCTCCTGGGCCAGCCGATGCCCGGGGACAGCAAACAGCAGGCCTGAGGGGCTCTTAAGTGTGCAAACCATGCAGCCTAGGACAGCCTAGGTGGAAGACTCCCGCCTCCGGGCAAACTCAGAGCGTGCTGCTGTGAGGGTGAAGGCGTGGACCGTGGAGGGGGTCTTCCTGGGGGGCCCTCCTTGCTGTCTGGAGAACACGCTCCGCAGAAAATGCCGCACGGAGGCCCTGGGACCTGCGGGTCTGACAGGCTGGGCGCCTTCCCAGCCACTGCGGCAGAACGGCCGGAATGTCACCCTCCACTCGTGGGATTTGCAGGTGACACAGCACAGGCTGTCAGGGACACGAATCATCCCTTGCTCCGGGCGGCATCACCGTGTGTGCAGGTGCACTCGGCGTCTAAATTAAGGCTCCGCAGGGTGTCCCCGGGCGCTCTGATGTGACTTCAGGCAGGAAGGACTTTCTGAGCATGGCCCTCAGCCCCTGGTGACACTGTTTCTTCAGGAGACGCCTTGACGGAGTGTTCGATCAGCCCACCTGAGGAGACGTCCTTCCCCACCCACCTGGCCATCCCCCATCCACTCCTTCACCCACACTCCCATGCGCCCCCCGGCTACTCACCACCCATCCATCCACTCGTCCCTCCCCCCCCCACCTGTCCGTCCGCCCATCCACAACCAGCATGCCTATCCAGGGCCTATGCAGAGCACTATTTTTAGGATGAGGTTCAAGCCCAGCCTCCTCACCCGGGCCTTCAGACAAGAGGCTGGAAGCCCAGAGGCCCAGCCGAGATCCAGCCGCACAGGCCACCGCACCTGGTGCAAACCCAGCAGGCGCCCGGCCCCCACCTTCCTCTCGGGAAGTGCAGTTTCCCCCTTTAACAAGCAACCACTCCGTCACTCAGGAGAAAACTGCACGCACGACTTTTAGAGATTTCCCATCTGAACCTAATTTAAAAGATTTATAATCAGCTCCGTGCTGCCCCACCCCCCGCCCCCAGCCCGGGTCCACTGCAGCCACAGGCTGTCACCTCCCTCTCGTCACACGGACCTCACTCGCCAGGCACGATGTGGCCCCAGGGGCAGAGCTGACTGGGCTCAGCGCTGGAACGGCGTCTCCCAGGGCTCAGCTGGGCTCAGCTCGAACATCCCGGACAAGAAAGCGCCCTCCCGGGACGGCACGTGCGCACACACATGCGGTCAAACGGCTGCTTCCTGCTCGGCTCCGGCGCCAGACCCAGACACCGCGAGCGGCTTTCACTCCAAGCTCCAGCCGTTTGTTCCCCTCAACGTGCCGAACGCTAACAAAAAAAGAGAAAAGTAGCCTCCTTCCTTCTGAGCGAGTGGTTCTCACAGCGGGGTCCCAGGACCAGCAGCAGCGTCACTGGGGCCCCAGCAACGCGGCCGCTGCAGACCTGACCTGCTGAGTCAGAGGGTCTTAACACGGCCTCCAGGGGGTCTGCTGTGTGCACCGGGGGCGGCTGGGCCGGAGTCTGGGGGCGGCTGCGCTGAGTGCGTGAGGCTTCTCTCCCCGCCTCCACCCTCGGGGCGCCTCCTCTGGCCCAGGAGCTGTCCCCTGGACACCACCCGAGGGCGTGGCTGCGTGTTCCGCACTCTGTCCTCAGGTGCAGGTGAGGCCGTACCTCCTAGGTGACGACCCCCACACCACGCCCACTGCAGCTGGGCGCATCCACGGAG